>NW_027441891.1:315951-631902 GCF_048569485.1 Anomaloglossus baeobatrachus
GTGGAGAAAAAGTGGAGAAAAAAATGGAGAAAAAGTGGAGAAAAAGTGGAGAAAAAGTGGAGAATAAGTGGAGAAAAAGTGGAGAAAAGTGGAGAAAAAAATGGAGAAAAAGTGGAGAAAAAGTGGAGAATAAGTGGAGAAAAAGTGGAGAAAAAGTGGAGAAAAAAATGGAGAAAAACTGGAGAAAAAAATGGAGAAAAAGTGGAGAAAAAGTGGAGAAAAAAATGGAGAAAAAGTGGAGAAAAAGTGGAGAATAAGTGGAGAAAAAGTGGAGAAAAAGTGGAGAAAAAAATGGAGAAAAACTGGAGAAAAAAATGGAGAAAAAGTGGAGAAAAAGTGGAGAAAAAAATGGAGAAAAAGTGGAGAAAAAGTGGAGAAAAAATGGAGAAAAAGTGGAGAAAAAGTGGAGAATAAGTGGAGAAAAAGTGGAGTAAAAAATGGAGAAAAAGTGGAGAAAAAGTGGAGAATAAATGGAGAAAAAGTGGAGAAAAAGTGGAGAAAAAAATGGAGAAAAAGCGGAGAAAAAGTGGAGAATAAGTGGAGAAAAAGTGGAGAAAAAGTGGAGAAAAAGTGGAGAAAAAAATGGAGAAAAAGTGGAGAAAAAGTGGAGAATAAGTGGAGAAAAAGTGGAGAAAAAGTGGAGAAAAAGTGGAGAAAAAGTGGAGAAAAAGTGGAGAAAAAGTGGAGAAAAAAATGGAGAAAAAGTGGAGAAAAAGTGGAGAAAAAAATGGAGAAAAAGTGGAGAAAAAGTGGAGAAAAAGTGGAGGAAAAAGTGGAGAAAAAGTGGAGAAAAAAATGGAGAAAAAGTGGAGAAAAAGTGGAGAATAAGTGGAGAATAAGTGGAGAAAAAGTGGAGAAAAAGTGGAGAAAAAGTGGAGAAAAAGGAAAAAGTGGAGAAAAAGTGGAGAAAAGTGGAGAAAAAAAGGAGAAAAAGTGGAGAAAAAGTGGAGAATAAGTGAGAAAAGTGGAGAAAAGTGGAGAAAAAAATGGAGAAAAAGTGGAGAAAAAGTGGAGAATAAGTGGAGGAAAAAGTGGAGAAAAAGTGGAGAAAAAAATGGAGAAAAAGTGGAGAAAAAAATGGAGAAAAAGTGGAGAAAATGTGGAGAATAAATGGAGAAAAAGTGGAGAAAAAAATGGAGAAAAAAGTGGAGAAAAAGTGGAGAAAAAGTGGAGAAAAAGTGGAGAAAAAAAATGGAGAAAAAGTGGAGAAAAAAATGGAGAAAAAGTGGAGAAAAAGTGAGAAAAAGTGGAGAAAAAGTGGAGAAAAAAATGGAGAAAAAGTGGAGGACAAAGTGGAGAAAAAGTGAAGAAAAAGTGGAGAAAAAGTGGAGAAAAAGTGGAGAAAAAGTGGAGAAAAAAATGGAGAAAAAGTGGAGAAAAAGTGGAGAAAAAGTGGAGAAATAGTGGAGAAAAAGATGGAGAAAAAGTGGAGAAAAAGTGGAGAATAAATGGAGAAAATGTGGAGAAAAAGTGGAGAAAAAAATGGAGAAAAAGTGGAGAATAAATGGAGAAAAAGTGGAGAAAAAGTGGAGAAAAAGTGGAGAAAAAGTGGAGAAAAGTGGAGAATAAATGGAGAAAAAGTGGAGAAAAAGTGGAGAAAAAAATGGAGAAAAAGTGGAGGAAAAAGTGGAGAATAAATGGAGAAAAAGTGGAGAAAAAGTGGAGAAAAAGTGTGAGAAAAAATGGAGAAAAAGTGGAGAAAAAAATGGAGAAAAAGTGGAGAAAAAGTGGAGAATAATGGAGAAAAAGTGGAGAAAAAATGGAGAAAAGTGGAGAAAAAGTGGAGAAAAAGTGGAGAAAAAGTGGAGAAAAAAATGGAGAAAAAGTGGAGAAAAAAATGGAGAAAAAGTGGAGAAAAAGTGGAGAAAAAGTGGAGAAAAAGTAGAGAAAAAATGGAGAAAAAGTGGAGAAATGTGGAGAAAAGTGGAGAATTAATGGAGAAAAAGTGGAGAAAAAGTGGAGAAAAAGTGGAGAAAAAATGGAGAAAAAGTGGAGAAAAAAATGGAGAAAAAGTGGAGAAAAAGTGGAGAAAAGTGGAGAAAAAATGGAGAAAAAGTGGAGAAAAAGTGGAGAAAAGTGGAGAATAAGTGGAGAAAAAGTGGAGAAAAGTGGAGAAAAAAATGGAGAAAAAGTGGAGAAAAAGTGGAGAATAAGTGGAGAAAAGTGGAGAAAAAGTGGAGAAAAAAATGGAGAAAAACTGGAGAAAAAAATGGAGAAAAAGTGGAGAAAAAGTGAGAAAAAGTGGAGAAAAAAATGGAGAAAAACTGGAGAAAAAAAATGGAGAAAAAGTGGAGAAAAAGTGGAGAAAAAAATGGAGAAAAAGTGGAGAAAAAGTGGAGAAAAAATGGAGAAAAAGTGGAGAAAAAGTGGAGAATAAGTGGAGAAAAAGTGGAGTAAAAAAATGGAGAAAAAGTGGATGAAAAAGTGGAGAATAAATGGAGAAAAAGTGGAGAAAAAGTGGAGAAAAAAATGGAGAAAAAGCGGAGAAAAAGTGGAGGAATAAGTGGAGAAAAAGTGGAGAAAAAGTGGAGAAAAAGTGGAGAAAAAAATGGAGAAAAAGTGGAGAATAAGTGGAGAAAAAGTGGAGAAAAGTGGAGAAAAAGTGGAGAAAAAGTGGAGAAAAAGTGGAGAAAAAGTGGAGAAAAAGTGGAGAAAAGTGGAGAAAAAAATGGAGAAAAAGTGGAGAAAAAAGTGGAGAAAAAAATGGAGAAAAAGTGGAGAAAAAGTGGAGAAAAAGTGGAGGAAAAAGTGGGAGAAAAAAGTGGAGAAAAAAATGGAGAAAAGTGGAGAAAAAGTGGAGAATAAGTGGAGAATAAGTGGAGAAAAAGTGAGAAAAAGTTGGAGGAAAAAGTGGAGAAAAAGTGGAGAAAAAGTGGAGAAAAAGTGGAGAAAAAGTGGAGAAAAAAAGGGAGAAAAAGTGGAGAAAAAGTGGAGAATAAGTGGAGAAAAAGTGGAGAAAAGTGGAGAAAAAAATGGAGAAAAGTGGAGAAAAGTGGAGCATTAAGTGGAGAAAAGTGGAGAAAAAGTGGAGAAAAAAAATGGAGAAAAAGTGGAGAAAAAAATGGAGAAAAAGTGGAGAAAAAGTGGAGAATAAATGGAGAAAAAGTGGAGAAAAAAATGGAGAAAAAGTGGAGAAAAAGTGGAGAAAAAGTGGAGAAAAAAAATGGAGAAAAAGTGGAGAAAAAAATGGAAGAAAAAGTGGAGAAAAAGTGGAGGAAAAAGTGGAGAAAAAGTGGAGAAAAAAATGGAGAAAAAGTGGAGACAAAGTGGAGAAAAAGTGAAGAAAAAGTGGAGAAAAAGTGGAGAAAAAGTGGTGAAAAGTGGAGAAAAAATGGAGAAAAAGTGGAGAAAAAGTGGAGAAAAAGTGGGAAATAGTGGAGAAAAAGATGGAGAAAAAGTGGAGAAAAAGTGGAGAATAAATGGAGAAATGTGAGAGAAAAGTGGTGAAAAAAATGGAGAAAAAGTGGAGAATAAATGGAGAAAAAGTGGAGAAAAAGTGGCGAAAAAGTGGAGAAAAAGTGGAGAAAAAGTGGAGAATAAATGGAGAAAAGTGGAGAAAAAGTGGAGAAAAAATGGAGAAAAGTGGAGAAAAAGTGGAGAATAAATGGAGAAAAAGGGACAAAAATGGAGAAAAAGTGGAGAATAAATGGAGAAAAAGTGGAGAAAAAGTGGAGAAAATAAATGGAGAAAAAGTGTGAGAAAAAGTGGTGAAAAAGTGGAGAAATAATGGAGAAAAAGTGGAGAAAAAAATGGAGAAAAAGTGGAGAAAAAGTGGAGAAAAAGTGGAGGAAAAAAGTGGAGAAAAAAATGGAGAAAAGTGGAGAAAAAAATGGAGAAAAAGTGGAGAAAAAAGTGGAGAAAAGTGGAGAAAAAGTGGTGAAAAGTGGAGAAAAAATGGAGAAAAAGTGGAGACAAAGTGGAGAAAAAGTGAAGAAAAAGTGGAGAAAAAGTGGAGAAAAAGTGGAGAAAAAGTAGAGAAAAAATGGAGAAAAGTGGAGAAAAAGTGGAGAAAAGTGGAGAATAAATGGAGAAAAAGTGGAGAAAAAATGGAGAAAAAGTGGAGGAAAAAATGGAGAAAAAGTGGAGAAAAAAATGGAGAAAAAGTGGAGAAAAAGTGGAGAAAAAGTGGAGAAAAAATGGAGAAAAAGTGGAGAAAAAGTGGAGAAAAGTGGAGAAAAAGTGGAGAATAAGTGGAGAAAAAGTGGAGAAAAGTGGAGAAAAAATGGGAGAGAAAAGTGGAGAAAAGTGGAGAAAAAGTGGAGAAAATGTGGAGAGAAAAGTAGAGAAAAAATTGGAGAAAAGTGGAGAAATTGGAGAAAAAGTGGAGAATAAATGGAGAAAAAAGTGGTGAAAAAGTGGAGAAAAAGTGGAGAAAAAATGGAGAAAAAGTGGAGAAAAAAAGTGGAGAAAAAGTGGAGAAAAAAGTGGAGAAAAAGTGGAGAAAAAAAATGGGAGAAAAAGTGGAGAAAAAGTGGAGAAAAAGTGGAGAAAAAGTGGAGAATAAGTGGAGAAAAAGTGGAGAAAAGTGGAGAAAAAAATGGAGAAAATGTGGAGAAAATGTGGAGAATAAGTGGAGAAAAAGTGGAGAAAAGTGGAGAAAAATTGGAGAAATACTGGAGAAAAAAAATGGAGAAAAAGTGGAGAAAAGTGGAGAAAAAATGGAGAAAAAGTGGAGAAAAGTGGAGAAAAAATGGAGAAAAAGTGGAGAAAAAAGGAGAAAAAGTGGAGAAAATGTGGAGAATTAATGGAGAAAAGTGTGGAGAAAAAATGGAGAAAAAGTGGAGAAAAGTGGAGAAAAAGTGGAGAAAAAGTGGAGAAAAAATGGAGAAAAAGTGGAGAAAAAAAAGGAGAAAAAGTGGAGGAAAAGTGGAGAAAAGTGGAGAAAAAAATGGAGAAAAAGTGGAGAAAAAGTGGAGAAAAAGTGGAGAAAAGTGGAGATAAGTGGAGAAAAAGTGGAGAAAAGTGGAGAAAAAAATGGAGAAAAAGTGGAGAAAAAGTGGAGAATAAGTGGAGAAAAAGTGGAGAAAAAGTGGAGAAAAAAATGGAGAAAAAGTGGAGAAAAAAATGGAGAAAAAGTGGAGAAAAAGTGGAGAATAAATGGAGAAAAAGTGGAGAAAAAAATGGAGAAAAAGTGGAGAAAAAGTGGAGAAAAAGTGGAGAAAAAGTGGAGAAAAAAATGGAGAAAAAGTGGAGAAAAAAATGGAGAAAAAGTGGAGAAAAGTGAGAAAAAGTGGAGGAAAGTGGAGAAAAAAATGGGAGAAAAGTGGAGACAAAGTGGAGAAAAAGTGAAGAAAAAGTGGAGAAATGGAAGTGGAGAAAAGTGGTGAAATTGTTGTGAAAATTGTGAAAAGTGGTGAAAAAGTGGAGAAAAAGTGGAGAATAAATGGAGAAAAAGTGGAGAAAAAGTGGAGAAAAGTGGAGAAAAATGGAGAAAAAGTGGAGAAAAAATGGAGAAAAAGTGGAGAAAAAGTGGAGAAAAAGTGAGAAAAAATGGAGAAAAAGTGGAGAAAAAGTGGAGAAAAAGTGGAGAAAAAGTGGAGAATAAGTGGAGAAAAAGTGGAGAAAAGTGGAAAAAAAAAAAGGAGAAAAAGTGGAGAAAAAGTGGAGAATAAGTGGAGAAAAAGTGGAGAAAAGTGGAGAAAAAATGGAGAAAAAGTGGAGAAAAAAATGGAGAAAAAGTGGAGAATAAATAGAGAAAAAGTGGAGAAAAAAATGGAGAAAAAGTGGAGAAAAAGTGGAGAAAAAGTGGAGAAAAAAATGGAGAAAAAGTGGAGAAAAAAATGGAGAAAAAGTGGAGAAAAGTGGAGAAAAAGTGAGAAAAAGTGGAGAAAAAGTGGAGAAAAAAATGGAGAAAAAGTGGAGACAAAGTGGAGAAAAAGTGAAGAAAAGTGAGGAGAAAAAGTGGAGAAAAAAGTGAGAGAAAAAGTGGAGAAAAAATGGAGAAAAAGTGGAGAAAAAGTGGAGAAAAGTGGAGAAAAAGTGGAGAAAAAAATGGAGAAAAAGTGGAGAATAAGTGGGAGAATAAATGGAGAAAATGTGGAGAAAAAATGGAGAAAAAGTGGAGAATAAATGGAGAAAAAGTGGAGAAAAAGTGGAGAAAAAGTGGAGAAAAAGTGGAGAATAAATGGAGAAAAAGTGGAGAAAAGTGGAGAAAAAAATGGAGAAAAGTGAGAGAAAAGTGGAGAATAAATGGAGAAAAAGTGGAGAAAAAGTGGAGAAAAAGTGGAGAATAAATGGAGAAAAAGTGGAGAAAAAGTGGAGGAAAAAAATGGAGAAAAAGTGGAGAAAAAGTGAGAGAAAAAAATGGAGAAAAAGTGAGGAAAAAGTGGAGAAAAAATGGAGAAAAAGTGGAGAAAAAATGGAGGAAAAAGTGGAGAAAAAGTGGAGAATAAATGGAGAAAAAGTGGAGAAAAAAATGGAGAAAAAGTGGAGAAAAAGTGGAGAAAAAGTGGAGAATAAATGGAGAAAAAGTGGAGAAAAAGTGGAGAAAAGTGGAGAAAAAATGGAGAAAAAGTGGAGAAAAAGTGGAGCACCCTTTGGTGCCTTTCATGTAGCACTAAGGGGTGCTTAGCTTTGTATTTTGCCAAAAAAAATGAAAAAAAAAAATGACGTAGGGTTCCCCCTAGTTTTGTAGCCAGCTAGGGTAAAGCAGACGGCTGCAGCCTGCAGACCACAGCTGGCAACCTCACCTTGGCTGGTAATTCAAAACTGAGGGCACCCCACGCTGTTATTTTAAATTAAATAAATAATTTTAAAAAAAAAACACGTAGGGGTCCCCCAAAATTGGATCACCAGCCAGGTAAAGCAGACAGCTGGGGCCTGATATTCTCAGACTAGGGAGGTCCATGGTTATTGGACTCTCCCAAGCCTAAAAATAGCAGGCCGCAGCCGCCCCAGAAGTGGCGATCCATTAGATGCGCCAATCCTGGTGCTTCGCCCCAGCTCATCCCGCGCCCTGGTGCGGTGGCAAACGAGGTAATATTATGGGGTTAATACCAGATGTGTAATGTCACCTGGCATCAGCCCTGGGTTGGTGAGGTCAGGTGTCTATCAGATACCCGACATCACCAACCCAGTCAGTAATAAAAAAAATAGACCGACAAACACATTTTATTTGAAAAACACTCCCGAAAACATTCCTCTTTAACCAATTTATTAGAATGAAAAACAAATCCAGGTCTGCTGTAATCCCAAGGGGTTGCCATGACGATCCACACTGTCCCAGTCAATGAAGAGCAGGATGTTCCCCATTGGCTGGGAGAGCAGTGCAGTGACCTGAGCTAACATCAAAGGGGTCAGCCCAGGTCACTGCAGGGCATGACAAGTGCTGCTGTCAGCGAGGTACATTTACCTGCGCTGATCTCCAGCACTGCCGACAGCCCCTGTCACTGAGTTCAGTGACCGGCGCCTTCACAGCCAAATATCGCGAGAGGTCCGTGACGTCACCGCTAGTCAGTCTCGGGTCGGGAAGCGAGAGGTGATGTGACAAGCGGCGGCCATGGAGGACAGTGACAGTGCTGAGGTCGGGATGGCGGCACTTCATCACCGCAGGTAAGCCGAGCGGGGGGGGGGGGGATGGATGTGTGTGTGTGTGTGTGTGTGTGTGTGTATGTATGTGTACGTGTGTGTGTGTATATGTGTACATGCCGCGGGCAGGAGGGGGGCGGAGTGAGCTGAGCGGGAAGTGTGGGCTTCCTGCACGTAACTAAGATAAACATCGGGTTACTAACCAAAGCGCTTTGCTTGGATACCCGATGTTTATCTTGGTTACCAGCTTGTGGCAGGCTGCCAGCGATGGCTCCTGCACAACTGTAGCTGTAAAAAGCCCTGCTTTTTGCTGCTAGAACCGTTCTCGAACGTATCTAGAACTATCGAGCTTTTGCAAAAAGCTCGAGTTCTAGTTCGATCTCGAACAGCCCCCAAAATCACTCGAGCTAGAACTGGAGAACCTCGAACCACGAACCGCGCTCAACTCTAGTTAATACATTGTTTAATGACTATATTACAGAAGTTCATTTCATTAAATGTCAGAGAATTGGTACTGCCATTAAACAATTTTATGTATCTGCAGCCTTCCAGCTCCAGTTTGTGCGACCTGTCTGAGATGTAAGTCCACTTCCATTCCATTGATGATTAAATTCCCACTATATCTAAGATCTCTGTTTACTGCTGTTTTTCTATCTTCTAGATGTGTCAGTTACATTGAACAACCCTTGAGTGTATGGTACATATGGTAAGTTTAACTGGAATCATCTAACCTCACCTTGCCCTTACTCAACATATTTTGGAGCTAGAGAATGTGAATGCCGTCTTGTAGAAATGCCATAAAAAATATTTCTAGTCTCGAATAGTGACGTGAATTGTTTGTTCTAAATACTAATATAATTGATACACTATCACTCAGACCACACATAAAGTTTTTATTATGGGCATTCTAAGTCATATAAAAATCTATTAATATATAAAGTATTCATAAACTATGGAATTTTTAAAGGGATTGTCCATTACTTTGATATTGATGACCTTTCTTTCTAAGAGCTCGGTTCCAATTGCATTTTGCAAGGGACAAGTGCAATCTGATAAAACATTTGATTGCTCTCACTCTCAACTCTCAAATATGCTCTCAAACATTGGATTGGATTGCTCTCACTTTTGGATTGCTCTAGTGCAACTTTGGGGACAGTGTCCATCTGCGATTGGTTTTCTCATGCCATATCAGCATGAGAAAAGAATTGTAGCATGCTGTGTTTGGCAGCGAGTCTCAGCTCACACGCACCCATACAAGTCTATGGGAACATGTGAAACATCGCACTGCACTCGCATGTCATCTGACCGTAGTGCGATGTACGCAGACACAAGCCAGGGAGGGGATGGGCAGAAAGTGCTCCCCTCTTCTCGCCAGCTGTGATCCCATCGCAACATTGGATCACAATCTCATGACTCGGCTCACACTCGCAGCAGAGGGTCATTAGCATATCATTTTTGATGCTTTTGCATCAGAAGCTATGCACAAGTGGAAACGAGCCCTAATGCTCACTAAATTGTATACAGAGCTGTACTGTTCTGCTACATATACTGCTTACACCATCCACTATTATAGCTCATAAGAGCTATAGTGGTGTAGAGATAGGTCATTGATATAAAAATAGATGATAATTCCATTACAGATCATGCAAATGTGTTTCATATGGTTTTGAGATATTCTATAAATGACACTGCAGTTTGTACTTCCTGCAGATAGTTAATACGTTTCAAGTATCTTTGTATTTAATTTCATTATTTAAATCCCTTTCTTACCTAGGATCCATATACATTTTTAAAGGAGCTATCCACAGGATAGATGATAACCTATTGATCAGTGGGGATCCAATCACTGCAGCCCACATTGTTAGGCGGAATGGGGAAAATTTTCTCTACAGAATGACTGGGCGAGATCCCCATTGGAATAAAGCGGTCATTCAAATGTCAAATGCCAAGGCATTCATTCTCTAAGGAGCTACCAGAAGAGGCTTCATGTAGCACTCAGCACCCATTTAAGAATAAAAGGAGCAACTGTTGAGAATGAGCTTTGACATTTTATTGTAGTGGAGGTAAAAGATTTTCATTGTGGGATAAAAGTTCCCCATTCTACTAGTCACATGGGTCCCAGCAATCGACTTTCACCAATCAATATAATTTGTCACCTGGTGATAACATTTTGCCGGACAGTGCCTATAATCACATCTGACAAAATAGCATGTGCACTGCAACGATGTACAAAATGTAGTTGGTTGACTTGTTGCAAGCGAGAATGTCTCTTATATTTCCAATTAAGATTCTTTTGTCAGTGATAAATACTTTCTCATATTGGCAAAGAAAATAACATTCAATCAGTCATAGTAGATGTCACCTTGTCATTAGCAGAGTCCTTGGTATGAAAAGTCAGCTGTACTCGCTCACTCACGTCAGTGGTGGACACCACAAGGTTAAGATAAGCGCCAGCCTCTCCCAGGATACCTCTCACTAAATCACCTCTGCACACTGAGGAAGGTCCGATAACAACCAAAACGTTTGTGGTATTCAGTGTTTGGGAATAAAAAGTCATATTCTTTGCATCAAGATTTGAGTGCCAACTTGTTTTTTGTCATTGCTTATGGGATTGGATCGTACTTGTGTACAGAAGTGCCGTGTATTCCACTTCTAAGCTACCCAGTGTGACTGCAGACTTGTGAAACCTCATAGCAGCACAGTGTGTGCTGTCAGGATTCTTTGGTGATGGCGCCGGGCGTGGGTAGTCATGTGACCACAAGTATGCACTTTGCATTCTTTTGGCCACATTTTCTTTAGATGCTTCTAGCTTTGCTCAATTCGATTGTATTGAATGAGGCTGCACACGTCTAGTGAGCACATGACCGTGTGCAATCACATACACGTGCCCTTCTGCTCCCAGTGTTGGCACTGGAGAATCCTGACTGTCCACACATTATGCCTAATATCTGAATGAGGCCCTAATGAATTTTCAATCCGATGTCAAATATGCATAATTTTCAAGGCTGAGATGGGACTATCGGTCCTTATGCGATAGCCAAAGAAGGTCAGGACCTCTGGAAACAATCCAGTGGTTGCACTAGGCTGTTCCTGTAAGGCTGGCTTCACATCAGCGGTATTCTGCAGCAATGACGGATCAATTACTAATGCGGTACAGTTCAATACAGTTAAATGAAATTGCGGCAAGATAAGGTCACATGCGGTTACATGCAGCCGCATGTGACCGCATGTGACCTTATCTTGCCGTGATTCCATTTAACTGTATTGAACTGTACCGCATTTGTGACGGATCCAGCATTGCAGCAGAATACCGCTGATGTGAAGCCCGCCTAACTCCCACACATAGTCAGATATTCTTAGCCATGAATGACTGAGATGGGATATCCCTTTAAAGTATAGTCAAGGCACATATTGGACTGGGGTCAGTTATGTTGTCTAAGATCAGCCAGTTCAGTTATGTCAGAAAAGAAAGGTGACATAAAGTGGCATCTCAGACAATGCTACTTTCATAATGTATATGTTCTGTAGACTCAAATCTTGCTAGACATTGTTGTTCACAGAGCTTGTATGGCATTGTATAGCCAGCCTCCATGTGATAATTCACATGCACTGTAGATGTTATGAGCACAGAGATATTCAGAGCTTCTAGGGGAGATTTCCTCCATACATATGAAATCCGATGGAGCATGCCATGATTGTTTTTCTAGTGGATTTGCACAATATTAGACAGTAAAACTCTTTGTCTCCACATGCAATTGGATACATGCAGAGATAATACAGCCATATACTGTATATATACTGTTATATATATATATATATATATATATATATATATATATATACAGTTAGGTCCAGAAATATTTGGACAGTGACACAAGTTTTGTTATTTTAGCTGTTTACAAAAACATGTTCAGAAATACAATTAATATATATATAATACGGGCTGAAAGTGCACACTCCCAGCTGCAATGTGAGAGTTTTCACATCCAAATCGGAGAAAGGGTTTAGGAATCATAGCTCTGTAATGCATAGCCTCCTCTTTTTAAAGGGACCAAAAGTAATTGGACAAGGGACTCTAAGGGCTGCAATTAACTCTGAAGGCGTCTCCCTCGTTATCCTGTAATCAATGAAGTAGTTAAAAGGTCTGGGGTTGATTACAGGTGTGTGGTTTTGCATTTGGAAGCTGTTGCTGTGACCAGACAACATGCGGTCTAAGGAACTCTCAATTGAGGTGAAGCAGAACATCCTGAGGCTGAAAAAAAGAAAAAATCCATCAGAGAGATAGCAGACATGCTTGGAGTAGCAAAATCAACAGTCGGGTACATTCTGAGAAAAAAGGAATTGACTGCTGAGCTTGGGAACTCAAAAAGGCCTGGGCGTCCACGGATGACACAGTGGTGGATGATCGCCGCATACTTTCTTTGGTGAAGAAGAACCCGTTCACAACATCAACTGAAGTCCAGAACACTCTCTGTGAAGTAGGTGTATCTGTCTCTAAGTCAACAGTAAAGAGAAGACTCCCATGAAAGTAAATACAAAGGGTTCACATCTAGATGCAAACCATTCATCAATTCCAAAAATAGACAGGCCAGAATTAAATTTGCTGAAAAACACCTCATGAAGCCAGCTCAGTTCTGGAAAAGTATTCTATGGACAGATGAGACAAAGATCAACCTGTACCAGAATGATGGGAAGAAAAAAGTTTGGAGAAGAAAGGGAACGGCACATGATCCAAGGCACACCACATGCTCTGTAAAACATGGTGGAGGCAACGTGATGGCATGGGCATGCATGGCTTCAATGGCACTGGGTCACTTGTGTTTATTGATGACATAACAGCAGACAAGAGTAGCCGGATGAATTCTGAAGTGTACCGGGATATACTTTCAGCCCAGATTCAGCCAAATGCCGCAAAGTTGATCGGACGGCGCTTCATAGTACAGATGGAGAATGACCCCAAGCATACAGCCAAAGCTACCCAGGAGTTCATGAGTGCAAAAAAGTGGAACATTCTGCAATGGCCAAGTCAATCACCAGATCTTAACCCAATTGAGCATGCATTTCACTTGCTTACATCCAGACTTAAGACGGAAAGACCCACAAACAAGCAAGACCTGAAGGCTGCGGCTGTAAAGGCCTGGCAAAGCATTAAGAAGGAGGAAACCCAGCGCTTGGTGATGTCCATGGGTTCCAGACTTAAGGCAGTGATTGCCTCCAAAGGATTCGCAACAAAATATTGAAAATAAAAATATTTAGTTTGGGTTTGGTTTATTTGTCCAATTACTTTCGACCTCCTAAAATGTGGAGTGTTTGTAAAGAAATGTGTACAATTCCTACAATTTCTATCAGATATTTTTGTTCAAACCTTCAAATTAAACGTTACAATCTGCACTTGAATTCTGTTGTAGAGGTTTCATTTCAAATCCAATGTGGTGGCATGCAGAGCCCAACTCGCGAAAATTGTGTCACTGTCCAAATATTTCTGGACCTAACTGTATATATATATATATATATATATATATATATATATATATATATATATATATATAAAAAGCCCTTATTCAGATATCATAATAAAAGGAGAGCTCCGGCACACTACCTCAATGTAGTCAGACACAAAAGGTTTCTTTTTATATTTAATTTTATTTCTGAAAAAAGGAATTCATGCATATGATGTCCAAAATTTAACGTTTCAACCATATTATGGTCTTCATCAAAAGGACCATCTAAATACAAATGTGGATACAAATAAATACATAAATAAACAAACAGCAGATGAACAAAACAATCACATACTATCAATATAAGAGTTCACATTAGAGTGGGGTAGGGAAAGGAGAGATCCATTAGGAATAGTGATCACTGTTGGTAGTACATCGGAGGTATATATTAACCATGACACCATCACCCTGATGCAGATTAGCAGGTGCCCGTAAGGTGAAGATAACAGTCTACGGAGTGCAACTGATGAAGCTAACATTACCTGTGGTAATTAGGCAAGGTGAGCTGTTACTAGAAGATGCGCTGCGGCGGGTACCAAGGAAAGGTTACTCAAGAGTATAATTACCATACAATCTATCAAGGTAAAAAACAAAGATAGGTCTAAACAAC
The DNA here is from genome assembly GCF_048569485.1 of Anomaloglossus baeobatrachus. Taxonomy (NCBI): domain Eukaryota; kingdom Metazoa; phylum Chordata; class Amphibia; order Anura; family Aromobatidae; genus Anomaloglossus; species Anomaloglossus baeobatrachus. Next base: position 329,590 of record NW_027441891.1, read on the forward strand.
CGGATATAGATGTCAAATTATTAATCTATATGTACCTAATACTGATACCTTAGAGCTATGGATCATAAATTATATGTGTGACCACTACATTGGTTCAGCTCAGTCATATTCTATACTCAGGTATAGTCACCGTTTTATCTACATGGAGACAAAGATACAGTAAACCAAAAGGATCCAAACACTGGATCATATTAGAAGGAAAAAACTCACATATACTTGCTCTGTTACTGGGTCTAGTTAAGAGATAGAGGGGGGCAATATTTAGCTCCAGTATCCTAGAATAAATAATATAGTATACTGAGACTGTATTAATTATATATCTGTGAACATGTAACTACATAGTGAGACCTACCTATAAAGTATAGCAGAGTAGTGTCCATGTCCAGGTTAAGCTCGTGCCTGTATATTATAGTGTTGCATTTAGTTGTCCTCTAAGTGTTATTCACTGTCTTATATAGGGATACATGCTGCTGTGTATACACATAGGTAAAGGGTTTCTAATGAATGAAAAAAGTTACAGTGAGTATACTTAACTTAATTATTAGAACATGGGGGTCAGAACTTAGATGATAGACCTGTTCAGGTTCCTAAGTAGTTAATGGATATCACCTAAAAGGTACCGGACTGTCTAAAAAAGACAGAAGGAGGACATAAGTAAAGTTATAACAACCGGCCGCAAGGCATCACCCTGTAACTCACCTAAACCTGTATGGAATGGCAATAGGACCTGCTCCCTCTATGTGGCGGTGATAAATGCCAGCTAGTGGGGGTTTATAAAGGGAAACCTGTGTGAATCACTTCCTGTGATACTAATGCGGAAGTGGGGAAGTGGACCGCTGTGACGCTTGCGTTTCAAACGTCATGTGACCCTCCGACGCGTCACTTCCGGTTTTGTGTGATCGTCCGATACGTCACTTCCGGTTTCAACTTGCTGGTGTCAGGTGCCAATAGTGAGGAGGAGAAGGCCAGGAGGTGTGTCCTAGGGATGACGCTAGTGTAGGGGGTGTCCCTAATCCAAAGTAGGTGGTGAATAAGTGCCGTTCCTACGACTGTAAGCTTCTGTGCCTATGAGCGGCATGTCAGGGAAAGTGCCCAGGGGTGCGGTGTCAGTAATTCTGAAAAAAAGAAGATTAAGTTAGAATCGCGATTTGGCTGTAGATCATTATATTTCATTATAGTTATTGTGCTCTAGACATAAGTTGGCTTGTCATATCCCACATGTAAAACTATATCAATGTTTCTTTTTAACGCGTGTCTACTGATAAACCAGGCATATATTCTATGTACAAGTATGTATATATTTATACACACAAATAAAATTGATTATACAAAGGAACCTCCAATCTATTACTGTACTATGTGTTATCATTCCTAATATACGTAGTAGCAGGATCCCAAGGGTAAATGAAATAAAAGGTAAAATAGGATAAGGAGGGGGGTGTAGGGGAAAGGGGGGAAGGGGGGAGGGGAAGGGGGGGGAGGAGGGGGGGGTTTGATCTTTATGAACCTTATTATTATATATGAAATACAGTGGGTCCCGCAAACTAAAAAAACTTTAACTATATACATCTATATACATATTATACAAAAAAAACAGCCTGAAAAACATCCCAGGTTGTTAGGTACCTAAAAGAATCGTACAAAAAGTTATTCTATCAGAAAATGTATTGTCATACACGGATGAACCAAAACAATATAAGGAAAGACTGAGAGCAGAGCCATAACGACCAATACCAAGGGAAACCACTTCTAATCCTGATTCGAATCTACGGTTCAGCCCATGGGGTTCGATAGTGTCTAAGGTATGAATCCATTTGGCTTCAACTTCCCTTAATCGCTTAATCCTATCACCACCTCTGCGGATGACATCCACATAATCAATAACCTGAAAGCGTAGTTGTGAAATCGTATGTCCTTTTGCAATAAAATGTTGAGGAATGGGTAGTAATGACCGGCCACAACGAATATCCGACTTGTGCTTATTAATGCGGTCCCGGACATGCTGGGTAGTCTCCCCAACATATCCGAGACCGCACGGGCATTTAATAAGATAAACCACATAGGTACTGTTACATGTGAATAAGCCCTTGATGCTGTAAATTTTGCCCGTTCTAGGGTGTGAGAATGTCCCACCCTTGATTACATTGGAACACTGGGCACATCCCAAACATGGGAATGTGCCCCGTTGTGGTGTGTCTAGAAACGCTTGTCGTGATTTGTGTGTGGCCGAGCCTATGTCTGCCCAGACCAAACTGTTTCTTAAGTTATCCGATCGTTTGAAACAAAAAAGTGGTGGGTTGCCAAATTCCGTCACACGTGGATATGCCGCAGATAATAGGGACCAATGTTTCAGTATGATCTGTTTCAGTAGTGGGGAAAAGGGATGAAAGGTGTTAATAAACGGTATACGGTCACTGGTATCACTTGGTCTAGTTGTTCTGGGCTGAGTGGCTGAAGCCACCCCAGGGGGATAACCCCTTTCAAGGAATTTATTACTCATTTCCTGGTGGCGTTTAGTCCTAGTGTCACTGTTCGAGACTAATCTATCGACACGTATGTGCTGTGAAAGTGGTAACGATCTCTTCATATGCTTTGGATGATTACTGGTATACATCAACAGACTATTCCTATCCGTTGGTTTTGGAATAAATATCCGTGGCCAGTGTCCCATCTTCTTGTTTGATAATCATACAATCAAGGAAATTGATCTGGATTGGATCTTGATGTATTGTGAACGTGAGCCCTGCCATACATGAATTAATATGATTGAAGAACTCCATCAAAGAGTCCAAATCCCCATCCCAGATAAGAAAAATGTCGTCAATGTGTCTACGTCAAATTAAGGCGTGTTTGATGACTAAGGGATGGGGGTAGACAAACTTTTCCTCAAAAAAAGCCATAAAAATATTCGCGTAGGGGGGTGCCATGTTAGAACCCATGGCAGTCCTCCTCCCCTTTTCTTATTCAGATATCAGCTGTGCAGTCCCAATAGCGCCCTATGTATGAGGTCTAATTTCCATCCATTACACCTGACATACTTTTTCTCCATAAAGTTTAGTCCTCCTCAGTATGCAGGGACAGTGCATTCTTTATCTTTTTCATCTGATCCTAATGACTGAATGTTACATTTTGAAATTGCGATACTGGTTTACAGGCGTCAGTCAATCAAATAGGGATGAAGAATCCTTAGTAATCACTCCAGATACTAGATTTGAATTGCAAGGTCTTAATGTTACAGAGTGCAATTCTCATCTTGCTGGCAAGGTATTTTGTGATATATTATAATTTGTAACACCTAATGTTTTCCCTTTAAAGGAAAAATAAGTTGTGAGCTAGAAAGTCCCATTGAAAGGATTCTTAAAAGGGTTGTACTAAGTTTGGAAGTTGTTCTCCAGGAAAAAGGAGTCAACTTCCCGATTGTTTGGGTCTGACTATTGGGATCCCCACAGATTATTATTATTATTATTATTATTTATGATAGCGCCATTCATTCTAAGGCACTTTACATATCAAAAAGGGGGGGTGGCATACATTGACAAGTACCATAATTATAACAATATAAGCCACAGTCTGGTACAGAAGGAAAGAGGACCCTGCCTGCAAGGCTCACAATCTACAAGGGATGGGTGAGGATTAGAGATGAGTCACCCCCCTAGTGTTCGACTTCGGTTCGGTTCGTCGAACTGCGGGTGTGTTTGTCGAACGTTCGACGAACACCTTCGAACCCCATTGAAAAAAATGGCAGGCAAACACAGACACATGCAAACACATTATACATATACACATACAGTTAATAATAAACATTGCCATTATACTTACAGGTCCCGCGACGCGTCCTGCACTCTGTCTCCCGCCGCTTCTCCTTCCGATCATCACTGCGTCCTCCCAGTAACCAGCACTGATGATAGGACCTTTCCGTGATGTCATATCATGTTACCAGTCATGTGTGTATTATCTCATTGGCTACAGACTGGTCACATGGCTATGACGTCATGCTAGGTCCTGTCAGTGTATCTCCCCAGTATGCGGTGCTTGCCCGAGCATCTCCGTACTCAGTATACTTGGCGAGTACCGGCGAGATACTCGGGCAAATGCTTGGCTCCCCGTTTCTGCATGTCGGCGCTCTTTACAGAGTCAGCCAACATGCAGGGCCTAGATGCCACAGCCAGTGAATAGCGGCACCGGGAATCAGGTGATCGGAGATCACCGTTGCTATAGTAACTCGCCTGTCAGGTACTATTGCAACAGTGGCAGCGGTGACGTCACCGCTTACCAACCCGCAGCCTCTGCTCACTCATTGAGTGATTAGATTGCGTGGGGGAGGAGGAGCGTCTTCCTCCCCTGTGCTGTCTGATGTAGCAGAGCTGCATGGGTTGAAGGAGAAAGAAGACAGAAGACCAGGATCGTGGAGGGATGAGAGGGAGTAATAAACACGGAGTCTCTAAGTGTGTCTGTGTATTTATTTCTATTAAAGTATTTTATCTCTGTGTAGTGTCTTTTTTTAACCCTTTATTGGAGATTCTTAATGGCCGGGTCAAACTTGCCTGACATTAAGCATCTCTGGCTTAATACTAGCTAGTAAAACAAAGCTAGTATTAACCCCTTATTACCCAGCGAACCACCCGGCATTAGGGCCGCTGTAGGAGTTGGATACAGCGCCAGATGATGGCTCTTCTATAAAAGAGCCATTTTCTGGGGCGGCTGCGGACTGCAATTCGCAGCAGAGGGGCCCAGAGCACCGTTGCTATGGTAACCCACCTGTCAGCGGTGACGTCACCGCTTACAGCATGCAGCCTCTGCTCACTCTCACTGAGTGATTAGACTGCACGGGGAGCTGCAGCGTCTTATTCCCATACAGTACTGTCTGATGTAGCAGAGCTACATGGGTTGAAGGAGAAAGAAGTCAGAAGAGCAGGATTGTGGAGGGATGAGAGGGAGTAATAAACATGGAGTGCCTCTCTACTAGCCAAAATTCCACAATGTCTGTCTGCTATTTCATCCTTCTTCTCTGCACGATTCCTAAAACTTAACATGGACAAAACAGAGTTCATTGTCTTTCCCCCTCCTCACTCATCTCCTCCATTAAGCCTTTCCATCAAACTTGATGGTTGCTCACTCACCCCAGTCTCACAAGCTCGTTGCCTTGGAGTAACCCTCGACTCTGCTCTATCCTTCAAGCCACACATCCAAGCCCTCTTCAACTCATGCCGATTACAACTCAAAAATATCTCCCGGATCCGTGCTTTCCTTAACCAAGAATCTGCAAAAACATTAGTGCATGCCCTCATCATCTCCCGCCTCGACTACTGCAACCTCCTGCTCTCTGGCCTCCCTTCCAACACTCTTGCACCCCTCCAATCTATCCTAAACTCTGCAGCCCGCTTAATCCACCTCTCCCCTCGCTACTCCCCAGCCTCGCCACTCTGCCAATCCCTTCACTGGCTTCCCATCGCCCAACGACTCCAGTTCAAAACATTAACCATGACATACAAAGCCATGCACAACCTGTCTCCTCCCTACATCTGTGACCTAGTCTCCCGGTACCTACCTGCACGCAACCTCAGATCCTCACAAGATCTCCTTCTCTGATCCTCTCTTATCTCCTCTTCCCACAATCGCGTACAAGATTTCTCCCGTGCATCCCCCATACTCTGGAACGCTCTACCTCAGCACATCAGACTCTCCACTCCCGTGGAAAGCTTCAAGAGGAACCTCAAGACCCACCTCTTCCAACAAGCCTACAACCTACAATAGCCTTCAGTCCAGTAGACCACTGCGCAACCAGCTCTGTCCTCACCTATTGTACCATCACCCATTCCCTGTAGACTGTGAGCCCTCGCGGGCAGGGTCCTCTCTCCTCCTATACCAGTCTGTCTTGTACTGTTAATGATTGTTGTACGTATATGCTCTCTCACTTGTAAAGCGCCATGGAATAAATGTCGCTATAATAATAAATAATAATAATAATAATAATAATAATGGAGTCTCTAAGTGTGTCTGTGTATTTATTTCTATTAAAGTATTTTATCTCTGTGTGGTGTCTTTTTTTAACCCTTTATTGGAGATTCTTAATGGCTGGGTCAAACTTGCCTGACATTAAGAATCTCTGGCTTAATACTAGCTAGTAAAACAAAGCTAGTATTAACTCATTATTACCCAGCAAGCCACCCAACTTCAGGGCTGCTGGAAGAGTTGGATACAGCGCCAGATGATAGCGCTTCTATGAAAGCGCCATTTTCTGGGGTGGCTGTGGACTGCAATTCACAGCAGAGGGGCCCAGAGACCTCGGGCCAACCTGTGCTGCGGATTCCAATCCCCAGCTGCCTAGTTGTACCTGGCTGGACACAAAAATGGGGCGAAGCCCATGTCATTTTTTTTTAATTATTTCATGAAATTCATGAAATAATTAAAAAAAAGGCTTCCCTATATTTTTAGTTCCCATCCAGGTACAAATAGGCAGCTGGGGGCTGGGGCAGCCGTACCTGCCTGCTGTACCTGGCTAGCATACAAAAATATTGCAAAGCCCATGTCATTTTTTTTTTAGTTTTTTGGCAAAAAATATAAAAAAAAATTGCTTCCCTGGATTTTCCATTGCCTTTGAAGGTAACACCAAGCAGTGGGGGTTAGCAGCCGATAGCTGCTTGGATTACCTTTAGCTACCAATACAAAAAATGCAGCGGGAGACCACGGTATTTTTTTAATTATTTATTTAAATAACTAAAAAAAATGAGCTTCCCTGTATTTTGATTGCCTGACATCACAGTACTGTAAAAATAAATCATTAAAAAAAAATAACATAGCGCTCCGCGGTATTTTGATTCTCAGCGTAGATAAAGCAGACAGCTACGGGTTGCCACCCCCATCTGCTTGGCGTTACCTTGGCTGGCAATCAAAATCCAGGGAAGCCCATTATTTTTTTTTATTTAAAAAAATAGTTAAAAAATGTGTGGGCTCCCGCCGTATTTGATTGCCAGTCAGGTAAAGCCAGGCAGCTGGGGGCTGTGATTCTCGGCAGCCCACAGCCACTCCTGGAAATGACGCATTGTTTCTTAGCACCATTTCCAGGCACTTTATCCGGCTCGTCCAGTGGCCGTGATGGCGGTGGCTCGCTGGGTAATAAAGGGGTTAATACCAGCTTTGTATTCTCAGATGGTTCTAAGCCCGAAATTCATGGTGTCACGCCAAAATAGACATGGCCACCATGAATTTCTAGTAAAGATAAAAACACAATCAGTGACTCCATCTTTATTGAACTAAAGAACCCCCCCCCACTCCGCTGTAGTCCCGCAATGTCCAATCCGGATCCAAAGTCATCTGATCGGTTTGCTGAAAGGCAAAGCGATCAGATGATGTGTCAGGTGTTCAAGGACCTGAATCACATGACACATCAGCTGATTGTATAAAAGCTGTTTATACAATCAGCTGATGCATCAGTAAAAAAAAAAAAAACTACACACTTCTGTGCAGACTCCCATCCGATCGCTGCAGGACCCGGCGGTAATCAGCTTATGCGATCACCTGACAGCATCAGCTGATAGTTTAAGCCGGCCGGGCGGTAAAAAGCCAGTCTCACCGCTGTAATTATACGATCAGCTGATGCCGTCAGGTGACCGCATCAGCTGATCACTGCCAGGTCCTGCAGCCATCAGATGTGTCCCGGGAGTCTGCAGACAGGTGAATATGATATTTTTTTTTCTACTGTTCACTTTGATTTTGCAGCTGCTTCCACCTCCTGTCTGGACATGGCGCCGGACGGGCGGTGGAAGCAGGGGTGGCGGTACTGGGAGGATCCACTCTTCTGTGTTTAACAACACAAGGAATCCTCTTCCTGTACATGTGATTGTACTACCCACCCCTTGCATTTATAGCTGCGTTTATAGTCATAGAAACGCTTAGGGTATGTTCACACACTGCGTTTTTTTGACGCTGACCTTTCGTGCTTTTTTCCCACAAAAAACGCACAAAAATGCAGCATCTTAAAAAACGCATCAAAAAATGCATTTTTTTTGCGTTTTTGGCTGCGTTTTGCTGCGTTTTTGCTCACTGCGTTTTTATGCGTTTTTAAAGATATTTGAAAAAAAAAGGTCTGATGTCATTTCCTTCTTCAATATGTTCTTCATTCTCCACTAGTGTATGCAGAAGAGCAGACAGCTGCAGAACTATAAGGCTCAGCATGCTGCATCCAGGACTGTATGCTGGAGGGAGAGACAAGGGGAGCAGAACTACAAGACTCAGCATGCTCCATTCACTAATGTATGCAGGAGAGTAGACAGCAACTGCAGAACTACAAGGCTCAGCATACTCCATCCAGGACTGTATGCAGGAGTTTTTTGCCCCCCCTTCCCAAAAAATGATGTAAGCTTTGCCATATTTTTGTATACTAGCCAGGTACAGCAGGCAGCTACGGGCTGCCCCAAACCCCCAGCTGCCTATTTGTACTCGGATTGGCCCTTTGAGCGGCTGCACTGGCTAAACCAATGGTATGAGATTGGTTTTAGTTGGGGAACTCTTCTAACAAATAGAGATTGTCTAAATCATTGACTTAAGGCTCCTTGCAATTAATTGATGCATCCCCTGCAGCTCCTGACCACAAAGTGTTGCTGCTTTATAGGTGTTTTATGTTAGGTGATATATACCATGAAACATATGTAATCTAACATGCTAGATTGCTTGTATATATTATTGTCAAGGAACATGGACCCTGTGTACTAGGTCTAAGTTCCATTTATGACAGTAAGTCAAGTCCTGTCCTCCTTGGTATTCAGTAATCAGGGGCAGATTAATGGTAACCAGAGCCCTGAGCAATTCAGACTGTGAAGTGCCCCCATTTGATAGGTCCAAGTACAGTAACATGACCAATGTCATTATCATATGCCTGAAACAGATTATTTTTGAAAATAACTGTTGGGTGAAACTATTACCTAAATTAATTAATCTAATAAATTTAAAAAATATTATAAGCCATTGTACTGAACAGAACAATTTTAAAATTTGAACAAGTGTATTGCCAATTTTCACAAGTTTTTCATATCAATAGTGCAATACAACACAACACATACACAGAATATTGTAGAAAACATTTACAGTATCATATTTCCATTACAATAGATACATTGCAGTCATTATCTTCGTAAAAAAAAAATAATAATAATAATAAATCTTTATTTCTACGGCGCCAACATATTCCGCAGTGACAAGTCAGGAAAGTGTCAAATGCATAACTTAAAATATATATACATTCATGGCTGAAAGTGATGCCACCCTTGAAATTGATCCAGAAAATGAAGTATTTCTTCCAGAAAATTATTGCAATTACACGTTTTGTTATACATATGGAACAATACACAAAAAATGGAAAAACGGCAAATTGGTCATAATTTCACACAAATATAAATCTGACAAAATTGTGGGTAAACAACTTTGTTTGAAATATGTAATGCTCAATTAAACTCACCTGTAGCAAGCAACAGGTGTGGGCAATATGAAAATCACACCTGAAGCCAGATGAAAAGGGGAGAAGTTGACTCAATATTTCCATTGCATGTCCATGTGTGCCACGCTAATGCTGAAGAACAGAAAGAGGAGAAAAGAACTGTCTGAGAACCAAAATTGTTGAAAACTATCAATAATCTCAAGGTTACAAGTCCATCTACAGAGATATTCATGTTCCTTTGTCCATGGTGCGCAACATAATCAAGAAGTTTACAACCCACGGCATTTTACTTTTTTATTTAGCATTTTGCACTTTTTTCACATTAACCTTCGTCTGGCTGAATAGGTACAATTGTAACTATTCCCTTTATAAATTGCAATAATTTTTTTTTTTTCGAAAAGCCGTAGAGGGCTGAAAATTCGTGACATCTCAGCAGTTTTGGTCCAGAATATATTGGACAAATTTCAATAAAATATCTCCACCCTCTTCCGAGATAGGGGGTCGAGAAATTTTGGCAAAATTATGCAGCCTGACAAAGGTTAAATCTGCTGTTATTAATATATTAATATTTAGCACATGACACTTTTATTATTAGCATTAGGCACATGTTACTTGTACACATAATGGTGTTTATATTAGATCTTTGTTACTGTCTATGCATCTCTTCTGTTATTTATTTGATGACTTTATTAATATAATACTCGGTATCAGAGAGATATATTCACTCTTTTTGATATATATTGCTAGTTTATATTGTTACTACAAGCCTTGGAATACATTTAATCTAATTTATTTATTTATGTTAATTTGATTATTTATATAATGTATTGTACTTACCTGAACCTTTTGTATATCACAGTCCCTTCATATTGTGACCTTTGTAGATTAACTGTGTTTGTCATTAATAAAAATTAATTTTAGGCCAAATACTAGTGTTTGCTCTGTTGTCTATAACCCATGGCACTGTAGCTAATATCCCTGGACATGAGTGGCAGAGAAAAATTCATAAACAGTTGCAATGCAGGATATTCACGTTGGTGGATAAGCAGTCCCATTCAAGTTCCAAAGAAATCCAAGCTGCAGGCTCAGGGTGCATCAATGTGTGTGTGAACTGTCTGTTGACATTTGGATGAAATGATATGCAGGAGACCCAAGATGATCTCACTACTGACACAAAAACATAAAAAAGCTAAACTTCAGTTTGACAAAATGTATGTGAGTAAGCCAAATCCTGGGAAATTGTCTTGTGGACAGATGATATGAAGATAGACCTTTTTGATAAAGCTCATTATTCTACCATTTACCAAGAAGAGAAAAATTCCTACAAAGAAAGGAACACAGTACCTACAGTCAAATATGGTGAAGGTTCAAAGAGGTTTGATGGTTGTTTTGCTGTCTCTAGCACTTGGTGCCTTGACTGTCTGCAAGGAATCATGAAATCTGAAGATTACCAAAAGATTTTGGGTTGCAATGTATTGCCCAGTGTCAGAAAGCTCAATTTGCATTCCAGTTCATGAGTCTTCCAGCAGGACAATTGCCTATTGCTAAGAAACACTGGGTACTTAAGGCACTCACTCACTAGGGGAGGTGCCTGATCAGCGGTAATAGTTAGTTAGTGGTTCTGTGCCCTAACCAGCTAGTTGTCAGATACTCTTGTCCACTGTGCATTCCCTGTCAGTGTACTGTTTCCCTTGCCAGCTCCCTGTACTCTTGTGTCTTTTCTCTAGTGACTTTGCCCATCCACCCCTGGCTGTGTTATTTGTGTCATCTGCCCTGGGGAATATCGTCATTCTAATGACTGTGCCTGTCCACCCAGGCTGTGTCAGCTGCCTCTTCTGTCCCAGTGGACCCCGTCATACTAGTGACTCAGTCCATCCATCCTCCCTGGCCATGCCATCCGCCTCAGTGGTCCCGGTGGTCCCTGTAGCACAAGTGTGGTAACCTCGTGTGGGACACGGTTGAGTCTGATGGTGGTAATAGTTGTTATTGTTCTTGTTAATATTTAATCATAAAACAACTCTGCTTCGGTGATGAACAGTCTCTCTACTGGTGATATAGATAACTATTTACAGATGACAGCTGGTCAGTGTTTTCCGCACATACTGTGGTAAATTCAACCACACCAGACAGGCAGGCCTCTGAGGGCCAGCTTTTCTTCTCGCGATGCACTAGAAAAACTACTAACAAAATGGAGGACGTCAACTCCCTCTATTTCCTCTCAACTGTCGTCTCCCAGCCGACCCTATCCTTCCACGCGTAGTTGGAGTTAGCTCCTCCCCCTTGCATGGGACTCCTACCACTGCAATCATTGGATGACTGCACAGGGGAAACTTAACCTTCTGAGTGCTGCCTGTCAGCAGGTTTTCACAATATCCTAAAGTACTTAATATACATAGAAAATTACATTTTTGCGAAATACTCTATCTTTCTAGTATCCCAAGAAGATGACCACTTTGTGGGATACCACATGTCTCCCCTCTTGAAGAGTGTCGTCCCCGACACATACACATCTGAAAAACAGAAAGGAACAACATGGATACAAATAAATTATTTCAATGAATACTGTTGCTTAAATTATTCTTGGCTTCTTGAAGACCTAGAAAAACATAAAAAACCCCACAACATATGGATGCAAAGTAAAACAGCATGTAACCATAATAAAGGAGTCCATTTTTCTTGACAATCCTTGTAGAAACAACCCCCACTAGGTGGTGAACGGGATGACAGCTAACCCGCTATAACTTCTTTGCTTGGTCCCTGGGTGCAGTCAGGGCACACAGACCATAAAGAAACTTTCTGCACCAAGCTGTTTTTAGGAGGGCTAGGACAAGTGTAGCAGTAATTAGGCTCTCACAAGCCAGAGTGTCTCTTATTACACAGCAAATGTATGTCTCTATCTGAGCCACACATGCAAAGTCTCTCCTGTTCAGATAGGCAGCAATGAATTATTTTTGGTAACGAGCAGGTAACTGTCCCTTGGTTGCTCGTTCAGATCTCCGTAGAGCAGGTACTGACTCTTCTTCATAGGTGGATGGTGCTCCTGGCTCCTCAACTGTAGAGGGCATCCCCTGAGAACCTACTGCAGGAGTTATGTCAGCACCCTCTAGTGGAGAAGGCGGAGCTGGCATAATAAACTGAAGACAGGGTGCATGAAGCCAAACAAGTGAGATTGTGGAGGCCCTGGAAGCCTTCTCTGGTGCAACAGGGTATAAACTACAGGGACTGTAACTTCCTGGGAAATGCTAGCTTTTATCTGGCTTCGATAAACCACCTTTTCTTGCTGAGTATCTTCTCTGGCAATTCTGTACACTTTCACCCCTGGGAACGGTATACTGTGATGACGTAGGGGCAGGATTCCCACTGATCGTCCAGCTTGTGAGAGCGGCAGTTCTTTTTAACCCAAACTCTGTCTCCAACTTGTAATGGTTTGGCCTTGGCTGAAGCATTGAAATCATCCTCCTGCCTTTGGCGGACAGCTTTCATGCGGTCTTCCACGATTTCATTAGCTTCTTTCAGACGTCTTTGGTGGTCCGCAACCCAATCTGTCTCTGGAAGGGGATTATGGCAAGTTTCTACTTGAACATTTCGCTGGAGGTCTGTAGACAGTTTCCCTGGATGACCAAACATCAAGTAATATGGAGTATAAATGTGGCGCCCTGGCCTAGCCAGGTCGTCACAGATAACATACAAACACCCCACCCCCATTAGACAGGGACACCAGCCAAACAAAAATCCTTGTTGCCTCCCTCCAGTGTCTGATGTCCACACCAGGTGGGGAGGAGCCAAGCGGTTGGCCCCACCCACTGAGGAGTTCACAGACCTGGAGGCGGGAAAAGTGACAGAGAGAGTTTGGAGTTTGAGGAGTGAGGAGTAAGGACTTGGGTGTCTGGGTTTGTGGCCCAGGCACTGACAGCAAGGTTGGCAGATGGTGGTGGCCATCTGCAGGAGTGGTGGAGCAACACGGAACCGTAGGACCGGGGACGGGCGACGGCCCGCCGGTACCGACCGGGGAGCAAAGTGAAGCCAGCACACACAGGCAGGGCCATCGGACCCCGACCAGGCTTGGAGCCGCCGACAATAGTCAGATCCGAATGTGACTGGAACCCCAGGGGTTTCACAACAGCAAAAGTCCCGATTGAAGGCAACAGCCCACACCGTGAGGGTATACAGCTACCGCCTAAGGCTGGAGACTCAAGGGCCAGCATCTGCGGGCAAACGGGCTCCTCCGGTACCCATACACCGGGGAGCGGACTACCGGTGGGAATCCATAGTAGTCAGAAAGAGAACATTAGATCAGAAAGAGATCGTCCAGCTTGTGAGAGCGGCAGTTCTTTTTAACCCAAACTCTGTCTCCAACTTGTAATGGTTTGGCCTTGGCTGAAGCATTGAAATCATCCTCCTGCCTTTGGCGGACAGCTTTCATGCGGTCTTCCACGATTTCATTAGCTTCTTTCAGACGTCTTTGGTGGTCCGCAACCCAATCTGTCTCTGGAAGGGGATTATGGCAAGTTTCTACTTGAACATTTCGCTGGAGGTCTGTAGACAGTTTCCCTGGATGACCAAACATCAAGTAATATGGAGTATAAATGTGGCGCCCTGGCCTAGCCAGGTCGTCACAGATAACATACAAACACCCCACCCCCATTAGACAGGGACACCAGCCAAACAAAAATCCTTGTTGCCTCCCTCCAGTGTCTGATGTCCACACCAGGTGGGGAGGAGCCAAGCGGTTGGCCCCACCCACCGAGGAGTTCACAGACCTGGAGGCGGGAAAAGTGACAGAGAGAGTTTGGAGTTTGAGGAGTGAGGAGTAAGGACTTGGGTGTCTGGGTTTGTGGCCCAGGCACTGACAGCAAGGTTGGCAGATGGTGGTGGCCATCTGCAGGAGTGGTGGAGCAACACGGAACCGTAGGACCGGGGACGGGCGACGGCCCGCCGGTACCGACCGGGGAGCAAAGTGAAGCCAGCACACACAGGCAGGGCCATCGGACCCCGACCAGGCTTGGAGCCGCCGACAATAGTCAGATCCGAATGTGACTGGAACCCCAGGGGTTTCACAACAGCAAAAGTCCCGATTGAAGGCAACAGCCCACACCGTGAGGGTATACAGCTACCGCCTAAGGCTGGAGACTCAAGGGCCAGCATCTGCGGGCAAACGTGCTCCTCCGGTACCCATACACCGGGGAGCGGACTACCGGTGGGAATCCATAGTAGTCAGAAAGAGAACATTAAGGTGCAGGGAAAGACAGCCGCCATCACCTGTCCGGGGAGAAGCACTGCAGCCGGCTGCGGGACCCGTCCATCCAGCCGTTTGGTTTACCGAGGACTTTGTACCTTTCTTGCTGAATGAGTACACCCGTGCCATCTGGCACCGCGCTGCGCTGTCCCTGCAACCCTGCACCTCACCAACCCTGCCTCACCGTCACATCATCGGGCCCCGGGACCACCGACCCCTACCCACGGAGGGGGAAAACAACATCCCAGCTGCTCCTTACCATCGCTCCCGGGATCCCCGTCATCAGCAGCGGTGGTACCTATCTTCCCCACGACCCGTGGGTGGCGTCACGGACTAAATCCCCCAAACCAACCACCCCTTTCACTCACGGGCGAGGAGCGCCGTTCGAGTCCCCGGATCTGGCCCACCGCTCAAGCCACCAAGCAGCAGCAGCCACAGCAGCGCCGGACCCGAGCGTTAGCGAGAGCGCAGCAGCGACGGCGTCCTCCCCGCCCGCGACAACTTGGCGTCACGAACAGGATTGAACCCATCTACTTACCAGTAGAAGTGTGCCTTGTGATCTTCGCCGGCGGTGTCCGGCCGAATGTTTTGAAGCGCCGCCATCTTGGTGTGAAAATCTCCCGCTCGAGCATCTTCTCCGAGCAGGGAAGGCGCAAAAGCGAAGCCCCGCCCCCAACAAACGGAAGTGCTGAAGAGTACCAAGGGGGCGCGAGAGTGTGTCTGCCTGATGTAGCCGAGGCTATAAAAGCAGGGACGCCAGGACTCTGCCAGCAATTGGTTCCTGGAACACGGCCACGCATGATGTCCCGTCCGACTGGCACCGCGGAAATCCCAGAGCCCACACCAGGAACAGCGGCGTGGGTGGAAGCCCGGACCGCACAGATGTGCTGCCGCCTTCAAGCCCAGGTCCGGTTCTTGATGGAGCGCTGGGTGGCTGAGATGGAGGAAGTAGCGGCGGCCGTGCGGAGACGCAAGGTGGAGACAGAGTTGGAGGAGCGGGTAAGCGACCCACGCCCCTATGTCCGAGAAGGGCTGGCCGCTGCGGCTGAGGGGCTCGGCCTGCACCCGCTCATCCTCCTGCTTCCCGCGCCATCCGTACCGGCTGCTGTTGCCCCTCCGCTTGGTCCGCTACCCCCAACACCAGTAGCGGAAGCCAGCCCGTCCGCCCTAGAGGACCGGCCTGGGGGCATTGTTAGGGAACGGCCTGTGTTCATTGCGTTACCGTGGAAAGCCCCGCGGGAAGTAGCCGTCCGCGACAAGGAGCCATCGACCCCGGAAGTGGCCGCACCTGAAGCCGTCCCGGCTCCGGCAGTCCGCCCGGCTGTGGAAGAACCGGCCACTGCTGGCCCGAAGGCTCAACTGGTGAGGTTAGCAAGCCCTGAGTCCCCCGCCTCAGCTGAGGCTGTGCCGGGCCGCAACTGCAAAGCCGCAGTCCAGGCCATGTCACCGCAGGACCCCACGAAAGAGAACCGGTAATGGCCGGTGTGGGTGCGGTCCAGCGGGGCCCGACCTGGGCGCAGGGGTCTGCCAACGCCCCATACTCGGACAGGGAACCAAACCCGTTGGGCCGGGAGATCGCCGCTAGAGAGCAGCAGAGGGCCGAAGTGCTGGCGAGGGTGATCCGAGAGAAAGATGCACTCTGTCATGCCACCTTTCGGGTGCAGGGCCCAGTGTACGAGGGTCAAGTCCGGCAGTTCGACCAAAGAAGGGGGTTTGGCTTCATCTATGAGCCAGGCCTGGAGGCCGAAGTATTCGTGGCCCGCCGTGATGTTAATTCACACCTTCCCACGGGCCATTCAGGTAGCGATCTACTGCCGGGCGACCAAGTGACTTACACCCGCCACTGTGGAGAGAGGGGCTGGTTCGCCCTGGATGTAAAACAGAGGAAGAGCCGCAGTGAGCAGACACGGCCCCAGCCCCCTCCTCCACCAAGCCGTCTGGATGTGGAGCAGGAGGAGGTCCTGGAGGAGTATGACCTTAAGTAGTGGCAGCGGTCCTCCGTTGCAAGCAGTTGTCCCCCGTTGGGACCCTCAGCAGTTTAAATGAATGACAGTAAATCAAACCGAAGCTTTACCTGATTGACCGTGTGATTATTCCGGCCGTTGCCGGCAAGTTGTCCCCGGAGGGACCCTATGTGTTTTACAACCTGCATGAGAGACTACTCATGGACATGGCCGAGAACTGGCAGGCCACCCACGGACTAGTGGGCATGTAAATAAGTTAAGGGATGGAAACTGTTGCCGCCTCCGGAGAGGTAGATTGGAGGAAGAGCCCGCAGCAGAGCAGGCTGGGGCCCGGTCACCACCAGGACCGGTGGCCATCCTCCGGGGGTCAGGGGTCCCCCAAGGACGTGGGGTCCCCTGAAATGACAGCCGGGTGCGAGTCACCATACCCGTTTCCGCTCAGGCAGCCTGAACCTGGACTGGGGTCAAGGGGTGCTGCCCACGTCTTAGGGGCAGCATCAGGGCTAGATTGCTTGGGTGGGAGAGTGGAAGACATCCGTCTGTCTGTTATTATTAAAAATGTTATATATGTGCAACGTTTGAAGTGTCCTCACAAAAATGCTTATATGTTTAAAATGTTTTACATGATATTTATATCTTTTTACAGTTGAAAAATAAAACCGGTGATGGACGGGCAGCCCGCGTACGGTCTGCATTTCACCAAGGGGGAATGTGGCGCCCTGGCCTAGCCAGGTCATCACAGAAAACATACAAACACCCCACCCCCATTAGACAAGGACACCAGCCAAACAAAAATCCTTGTTGCCTCCCTCCAGTGTCTGATGTCCACACTAGGTGGGGCGAAGCCAAGCGGTTGGCCCCACCCACCGAGGAGTTCACAGGCCTGGAGGCGGGAAAAGTGACAGAGAGAGTTTGGAGTTTGAGGAGTGAGGAGTAAGGACTTGGGTGTCTGGGTTTGTGGCCCAGGCACTGACAGCAAGGTTGGCCGACGGTGGTGGTCGACTGCAGGAGTGGTGGTGGAAGGCGGAACCGTAGGACCGGGGACAGGCGACGGCCCGCCGGTACCGACCGGGGAGCAAAGTGAAGCCAGCACACACAGGCAGGGCCATCGGACCCCGACCAGGCTTGGAGCCGCCGACAATAGTCAGATCCAAATGTGACTGGAACCCCAGGGGTTTCACAACAGCAAAAGTACCAATTGAAGGCAACAGCCCACACCGTGAGGGTATACAGCTACCGCCTAAGGCTAGAGACCCAAGGGCCAGCGTCTGCAGGCAAACCGGCTCCTCTGGTACCCATACACCGGGGAGCGGACTACCGGTGGGAATTCATAGTAGTCAGAAAGAGAACATTAAGGTGCAGGGAAAGACAGCCGCCATCACCTGTCCGGGGAGAAGCACTGCAGCCGGCTGCGGGACCCGTCCATCCAGACATTTGGTTTACCGAGGACTTTGTACCTTTCTTGCTGAGTGAGTACACCCGTGCCATCCGGCACCGCGCCGCGCTGTCCCTGCAACCCTGCACCTCACCAACCCTGCCTCACCGTCACATCATCGGGCCCCGGGACCACCGACCCCTACCCACGGAGGGGGAAAATAACATCCCAGCTGCTCCTTACCATCGCTCCCACGATCCCCGTCATCAGCAGCGGTGGTGGCTATCTTCACCACGACCCGTGGGTGGCGTCACGGACTAAATCCCCCAAACCAACCACCCCTTTCACTCACGGGCGAGGAGCGCCGCTCAAGTCCCCGGATCCGGCCCACCGCTCGAGCCACCGAGCAGCAGCAGCCGCAGCAGCGCTGGACCCGAGCGTTAGCGAGAGCACAGCAGCGACGGCGTCCTCCCCGCCCACAACATAACCAGTGGAACAGTGAATGGTATTGTTGTATAAGTAAGTTAACTCTTGCAGTACCTCAGGCCATTCTTTCCTTTCTTGGGATGGAACATTCTTTATCATGTCAATCAAAGTTTTGTTCATCCTCTCACACAGGCCATTGCATTGGGGATGGTAAGCGGTTGTGCGAAGTTTCTTGCAGCCATAGAGAGCACACAGTTCTTGGAATAAATCCGACTCAAATGCTGGACCTTGATCTATCAGAATCTGCTCAGGATATCCATAAGGTCTCAAAAAGTGTTTCAAAAACATCTCAGCAATGGTTCGAGCAGTCAGATCTCTGACAGGCACGGCCACAACAAATTTAGTGTAGTGGTAAACGATGGTCAGAGCATAGAGGTATCCAGTACGGCTGGGTTACAGTTTGACATGATCAATGGCCACAAGCTCCAGAGGATAATGTGTTTCAATGGGATGCAGCAGAGCTCTTTGTTCCTTATTTTCTTGGCTACTTAGAGTACATGTGATACAGTCTCTGCACCATTTCTCAATGTCTTGTCGTATTCCTATCCAATAGAAGCGTTCTCGGATTGTCATTTCAGTCTTTTGGCAACCAAAGTGTCCAGACTTGTCATGATAGGCCTCTAGAATGAGATTGGCATCTTGTCTGGGTACGACTACTTGGAAGACCCTCTCATGAGTGTGGGGATTCACAGTGCGTCGTACTAACACTCCTTTGTGGTACTGTAGACGTTTTCTCTGACGCCATAATCGACAAAGTTCTGGATTAGATTGCCTGTAGCGCACCGGTAATTTTGGTATTATAGATTCTAGCAACTTTCATAAAGTTCTGAAGGTAAAACTTTCCTTTTGAATTTCAGCCCAATCATGGCTCACTGAGTGTCTGGAGCTAGTTTCAGAAACAGGAGGTTTTGGGACTTTCAGAACATTTTGTCTGGCGAGAAATAAAAGGCAGGCTTTTCCACTTCTTCCCACTCATTCTCGTCGTAACAGGGTATTTCTGTTGTGGGCAGCCTAGATAGGGCATCAGCATTGGTGTTAGATTGACCTGCTCTGTACTTCAGGACAAACTGGTAGTTGGCCAGGCGGGAGGCCCATCTCTGCTCAAGGGCTCCAAGTTTGGCAGTCTGCAACTGGGACAATGGGTTGTTGTCAGTGAAAGCAATGAAGGGAGTTGCAGCTAAGTAGTGCTTAAATTTGTCTGTGACAGCCCACACTAGTGCAAGGAATTCCAACTTAAATGAACTATAGTTCTGATCATTTCTTTCAGTTGGTTGGTGGGATCTGCTGGCATAGGCGATGACTCTTTCTTTATTGTCTTGGACCTGGGCTAGCACTGCACCTAATCCTAGGTGGCTGGCATCTGTATATGTGGCGCCCTGGACAAGCCAGGATGTCACAGGTACTGCAACAACACACCCCACACCCCGGCTAGGCACATCAAGGTCAGACAAAAATCCTTGTTGCCTCCCTCCAGGGGCTGATGTCCACACCAGGGGGTGGAGCCAGGCGGTTGGCCCCACCCACCGAGGAGTTCACAGTCCTGAAGGCGGGAAAAGGAAGGCAGTTGAGAAGCAGAGTTCAGTTTGAGGAGTGGAGGAGTGAAGTGGTAGCGGAGCAGACTGACCGTGTCCGGGTGCGTGGCCCGGGCACATACAGCAAGGTTGGCAGACGGTGGTGACCGTCTGCAGGAGGGGCTGATTGACGTGAACCGTAAGGACCGGGGACGGGCAGTGGCTCGCCGGTACCGGATCGGGGAGCGAAGAGAAGCCAGCACCATTCGGCAGGGCCTACAGACCCCGACCAGGCTTGGAGTTGCCGTAAAACCGGTCAAATCCGTTAGCGAAGGGAACCTCCGGGGTTTCCCAGCAGTCAAGACCCGATTGAAGGCAACCGCTCAAACCGTGAAGGGAAATACAGTCACCGCCAAGGCTACAGTTCTCAGGGCCAGAGCCTGCGGGCAAAAGGGGCTCCCTCAGCATCCATCCAAGCTGGGGAGCGGGTTACCGGTGGGAAGCCACCAGAACCGAGAACATAACACAGGTGCAGGGAAAGGCAGTCACCGCCAACCTACCGGGAGAAGAACCACCGCAGCCGTCTATGGGACCCGTCCATCCAGCCGTTTGTTTTACCGGAGACTTTGCATTCATCATTGGCTGAGTGAGTACCACCGTGCCGTGCGGCACCGCGCTGCCCCCGCGACCCTGCACCCCACCAGGCCCCATAATCCGCCTGCCATTCCTCCCTCACTGGGCCCCGGGACAACCAACCCCCCTACCCACGGAGGGGAAAAACAACATCCAAGCTGCTCCCTGTCATCGCTCCCGGGATCCCCGTCCAGAGCAGCGGTGATGTCACAACCTCACCACAACCGTGGGTGGCGTCATGGACAATAAATCCCCAAAACCATTCCCCTTTTCACTCACGGGCGAGGAGCGCCGCTCGAGTCCCCGGATCCGGGCCACCACTCGAGCCACCGAGCAGCAAGCGAAGCAGCAGCAGCGCCGGACCCGAGCGTGGTGAGCGCAGCGTCCCCTCCCCGCCCGCGACATATACAGATGGAAGGGGATGTTGTAGTCTGGATAGGCAAGGACCGGGGTTTAAGTTAACTTCACCTTAAGATACTGGAAGGACTGTTCTAGTTCTTATGTACATTGAATAGAAGGGATCTTCCCCATCTTCTGGCACGGTTGTCCTTTCAGGAGCTCTTGTAAGGGGGCAGCAATCCAGGTTAAGTTTTTAATGAATCTTCTATAGTAGCTGGCAAATCCAAGGAATCTGCAGACTTCTCTAATGGTGGTTGGGATAGGCCAGTCTTTTACTACGGCAGTCTTGTCTGGATCTGGAATAACTCGTTCCGCACTAACTATGTATCCCAGGTACTGGACCTTGGATTTTAGTAGATGGCATTTAGATGGTTTGACTTTCAGGCCATGCTTGGCTAGGACTTCAAAGACTTCAGTGAGATGTTGGAGGTGCTCTTCGTAAGTTTTGGAGTAAATTATTACATCATCTAAGTGCAACAGCACAGTTTCAAAATTCTTGTGACCCAAGCAGCATTCCATAAGTCTCTGAAAGGTTCCAGGGGCATTACACAAGCCGAACAGCATGCAGTTGAATTCAAACAAGCCCATAGGGGTAGTGAATGCAGTCTTCTCTTGGTCCTCTGAACCCATGGGTACTTCCCAGTACCCGCTGGTAAGATCTAGGGTGGAGAAATAGGCGGCTGATTTCATTGCAGTCAAAGATTCTTCTATTCTGGGCAATGGGTATGCATCTTTATGGGTAATGTTATTGAGCTTGCGATCACACATAGTCGAATACTTCCATCTTTCTTTTTGACGAAAACAATTGGTGCAGCCCAAGGACTTCGACTGTCTTTAATCACATCAGCATCTTTCATTTCTTGTATCATTCTCTTAACTGCCTGATACATGGATGGAGGTATAGGTCGGTACTTCTCTTTGATTGGAGGATGGGACCCAGTGGGGATGAGATGTTTGATCGTACTGACTCTTCCAAAGTCAAAAAATGACTTGCTGAATATATGTTGGTACTCTTTGGTAGAGATGAGCAAACCTCTAGAGCAGTGATGGCGAACCTATGGCACGCGTGCCAACAGGGGCACGCAGAGCCCATTCTGTTGGCACGCGTACTGTCGCCTGATCCTGCAGTTTTGATCTGCTAGTGCAGTCGTGCCGGCAGATTAAAACTGTGTTGGAGCAGAGGAGACATTTCTCCTCGCTCTGACACTCCTCCTCTCCCAGGCTGCAGGTGTGTTGCCTAGGAGACAGAGGAGCGTCAGTAAGCGGCGCCGGCGTAATGACGTCTTCTGGCCACGTGGGGACTGAGGACCCAGCGGCGCGCAGCGGGGGAGCGGGTGCAGGAGGGTGAGTTGTGTGTTGCTTTTTTTTTTATAACGCGTATGCGGCTGTGCCAAGGTGGGGAGCGCAGTGCTAACGTGGGAGAACGCACATGACAGCATGGGGTGGGATACCGCACATGTCAGCATGGGGTGGGGGTGGGATACCGCACATGACAGCATGGGGTGGGGGTGGGATACCGTACATGATAGCATAGGGTGGGGGTGGAATACCGCACATGACAGCATGGGGTGGGGGTGGGATACCGCACATGACAGCATGGGGTGGGGGTGGGAGAACGCACATGACAGCATGGAGTGGGGGTGGGGGAACGCACATGACAGCATGGGGGTGGGGGAATGCACATGACAGCATGGGGTGGGGGTGGGGGAACGCACATGACAGCATGGGGGTGGGGAAGGGGGAACGCACATGTCAGCATGAGGTGGGGGAGGGGGAACGCACATGACAGCATGGGGTGGGGGTGGGGGAACGCACATGACAGCATGGGGTGGGGGTGGGGGAACGCACATGACAGCATGGGGGTGGGGAAGGGGGAACGCACATGACAGCATGGGGTGGGGGAGGGGGAACGCACATGACAGCATGGGGTGGGGGAACGCACATGACAGCATGGGGTGGGGGTGGGGGAACGCACATGACAGCATGGGGTGGGGGTGGGGGAATGCACATGACAGCATGGGGAGGGGGAACGCACATGACAGCATGGGGTGGGGAAGGGGGAACGCACATGACAGCATGTGGTGGGGGAACGCACATGACAGCATGGGGTGGGGACATGCATGCCAGGATGGGGAACAATGCATGCCAGGATGGGGAACAATGCATGCCAGGATGGAGGAAACATGCATGCCAGGATGGAGGAAACATGCATGCCAGGATGGAGGAAACATGCATGCCAGGATGGAGGAAACATACATGCCAGGATGGAGGAAACATACATGCCAGGATGGGGAAACATACATGCCAGGATGGAGGAAACATACACGCCAGGATGGAGGAAACATGCATGCCAGGATGGAGGAAACATGCATGCCAGGATGGAGGAAACATGCATGCCAGGATGGAGGAAACATGCATGCCAGGATGGGAAAAACATGCATGCCAGAATGGAGGAAACATACATGCCAGGATGGGGAAACATACATGCCAGGATGGAGGAAACATACATGCCAGGATGGAGGAAACATACATGCCAGGATGGAGGAAACATACATGCCAGGATGGGGAAACATACATGCCAGGATGGAGGAAACATACATGCCAGGATGGAGGAAACATGCATGCCAGGATGGAGGAAACATGCATGCCAGGATGGAGGAAACATGCATGCCAGGATGGAGGAAACATGCATGCCAGGATGGGAAAAACATGCATGCCAGAATGGAGGAAACATACATGCTAGGATGGGGAAAGCATAGATGCCAGGATGGAGGAAACATGTATGCCAGGATGGGGGAAACATGCCACGATAGGGTACATTTACCCTGAAGGGGTACATGCTAGGAAGGGGGACATTTACCTGGATGGGGGAACATTTACCTGGGTGGGGGTAAATTAACCAGGATTGGGAACATTTACCAGGATGGAGGACATTTACCAGGAATGGGTTACATGCCGGGAAGGGGGAACATTTACAAGGATGGGCAATATGTTAGGATTGGGTACATTTACCAGCATGGGGGAACATGCCAGAATAAGCTACATTTACCAGGATGGAGGACATTTACCAGGATGAGGTATATTTACCAGGATGGGGCCATGATGGGGACAAATATACCTGAATGTAGGAAATATATATCAGGATGGGGGACATGTTTACCAGGAAGTGGCCCAGGAAGGGGGACAGAACTACACAATGAAAGGGGAGGGGAGCAACTCGTACGTCTTTATGGGATTTCAGGATGATCAGACTTTGAAATGTAGATGTGGATTACAGGGTGAAATCTGATTGCTTTCCATGCTAAAATCTCTGTCTAATATGCTGCAATTTTTTCCAGAAAGATCAATCCAACTGCTGTGTCTGGAAAGGGCAGGGGCTCAGCTTCAGTGAGTGGTAAGCATGCATGAGCGTGATGCCCCCTGCTAAAGAGAAGAGAAGATGGCAAAGGTAAGATTAAAATAAATTCTTTATATAATAGGATTGGTTGGCACTTCGGGAAAAAAAATTGGATTTAGGGCTACAGTTTGGGCACTCGGCCTGTAAAAGGTTTGCCATGACTACTCTAGAGGCTCGAGTTCGGTTCGGTTCGTCGAACGGAGGCCGCGTTCGAGTTCGGTTTGGTGAACCGTTCGACGAACCTCTCAAACCCCATTGAAAACAATGGGAGGCAATCACAAACACCTAAAAACACCTGGAAAACACCTTCAAAGGTGTCCAAAAGGTGACAAACAAAAAGTGACTAGGACAAATACCCATACGAAAACTAAACAGCTGGACGAGGAAAAAGAGGAGGAGACACAGATATATGAGTATATGCAAGTGAACATCGATGTCATTACTGTGCAACTTGAGCCTTGCTCATTCTAGGCTTCCAATCTGGATAAATTGCCTGAGCTCGCCACTTACGCCTTGGGGATCTTGTCGTGTCCCGCAGCAGCGTTCTCTCTGAACGTGTATTCAGTACTGCTAGGTGTGTGCTGACAGATAAGCGCACGCGTTTGTCCAGTGACAATGTGGACAGACTAACGTTCATCAAGATGAACAAGTCATGGATCCGCAAGGACTTTTCTACCCCTGTGTCATCCTGGGGATGCGAAAGTCAGGTGTATTTTTGAGAGTGCTTCATGCAAACCATCTTTGTAAGATTGCAACTGGGGGACAACTGATGCCAGTCAAGTAGTGTGTGTGGGGCCCAATTTTTGGAAACAAGGGAGACTGAGGTTGGAGTCGCATCGCTTTTGAAAAAAGGAACCAAGATGAACAAGTCATGGATCACAGAGGACTTTTCTTCCCTTGTGTCATTCTAGGGAGGTGAAAGGCAGGTGTATTTTTGAGAGTGCTTCATGCAAAGCATCTTTGTAAGCTTGAAAATGGGGGTCAACTGATGCCAGTCAAGTGCTGTGTGTGTGGCCCAATTTTGGGAAACAAGGGAGACTGTGGTTGGAGTCCCCTTGCTTTTGAAAAAAGAACCAAGATGAACAAGAATGGATCACAGAGGACTTTTCTTCCCCTGTGTCAGCCAGAGGAGGCGAAAGGCTGGTGTATTTTTGAGAGTTTTTCATGCAAAGCATCTTTGTAAGCTTGAAAATGGGGGTCAACTGATGCCATTCAAGTGCTGTGTGTGTGGCCCAATTTTGGGAAACAAGGGAGACTGTGGTTGGAGTTCCCTTGCTGTGTTTTTCATGATTTTCGAAGGGCATGACATGGCTTACAGGTTGACTTTCAGCATCTGCAAACTGTTGGCTACAGAAATGCTGCTTTTCCAACCTTTGGACGAGAGGATATTTGAGACCTTATGCCCATCGCAGTGCCCCAAGAGCCGATGCCCAGTCGCCACTCCTTCTCCAAGAAAGGCGTGCCCGCGCTACCCCAGCAGGTAGCACACAACATTACCGCTTCCTTGAGAAACTCTGTGTGTGACAGGGTGCATTTCACCACAGATACTTGGACCAGTAAGCATGGACAGGGGAGTTACATGTCGCTTACTGGGCCACTATGGTGAGAGATGGAGAAAGTCTGCTGTACAAGTCTTGCCGTCCCCACGAGTTGTGTGTCAATCCTTACTCTGTATGTAGAAGTTCCTCCACTGCTTCTGCCTCCTCAACCTCATCTGGGTCTTCCACCTCCGCCCAAACTCTGTGTGTTCAGGCCACCCGCGTTGTAACTGCGCACAAGGAATTCCACACATCTCCTTACTATGCTGGCAGCAGAGCTCAACGGCATCAGGTGGTCGACTCCTTACTTTGAAATGTCTGGGAAATGTGAGTCACACCCTGAGGAGTTGTGGACGGTAAGCTCTGGAGAGTGAGACCGAGTTTCATCAATGGTTGTCTCCACTCAACCAGCAGCCAGGGAAGGCCGGGTGCGACAATGATGCAAACCTGGCTGCGGCCCTTCTTCAGGGCAATGTGACACACGTGCCTTGTATGGCTCACGTGTTGAACCTGGTTGTCCAGCAATTTTTAAACCACTATCCTGGCCTACATGGCCTTCTGCAGAGGGCACGGTGTAACGCCTGCCTGGATCCACAAACTCAGACGGGCTGTAAAGGATAGGCTAGAGGGAAGCCACTCACCAAGCAGGACCCCCAGAACCCTGAAACCCTTTAACCCCTATACAGGGATTTGGAATTACACAGGGCCCAAGGTGATCAATACCTGTGGAAGGCTGCAGTCCGAGAGATGAGTAGTCAGGCAGGGTCAAACCATGAATTGAGGAACAGGAACAGAATGGGACGGCCAGGACTTAATCAGAAAACAAGCAGAGGTAAAATGTGGATCAGGCAACGAGGTACATAAACAGCAGGCAGGAGACGTAGTCAGGAAACAAGCACACAAAATCACAAAACAGAACTGGGCGGAACAGAAACCTGAGGTTCAGAGCTATGTCTGGCAGTGGTAAGCAGACAGGTTGGCCCTAGAAAAGGGTGTGGTGTCTTCCCATTGGTTGTAGCTGAATGATGGTACTTCAGCTGTGAGACACCCACCACCTACAGTCAGCAAGTGGTTCTGCATATCTCAAGGTAAAGCAGCCCAGTGGGTGAGCGGAACCTGCGGCCATCGCCGCCACTGGCATCGACTCCTCTTCCATCTTCAGCACTATGCACGAAAGGAACACGCTGTCACCTGGCGACCAGAGTACAAATTGATGGAGCGGACTCCGGTGGTGACTTAACAGCCGTGTGCGAAAATGATGCAAACCTGGCTGTGGCACTTCGTCAGGGAAATGTGACACACGTGCCTTGTATAGCTCACGTGTTGAACCTTGTTCTCCAGCAATTTTTAAACCACCATCCCGGCCTACATGGCCTTCTACAGTGGGCACGCTCGCTATGTGCTCACTTCCACCGTTCACACCCAGCAGCTCAACAACTTGCATCGCTCCAGAAGTCTTTCGGTCTTGCGTTTCACCGCCTGAAATGCGATGTGCCAACACGCAGGAATTTGAATCTGCACATGTTGCAGCGTCTGTGGCAGCACCACCGAGCCCTGCTGCAATACTTTATGACGTATAGCCTGGGCTAACTAGATCCTAGGTGCTGCAAATCACGCTGCTGGATTGGTGTCAGATCAAGGACCTATGCACCCTTCTTCACAGTTTACAAATGTCGACGAAGATGTTTAGCACTGGCGATACCATTATCAGCATGACAATTCCGGTCATCTACATGCTGGAGCACACTGTAAACAGTATTCGGAGTCAGGTGGTGGGACAAGTGGAAGGGGAGGAAGTACAGGAGGAGTCATATGCGGAAGGGATAACAAGCTCTACAAGGTCCAGACAGTCAGCTGCACCAAGGCGGCAGGCATGGGATGGTGGGGGAGAGGGATTAACAAGGGCGCAAAGTATCAGCAAAACTGTTGAGGAAGGTGCAGGAGCCCATGAAGAAATGGAGGACGAACTGGCGATGGGCATGGAAGACTGATCAGATGAGGGAGAGCTTGCTCAAGTTTCGGTTGTGCGAGGTTGGGGAGAGAGGGCAGAGGAAGGAGGCACGATTCTCACCTCTCCACCAACAACACAGCAAGGACTTGGTCCTCTTGGATGCGCAAGACACATGAGCGCCTTCTTGCTACACTACCTACAACATGACCCAATGATTGTACGAATTCGAAGTAATGCTGACTAGTGGGTTGCCACACTGTTAGATCCCCGATACAAGACAAAATTTGTCGAAATAAGTCCTACCATAGAAAGTGACGCACGTATGCAGGAGTATCAGCAGAAGCTGGTATGCAATCTTAGATCTGCTTTTCCACTAAACACCAGTGCTGCACAGAGTGAATCTCAACGCTTTGTCACGGCTAGGAGCAAATGGTCTTTTACTTCTTCAACTTGTCCACATCTGAGGGACCGAGGGATGGCTGCTGTGCTGAGACGGCGTTGAGTAGGGTGTCCCTGCAGAGTTGCAAATTTGGTCATATACAAAATGAGTGGAAAAAGGACAGATGCTGGTGGAAAGGGGAGCAGGTGTATTGGAAAGGGGAAAAAAGTTTGTGTCCGTGGGTTTGGTGGTTAAGCAACAGTAACATTTGCTGAAGAAACACCATCTGTTACGGGGAGACTGGCAGATTTGGATAAGGTGTTATATACTATGTTAGCACTATCTAAAAAAATAAAGAAGAAAATAAAGAGAAAGGTATATATCCCAATCGCCAGTCGGTGTACACCATGCTCCCAGATGGAAAAGGAGATGTTGTCAACTGGAAGGTTAGGCGGAGGATACAGAGCTGGGTGGCTCTGAAACTAATATTAGCCTGAACCGAGTTAGATGACACTCGGATTTGTAGACTGGCATTCCTGTTAGCGTCACAGGGTCCACACACCCACCCAACCCAGGAACTCCCTGTTAACAACACAGGGGCCATTGCGTACACTGTCCGTGTGCGTAGGGGCCACACCTGTGAACACCAGGTGCATCAGCAGCAGCAGTCCAGTTAATGCCACAGGGCTGCACTAGCAGGACTGGTAGGACAGGAGCTGATCTTAACCGTTCTGCGTTACCAACTGGCGGCCTGCACCAACACCCTATCCCTGCCTACCTGTGGCCTAAAGACGCAATGGATTCAACACATGGAGGTGTGCTCTTTCTCAGCATAAAAGAAGACTGCGCACCTCCTTGTTGGCTCCAGCCCCTTTAATAACCTGGGTCTGCCCCAACCCAGGGTGGACCACAATGCACCTCCAGGAGCCAATAGCAGAGTGCCACGTCATCAGTGACATAACCAGCGGCCTATCCGGAACCGCCACTTCACTGATGAATTTCTTTTAATATCAATAATGTGACGCCCTGGCCTATCAGGTCGTCACAGAGTTATGTGCAATTTGCCCTTCTGTACAATATCCACCTCCTCCTTGGTTACGAGTCCCTGACCTTTGGTGTTGCCAAGAACAAGCTAATCAAAATCCTAGGAACACTCTGCACTACACCCACCAGACACACCAGTGGCTGACCTGAGTGGAATAGGATCGCCCACTTGGGGGGTTGGTTAAGGGGAGGTCAGGAGTGTTAGGAGGCAGTGAATTGAGTGGTGACTCTCGAGAGGAGAGGTCAGGAGCTGGGCTCCTTGAGACTACTAGGTGGCAGACATTGGTCTGGGCCTGGTAGGAGCTGGACCCTGGTCTCAGGGGATCGTGATAAGGGGCACGGACTGTCGAGGAGGACAGCCGGCGGCCTTGTGCCATCACCAGGCAGGGGCCAGGGCACGACGGGGTACGTGAACCCTAGGTCAGGAAGGAGTTTCAGGCGTCCTGACAATTTACCCGACGAGGACGGAGCCTTCAAGATCCGTTTTCCACCCACTCCAAAATCAGGGTACTAGCGCAATGAGGGGGATAGGACTTTCCTACTACATGGTCCAGAAAATCCCAAGCGTGAACCCTGAGAACAAGCTCACTCAGTTAGCCATACTGGTGAGCGGGACCCGATTAGTTTTACACTAAAGGGACCAACCAGAAGACTAGGTGTTAAGGAAAAGGTCACAGACTAACAGGCAACACCAACGGGCACGGGATCCAGGCATGCTCCCTCTCAGTGGCAGCGGTGTCCAGAACTTTGATTTACTACAGTTGTCGGTGTCAGTGTTATTGGACAGAGTGAGTAAATAAGTGACCCTTACCGTCCCAACGGCACCTCCCCGTCACCATCACCGAGTCCCGGGGCATCCCCCTACCCGTAGAAGTGTTAAACACCTAGCTGCCCACACCATCGCCACCGGGTACTCCCAATCGCAGTGGTGATACTCCATCTTACCATGCACCACAGGTGGCGTCACGAACTTTAACCATACCATCCCATGTAAATACTGTGTAAATACCCTTTTATCCGAGTGGCCGCGCGACCCCGACTCCCGGTTCCAGAGACCTTTCAAGCCACCGCGGATCCGGATCCGAGCAGCCTGGCTGGTGACGCGGGGGGCGGCACAATAGCATATATTACCACTCTCTTCAGGGCATCTAAGGCACAGAGGTAACATCCTGCTCGTGACGCCAAAAGTTCTGGTAACATCGTGTGGGACACGGTTGAGTCTGATGGTGGTAATAGTTGTTATTTTTGTTGTTAATATTTAATCATAAAACAACTCCGCTTCGGTGATAAACAGTTTCTTTACTGGTGATATAGAAAACTATTTACAGATGACAGCTGGTCAGTGTTTTCCACACATACTGTGGTAAATTCAACCACACCAGACAGGCGGACCTCTGAGGGGCAGATTTTCTTCGCGCGATGCACTAGAAAAAACTACTCACAAAATGGAGGACGTCAACTCCCTCTATTTCTTCTCAACTGCCTTCTCCCAGCAGACCCTATCCTTCCATGGGTAGTCGTAGTTAGCTCCTCCCCCTTGCATGGGACTCCTACAACTGCAGTCATTGAATGACTGCACATGGGAAACTTAACCCTCTGAGTGCTGCCTGTCAGCAGGTTTTCACAATATCCTTCAGTACTTAATATACATAGAAAATTACATTTGTGCGAAATACTCTATATTTCTGGTATCCCAAGAAGATGACCACATTGTGGGATACCACACAAGTGTCCATCTTGGCTGCACTGTCAGCTACACCAGTGATTCTGCTGTCTGTACCTCTGTTCGTCTTTGTCCAAGGGATCAGCTGCCACAGTCTCTGTTCTTGCTGGGAGTGGCACCTGGTGTCTGCCTCACAGTGGGCAATTAGTCAAACCCCTCCCACAAAAAACAAGCCTGGACCCATCCTGTGGTCCAGTGAGTCCACTTTTTGCTTGCTGCAGTACCATCTGTAGTGGCGAGTGTCACATTATCTATACTACAAGAAACATGCAGAAACAAATGGAAACAAAGTGCTGGAGAGTTCTGAAGTGGTTATCAATGAGTCTGATTGTAAATCCCATTGAACCCCTGTGGAGGGATCATAAAATTGCTGTTGAGAGAAACATATATCAAATATCAGAGACGTGGAGTAGTGCAATTGAAGAGTGGTCCAAAATTCCAGTTGAGAGTTGTAAGAAGCTTATTGATGGTTATAGGAAATGATTGATTGCAGTTAATTATTCCAATGGGTGTGCAGCCAAATATTAAGATGAGGGAACCAACTATTTTTTCCAAGAGTTTTGTGTGAAATTATGTCCAATTTGCCTTATTTTCTCTGGGGTTTTTTTGCGTTGCTCTAATACACACAAAGGAAATAAACATATGTATAACAAAACATGTAATTGCATTCATTTTCTGGGAGAAATATATTTTTTGGAACGATTTAAAGGATGCCAACAGTTCAGCCATGACTCTATATTTGTGTGTGTGTGTGTGTGTGTGTGTGTATATATATATATATATATATATACACAGTATGATATGCATATATATATATATATATATATATATATATATATATATATATATATACTGTATATACATGGAGGAAGTAAAGAAAACACCTCCAGATTAGGTAACACTTGACCTTTTCTGTGTAATATAAGACTCATGTTTAAAGCACCACTCCTGCATTTTATTTTACTCCAGCACTGGACTAGAGCCACTAATCTAAGTTCCTGCCTCTAGTCTTATATTTATCAGCCACTGCCTTTATCTGTTACTGGTGCAGCTCCTGTTATTCTCCAGTAGTTTGTGGCCTGCTAGATCACTCCAGTGTTTGTTTATATATGCTGAAGTCTCTAATTTTATATCAGATTCATTTTTTACTTATGAGCACTACAGTGGGCAGTTGAATATATATATATATATATATATATATATATATATATATATATATATATATATATATATATATATATAAAATATATAATAAACTAATTTTTTGATGTGGCGTTACCCAGTTTGGGCTGAGAGTTGACAGGTTGTGGAACACAGGAAGAGGTGGAACGGCCATCTTGAGGGTAGTCTGAAGTTACTGAAGATAGGGAGAGGACATGCTGGAGAGAGATCTCATGACATTTGCGTATTGAGGCACTGTATCTTGACTGGAGCACCGGCATAGTGGACCTGATAGTACCCATAGTAGTCCATATTCTGTTAAGATGGGAGAAGATTTCTGCCAGTAATGAGGCTGAAAGATACAATTCTGGGACTTGGCATAAAAGGTGTTGAACGTCGATGAGGAGTAAAGTCTGGGTCATCTGCATTACTGTTCATCTGCCGGAAGGGCTTCTATTCCATTCATATTCATTGATTGTTTGTCCGAAGCAAACCTGAGTTGGTAAGAAAACTAAGGCCCACTGCACCATAGCAGACTGTAACCATGAATGCACCCCTCCACTTTTTGGCGCAAAAATACTCAATACTGAGATAGGGGCTGTAGCTAGTTAGTTAGACATATTGACTGTTTCAGGCCACGATTCTGCCAATATCAGTGTTGGAAACTCCGGGTGCACTGCTATGTTTTCTCTTTAATCCATTATTAAATATTTTAATCCACACCTAGGTGCATATATGGCTTGCAATGGAGTTCAGGATATAACTGAACTTTTTCCAGTAGAGGAACATTATAGTATGAGATAATTGCTTAATCTTGTTTAAACTTTTTTTTCTAGCAAAACAGCGTCTGCAATTAATTTATTAGATAAACATTCTCAGTATAGCTGAAGAAGGCCTATTCTTCTGAGATACTGTAGTAGAAGTCACATTGGGATGGGAGGGGATATTAATTGTGAAGTAGAGATAATATATTGGAAGATTGCAAGCTGTTGTGCTGTACCACTGGCGAGCCCATACGTTCCACTCATATAATTGTTACAATATCAAGGGTGTTAATAGGTAACAGGTAGCTCATTTAGACAGGTCCATTAATAGATACATTTCTAGAGTATACTGTAGTAAAAGCATATTGTTAATGTGCCACGCTGTACAGCACAAGGGTAAACACACAAAGAGGTGATCAAGTAGGTCGAAATACATTTTTATTATTATTAGTGCAGATAAGTAAAGGGGGTCAGAGAAACGGTGTACATCACTGCAGTTAGCAAAAATTAGATGCAAATATTGACATGCTGAACAATACATAGTCATAAGGATATATATATAAAGTCAAACATTGCAGGATACGCCCAAAAAGAAAATTACTAGTACTGGCATACTCACAGAGAAGATATAAACAACCCTTAATGTAAGGTGTATCTCCTACATATAATGTATTTAATGCTGCTGATAAGATAATGAACAAAGAGCAACTAAAGGTACCTTCACACTTAGCGATGCAGCAGCGATCCGACCAGCGATCTGACCTGGTCAGGATCGCTGCTGCATTGCTACATGGTCGCTGGTGAGCTGTCAAACAGGCAGATCTCACCAGCGACCAGTGAACAGGCCCCAGCCAGCAGCGATGTGCAAGCGATGCTGCGCTTGCACGCCGCCGTCTGGAAGCTGCGGAGACTGGTAACTAAGGTAAACATTGGGTATGGTTACCCGATGTTTACATTAGTTACCAGCGCACACCGCTTAGCTGTGTGTGCAGGGAGCAGGGAGCCGCGCACACTGAGCGCTGGCTCCTTGCTCTCCTAGCTACAGTACACATCGGGTTAATTAACCCGATGTGTAATGCAGCTACATGTGCAGAGAGCAGGGAGCCGCGCACACTGCTTAGTGCTGGCTCCTTGCTCTCCTAGCTGCTGTACACATCGGGTTAATTAACTCGATGTGTACAGCAGCTACATGTGCAGAGAGCCGGAGCCGGCAGCACAGGCAGCGTGAGAGCTGCAGAGGCTGGTAACTAAGGTAAATATCGGGTAACCACCTTGGTTACCCGATGTTTATCTTGGTTACAAGCTTACCTCAGCTGTCAGACGCCGGCTCCTGCTCCCTGCTCGCTTCATTTGTCGCTCTCTCGCTGTCACACACAGCGATCTGTGTGTCACAGTGGGAGAGCGCCTTTGAAGAAAACGAACCAGGGCTGTGTGTAACGAGCAGCGATCTCGCAGCAGGGGCCAGATCGCTGCTCAGTGTCACACACAGCGAGATCGCTAATGAGGTCACTGCTGCGTCACAAAAAACGTGACTCAGCAGCGATCTCGGCAGCGAGCTCGCTGTGTGTGAAGCACCCCTAAGAGACACCTAATATAGGTAGGTAGCTTAGATATCTTCAGTGCAAGATATTCTATACAGTATTCGAACTATAATATAGGGATTGGAGAGATGGAAAAATGTTTATAGTGCAGTGGACTGCAGTTGCTTATATCCAGGTAAAATGTAAATCTTGTCTTACCTTGCAGTACTCTGCCCAAATCTGATCTGGCTCTCGGGTCTATGGATTTTATCCATAAGTCTTATGTATGTCTCAGTGCACTATATGGGGATTAAATGGATGCTCTTTTGACTGGGTTAAATGACTCACATTGTGTGTTTCCTGACCAGTGTTAGCGCGATATATGTTACATCAATTCTTTTGCACTATAAACATTTTTCCATCTCTCCAATCCCTATATTATAGTTCGAATACTGTATAGTATATCTTGCACTGAAGATATCTAAGCTACCTACCTATATTAGGTGTCTCTTAGTTGCTCTTTGTTCATTATCTTATCAGCAGCATTAAATACATTATATGTAGGAGATACACCTTACATTAAGGGTTGTTTATATCTTCTCTGTGAGTATGCCAGTACTAGTAATTTTCTTTTTGGGCATATCCTGCAATGTTTGACTTTATATATATATCCTTATGACTATGTATTGTTCAGCATGTCAATATTTGCATCTAATTTTTGCTAACTGCAGTGATGTACACCGTTTCTCTGACCCCCTTCACTTATCTGCACTAATAATAATAAAAATGTATTTGGACCTACTTGATCGCCTCTTTGTGTGTTTACTGTAGTACTTTTTGCGATTTGGTCCTTATATTGTAGTTTTAAATTCTGCTTACTATATAATATTGTTATATTATTATCTATATTATCGATATGCAGAATTTTTCTATGCCATTACTTACTTTCCTGTACAGCACAAGGGTCTCAATCTCTCGGTTGAGTGTCTGTAAGGTGTTTTTAATGTTTCCTCATTCTCTGGCTGAGTCATTCAATCAACTAAGTAAAATACTTTCAGTGGGTGAACTGGTGTTAGAGTGGGTTTTCTTGCTCACTGTAAACTGAGGAACAAACCCCAGTACACAACTTACACCTCCACCTTGGAATTTTTGTTTGAATCCTGTCAAATGTCCTTGCACAATGTGTGCCCATACACCTTAGAAATTTTGCTTATATCATGTATGTATATAAATACATGATGCAAGCACAAGGTGGAGTGGCACACGGTGTGCAGCAGCATTTGACATGATGCAAGGAAAATTTGGAAGGTGATGAGGCACACAGTGTGCAGCGGCATTTGACATGATGCAACGAAAATTTCAAAGATGGAGGGGCACACAGTGTGTGTGACGCCCTGGACCCCCAGGGGTCACAGTAAACTAATCACACACACACCTCCTTCCCTGGGTAGGTGACACCAGTCAATCAAATCCTTGTTGCCACCCTCCAGGCTTGATGTTCACACCAGGTGGGTCGGAGCCAGGCGGTTAACCCCACCCACCGAGGAGTTCACAGGCCTGGAGGCGGGAAAAGACAGCAGTTAGATGGTGTTAGGCAGTGGAAGTGAGAGGAGTGAAAACTGTTGGTGTCTGGGTTGGAGCCCAGGCACGTTCAGCAAGGTCGGCAGACGGTGGTGGCCGTCTTCAGGAGTTGGTTTGGGTCAGCGGAACCGTAGGACCGGGGTCGGGCGGTGGCTCGCTGGTACCGAACCGGGGAGCAGATTGAAGCCAAGCACCAAGGCAGGGTACTCAGACCCCGACCAGGCTAGGAGCCACCGTAAAGGTCAAATTATCTGATTGCCGTCTGGACCTCAGGGGTACATTCCCACCTAAGTCCGGTCAGAAGGCAACAGCCCAACCCGTCCGGATAAGTGCCACCGCCAAGGGCCAGAGATCCAAGGGCCAGCGCCTGCGGGCAAACGGACTCTCCCAACACATACACGCTGGGGAGCGGACTACCCGTTGGAAGCCATAGGAGTCAAATACACTTACACAGGTGCAGGAAAATGACAGCCACCATCAACCCATCCGGAGAGAGTGAGAACACCGCAGCCGGCTGTGGGCCCCGTCCACCCAGCCATTTGGTTTACCAGAGACTCTGTCCTTCTGTGTCTGAGTGAGTAAAACAGTGCCATCCGGCACCGCGCTGCACCGCAACATTGCACCCGCGCCCACGCTGCCTCCCCGCCTCGGCACCTGCACCTATACCTCCTCCCTACTCCCCAACCGAGGCCCCGGGACCAACAGCCCCTACCCACGGAGGGGTCAACACCTTAGCTGCTCTCTGCCATCACTCCCGGGATCCCCCGTCACCAGCAGCGGTGGTGCCCACCATCACCACAACCCGTGGGTGGCGTCACGACCGACATCCCAAATACTCACCAAAAACCTCCCCTTTTCACTTGTGGGCGAGGAGGCGCTGCTCAAGCCCTGGGTCCGGCCCCGTGCTCGAGCCACCGAGGAGCAGAAGCACCGGACCCAAGCGCCAGCGATTCCAGGTGAGCGGCGTTCCCACCCCTCCACCTGCGACATGTGGAGCACACAGAGTGTGCAGGAGCATTTGCCCCATGTAGTTTGAGTCCACTCTCATTCCCTAAATTTTATCATTTTATATACACTGTAAAAGTTACAATAATGGTCCCCTGCCCTTTCATACAGAGCACTGTTGTCTTCTACCACTACTAGTCTGCCTCACACATTATTTATAGAAAGAATGGCAGACCCAGTGCAGGCAGAAGCTACTGATGTGCAGAGGACTCAGGAGAGAGATCAGGCAGGTGTATAACTTGTCCCTCAGTTTTCAGGCTTGCATGCAAACTGTTACATGATCCTCTTCATCAGACAGTAGGCGTGGCTTTAGCAAACCCGCCCGCGCTCTGTATTCTGGATACGTCCTGCCAGACGTCATGCGACAATGTGGGCCCAACCTCATTTAAACAACCTGCAGCCATTGCGGCTATCTGTAGATTATAATGGGGGCAAATATTTTGGGACCATATGACCCCTGGAGCCTTGGGCCCTGGGGAGGTAGTCCAGATTGCCCTCATTATAATCTACCCATGACAGTGATAGTACATTCTTTATCATTTTTATCTGATGTTGATGGCTGAATATTACATTGTAAAGTTGCGGTGCTGGTTGAGTGACTGGTAAGTGTAAGAACTGCACAGCAGCCCAGAGAGAGACAGGTTTACCGCCGTCAGTCAATCTTACATGGCAAAAGTCTCCTTAGCAATTTCTCCAGATGTCAGATCTAAATTGCAAGTAGTGCCGCTCTCGCCTTGCTGACAAGATGTTTTGTGATATGCAGTAACAGCTAATGTTCCAGTAGATGTGGGCACACCACTGAAGAAGGTATTTAACATTATGTTGTGTAGGCACAATGCTCAAACAATGTAATAAGGTGCAAAGACGAATGCTGTATTCTATAGTTTACTATGCTAAATCACAGCTAATAGCAAATACTGGGTACATGAACCTGACATGGTGAACAATGACTAGTGAATAAATTGATTTATTATTTGGATCTATGGGGTAATTTTACATTTCCATTCATATGTCCCGTCACACATTCCATTTATCTTCTATGTTTTAAGAGCAAGCAAAGGGAATAAGTAATCTACTCCATCAGTTATGCAAATGGTGGCAGAGGAGCCCTAGTGATTATTATGGGGTCTGTTTGTTGTCCTGGATTCAGAACTTTCTCTTCCATTTTATAAAATGGAACCCAGATGGACCCCATACTAATGATTGGGGCTCCTATGCTTAAATTTGCATAAGTGATGCAATAGATCACATTAATATTGTCCTAACACAGAACAGAAAAAATGGAATATCTGAATAGACATATGTACAGAGTCTAAAAGGTACTTTACACGCTGCGACATCGGTACCGATATCGCTAGCGAGCGTACCCGCCCCCGTCGGTTGTGGGTCACGGGCAAATCAATGCCCGTGGCACACAACATCGCTAACACCCGTCACACAGACTTGACTTACCTTCCCTGCGACGTCGCTGTGGCCGGCGAACCACCTCCTTTCTGAGGGGGTGGTTCGTGCGGCGTCACAGCGACGTCACCCAGCAGTCATCCAATAGAAGCGGAGGGGCAGAGATGAGTGGGACGTAACATCCCGCCCACCTCTTTCCTTCCGCATTGCTGGTGGACGCAGGTAAGGAGATATTTGTCGTTCCTGCGGTGTGACACATAGCGATGTGTGCTGCCGCAGGAACGACGAACAACATCGTACCTGCAGCAGCAACGACATTAAGGAAAGGAGCCACGTGTTAACGATCATCGTTTTTGAACGATTTTGCGATCATTGATCGTCGCTCCTTTGTGTTATACACTGCAATGTTGCTAACGGCACCGGCTGTGCATCACTAACGACGTGACCCCGACGATATATCGTTAGCGATATCGCAGCGTGTAAAGCACCCTTAACACATGGTGCATATTTTATCTTCCAAAGGTCAAACAACAAATGATTTTTATTTTAAAATATTTTTTGTTAGTTTCTTTATCTTTGTCTATAAGAATAGGTACCAGGACATAGACTGCTTACATAGGCCCCAATTAAGCAAGACTGACGCCATTCTTAATGAGGGGGAATGATTGAATTAGGGGTTCCTTATTCATTAAGAGCCGTGTGGCTCTTAATAAATCAGAAGTGTTGTAAAAGTGATATGCGCTTCCGTGTGTCTCGCCACATATCTTACTCAGTAAGACTTAAGGGGGTGTTACACGCAGTGATATCGGTGGGGAAAGCACCCGCCCCCGTCGTTTGTGCGTCATGGGCAAATGGCGCACAAAATCGTTTGGAGCCGTCACACGGGACTTACCTGCCTAGCGACGTCTCTGTTGCCGGCGAACCGCCTCCTTTCTAAGGGGGCGGTCCGTGCGGCGTCACGGAAGTGTCACTAAGCGGCCGCCCAATATAAGCGGAGGGGCGGAGATGAGCGGGACGTAACATCCCACCCACCTCCTTCCTTCCGCATTGCCGGTGGCCGCAGGTTAGCTGCAGGTCGTCGTTCCCGAGGTGTCACACATAGCGATGTGTGCTGCCTCGGGAACGATGAACTACCTGCGTCCTCTACAATCAACGATATTTTAAAAAGGAACGACGTGTCAACGATGGAAGATAAGGTGAGTATTTTCCATCGTTAATGGTCGTTCCTTGCTGTCACGCGCAACGACGTAGCTAACGATGCCGGATGTGCGTCACGGAATCCGTGACTCCGGCGATATATCGTTAGATCCGTTGTTGCGTTTGACGCTGCCTTTGTTGCGTAAGGAACGTGTTGCTCAAAAATTTTGCTACTTTTCAAAGTATTTTATGCAAGATTTCTGGCATAAACACGTTGATGAATGGAGACCATAGAGCTTTACTACTGTGACACATACAATAGATTTGCAATAATCTGGGAAGGACACTGTTTTAATCCTGCCCCTGATCCATGAGCAAAGCATACGCCTTGAGCTATGGAACGCTTAATGGTTCCAGGCAGTACTAAAGGGAATCTGACAGCAGGTTTTTACTTTGTAAATTAAGGTACCGTCACACATAACGAGATCGCTAGCGAGATCGCAGCTAAGTTACGGTTCCTGTGACGCAGTAGCGATCCCGTTAGCGATCTTGTTATGTGTGACACCTCCCAGCGATCAGGCCCCTGCTGTGAGATCTCTAGTCGTTGCAGAATGGTCCAGGCCATTTTCTTCAAAGGCAATGTCCTGCTGGGCAGGACACATCGCTGTGTTTGACGCTGTGTGACAGGGTCACAGTGACTGCTGAGATAGTTATACAGGTCGCTACTGCAACCTGTATTGTTCCTGCATCGCTGGTAAGATGACTGTGTGACATCTTACCTGTGACCTCCCAGCGACTTACCTGCGATCCCTATCAGGTCGCATTGTTTTCGGGATCGCTGGTAAGTCGTTGTGTGTGACTGGGCCTTTAAAAATAGCATGCTAGAAGGGTTAACATAAAAAATTCATGCCGCTCTTGCAAGGTCCAATCTATTGTCTATCTGCTATGTTAGTTTAAACACCAGGACCCTTATCATTACTGAACTATATTACCTTTACGCAGGATAGTCTAACATGCCCCCTGCTGTGATTCACACCTCACTGTCAATTTACAGTTTCTATTAAGAGCCTGTTTTGGGTGGGGACGTTTTTCTACATAACTAAATCTAAAAATTCTGATTGTGTCAAAACGGCTGCACCCAGTAATCTAAGTGATACATCCTTGGATTCAGGATATCTTTGCCTACATCACCTTCTGACAGATTCACCTATTTATTTCTAAATGCAAATATTTCCAGATATGCAAAGAAGGTTGCCAGTTCCTATATGCACGCTTTTCAGTTTCAATTTAAAAAAGCTCTAATTATGTGTTTATTCAGATCATGTGAAAAAAGGACCTTTCTTCTGCCATTATTATCTAATTGTCGTGTCTGATCTAAATGCGGTTGCTGAGTATATCCCCCCCTTCTCCATTGAAACAAGCATACATGCTTGGCCAACGGCTAACTCAATATGATCCTTGAAGTAAGTGTTCTTTCTGTTCCAGGATCATCCTTCTCATCCTGTTAATTGTGGTTGTTCGTTGTGTCACTGCCTGCTGCCTTCATTGTTGTGTAAAGAGACAAGCAAAACTGTCATCTAGAAAGATGGTCACAGTTGTTACTGTAGGTGGCTCAGATTCTGTATACGGTATGTAAATTTACAAGGATTTTTCCACTCAAAATTTATTGAAGGTAGACACAGCATGAATATTAGTGCTCCATACTATTTATGAGGCCTTATATATGAAGAGACCTCTACTTAGATTGTAAATGAGTTCTTCATCCTGTTAGCTATTATTAAAGTTCATAGAAATGGCCAATAGTGGTTAAACAATAATATTTTATGGACATCTTAACATCTGAAGGACCTTGGAATAAGTATTGGACTATTTCTGCACAGTGTACAGTAGGTGGTGCACTTGGCTTTCTATCATTGTATATAACATACATTTTTCTTTTCCACAGTGACCGAATCATCCGGGTGTTCTAATCCCCAGTCATGGTCCACACATCAAATTGTAGATTCCTCCGTTTCTTCTGTATCACTTGGTGAATTGGAGATAGGCGCTCCCCCATCTTATGAAGAATTGTTCTCCAGTGGAAAATTCTAACTGCAACTGTAAACGAATTTGGTTGTGTTAAACATAATTTTTCCTTAAAGGTAACCTTACAGCTGCCCAAGCCACAAGCTGTCTGAATCAGACACTTAGTTTGTAATTTCAGCCAGGTATGTTTTACTCTTAAAACATACATCTAAAAGCTAACCGAGCACCAAGACAAAGTGGTCTGGGTGACTATGCCCCTCATGTGTCTAGTCCAAGAGGTTGGACCCGGGTAGTTTCTCCAACTAGTCTTCAGTGACAGGTCTTCCCCAAAATATATGTATGAGAAGAGATGTGTCACTCAAGGCAAATGGAGTTGGAAGAAGATTCAAAGGTCCAGCCTTTTGGAATAGTCACCTGAGCAACATGATCTATAGCTGGATTTTAAAGGCAGCCTGTCAGGTCACCTATGCCCTTCAACATAGCAGCATAGTAACCTGTATTCCCTTCCCTGTATAAAGCTGTTCACTAATATGAATGTTAAAAAAATTAAGTTATAAACCTGGCTATACTAATGCTATAAGGCCTGTGATTAGTTACAGGGGCATTAGTTCCCCTCCCTAGTCGGCCCCTTCTTCATGTTATCATACCCCTGTGGTCTTGATAACATGATTTCCACGAGCCGGCGTCACCACCAGCTCCTGGAAATCTTGCTCATGTTCATGCTCATTTCGGCAGCATCGGTGGATGCTTTCCAGCTTTATTAGGTGCATTGTGCATGACTGCAAGTTCAGAAGAGGTGTATGTGAGCCATCTTCTGAACTTCCGGTTGACAGGTTCCCTTTAAATGTATATTGTCTACAAAATGCCAAGGTATTTCAAAGTAAAACATACCTGCCTGAAATAATAGAGCATGACTCTGATTAATGCTGTCTGTTAGGTTTTCTTTAACTAAACTTATTGCTTTAGGGGGGCAATTTGGGTAAATGATTAAATGGTTTGATTGGCGATTTTAGAATGTGACGGCAAAGCAAGGACAGAAGTCACTTTTTGGTGTTTAATCTCACATTACTGGACATACAGGTGCTAGAGGTCCACATTACTGGACATAATGATGAATATAACAATTTTCTCATGATTAGCTATTTACCATGTATATTAGTAATATCATTGTATGGGGTATGCATAAGCACCATGCTCGGAAAAGCAATACTGCCTTTTTAAAGTGACGATCGGTGATAGTCACAGAACACACACTAATATAAGTGATCTATCAAGTGAACATTCATGTTAAATTAAAACAAAATTGGTCCGATGTAAAGGTACCGTCACACTAAGCAACTTACCAGCGATCCCAACAACGATAGGGATCGCTGGTAAGTTGCTAGGAGGTTGCTGGTGAGCTGTCACACTGCGACGCTCCAGCGATCCCACCAGCAACCTGACCTGGCAGGGATCGCTGGAGCGTGGCTACACGAGTTGCTGGTGAGCTCACCAGCAACCAGTGACCAGCCCCCAGCACCGCGTGGAAGATGCTGCGCTTGGTAACTAAGGTAAATATCGGTAACCAACCCGATATTTACCTTGGTTACCACCGCACGGAGCTACACGTGCAGAGAGCAGGGAGCAGCGCACACTGAGCGCTGGCTCCTTGCTCTCCTAGCTACAGCACACATCGGGTTAATTATTACCCGATGTGTGCTGCAGCTAAATGTGCACAGAGCAGGGAGCAGCGCACAATGCTTAGCGCTGGCTCCCTGCTCTCCTACTTACAGCACACATCGGGTTAATTAACCCGATGTGTCCTGCAGCTACATGTGCACAGAGCAGGGAGCAGCGCACACTGAGCGCTGGCTCCCTGCTCTCCTACTTACAGCACATATGGGGTTAATTACCTGATGTGTGCTGCAGCTAAATGTGCACAGAGCAGGGAGCAGCGCACAATGCTTAGCGCTGGCTCCCTGCTCTCCTACTTGCAGCACACATCAGGTTAATTAACCCGATGTGTGCTGCAGCTACATGTGCACAGAGCAGGAGCCGGCAGCACAGGCAGTGAGAGCGGAGGAGGCTGGTATCGAAGGTAAATATCGGGTAACCAAGGACAGGGCTTCTTGGTTACCCGATGTTTACATTGGTTACCAGCCTCCGCAGAAGCCGGCTCCTGCTGCCTGCACATTTAGTTGTTGCTGTCTCGCGGTCACACACAGCGATCTGTGCTGCACAGCGGGACAGCAACAACTAAAAAATGGCCCAGGACATTCAGCAACAACCAACGACCTCACAGCAGGGGCCAGGTTGTTGCTGGATGTCACACACAGCAACATCGCTAGCAACGTCACAAAAGTTGTTCGTTAGCAGCGATGTTGCTAGCGATGTTGCTTAGTGTGACGGGGCCTTTAAGAAGCTAAACTTGTTTGAGTTAAAATGGTCAAGTAATAATGGTGCAAAACTGATTAACAGGATCCAGTTAGATTTTCGGTCTCTAAATAACCAATATTATCATAATGAAATGGAGACACAACTATTGTTTCAATGCTTTAAGCCCCAGTCCTTATTCTGTAACATTGGAGAATCTTGTAATTACTAAGATTAGAGAGATTGCTGGAAAGCCATGTAATCCCTTCCTTGGTGGGCAGGTATTTCTTGTTACACTTTGCTGCATCTTAAGGCCACGTCACACTAAGCAACATCGCTAGCAACATCGCTGCTGAGGAACAACTTTTGTGACGTAGCAGCGATGTTGCTAGCGATGTTGCTGTATGTGACATCCAGCAACAACCTGGCCCCTGCTGTGAGGTCGCTGGTTGTTGCTGAATGTCCTGGGCAATTTTTTAGTTGTTGCTCTCCCGCTGTGAAGCACAGATCGCTGTGTGTGACAGCGACAGGACAACAACTGAATGTGCAGGCAGCAGGAGCCAGCTTCTGCAGACTCTGGTAACCACAGTAAACATCGGGTAACCAAGAAGCCCTTCCCTTGGTTACCCGATATTTACCTTCGTTACCAGAGTCCGCCGCTCTCAGCTTTCAGTGTCAGCTCTCTGCTCTCTGCACATGTAGCCATAGTACACATCGGGTAATTAACCCGATGTGTACTGTGGCTAGGAGTGCAGGGAACAGGGAGCCGGCACTGGCAGTGTGATTAATCGGGTAATTAACCCGATGTGTACTGTGGCTAGGAGTGCAGGGAGCCAGCGCTAAGCAGTGTGCGC
Source organism: Anomaloglossus baeobatrachus (assembly GCF_048569485.1). Lineage (NCBI taxonomy): Eukaryota > Metazoa > Chordata > Amphibia > Anura > Aromobatidae > Anomaloglossus > Anomaloglossus baeobatrachus. The sequence continues at coordinate 374,459 of NW_027441891.1, forward strand.
TGGTAACAAAGGTAAATATCGGGTTGGTTACCCGATATTTACCTTAGTTACCAAGTGCAGCATGCTTCCACGCGGCGCTGCTGGCTGGTCACTGGTTGCTGGTGAGATCTACCTGTGTGACAGCTCACCAGCAACCCGTGTAGCGACGCTCCAGCGATCCCTGCCAGGTCAGGTTGCTGGTGGGATCGCTGGAGCGTCGCTTAGTGTGACATCTCACCAGCGACCTCCTAGCAACTTACCAGCGATCCCTATCAGGTTGTATCGTTGTTGGGATCGCTGGTAAGTTGTTTAGTGTGACTGGGCCTTTACATAAACAGTCTCTACATATGCAAAGTCTTTCTAGACCCCATATTGAATATTTTAAACATAAGGTATTCTTGGATTTGATATGAGCTTCATTAAAGCAGTACTAAAAGAATCAGACCGTTGTGGACATTTTTTGTTTAAAGCGTGACATCCACGTTTGTGCATGATCCATATGTCAGCCTTTTAATGTATATTGTTTATATTTTTTATGAACAAATACATATGAAATCCCATGTCTACTGCACTTGTTTTTTCGCAGCAAACACTGACCTGTGGTGCGTCCTTCCAGACCGCAGCATGTCAATTGTTTGCTGCGATTTGCATGCATCCTTCGTAGTGAGAACTCAGAACACAAGCGAGAGACCGCAGCGGACTGAACCCTGATCGTGGGTACAGCCAACTGCGGTCTCCTGCGTTCTCCTGTGGAGGAGACTTGCGGCCCCGCAGGTCAGGACCCGCTGCGTCCAGGACACAGTGAGTCCTGATCGTGGGCACATACCCTTAGTGTAATATTGAACTATGTAAACATTAAACAATAAAATGAAGTAAAGATAGACAAAATATGAAGAAAGAAAAAAGCAGAAGATAAGGCTTCAATATTTTATTTGGCACATACAATGGTGGTCTAATCAGCTAGACCATCTTTCCTGAAATGAGTGTCTCTTGTATTCATGTTGTAATCCTAAAACATATCCATACTATATATACATATTAACTATATTCAAAAGATATTCAATATAACAGAATCAGACTGCACAATTCAATTGTGAGCCAACCCTCTGCAGACCAGCTCATGCTACCCATTATTCTGACTATACACATATATCATTTGCACAATACTGTATATAGTTGTGATATAGTTTTAGGCAGGTGTGGAAAAATACTGCAAAGTAAGAAAGTTTTCAAAAATACAAGTGCTAATAGGTTTTTTTTTATAAATTAAAAAAAAAATCAAATTTCAAATTGAATGAATAAAATAGAAAACAAAATCACATCAAAATTTTATGACCACCATTTATCCTCCAGAAAGCATCAACTCATCAAGGTACAACAAGCACACAGGTTTTGAAGGAACTCTGCAGGGAGACTGTTTCAGACATCTTGGAGAACTAACCAAAGATCGTTTGTGGATGTATGCATGCGTAAATCTGTCTCCTCAAATAATTCCACACAGACTTCATGATGAGATTAGCGCTAATTGGGCGTCATATCATCAATTCCAGGACATCTCAATCTTAGTTACCTTGAAGGTATTTCTTAATGACAACCGCTGTATGTTTGCGGTCGTTGAATGGTTGCACAATAATTTAAAACCAATCAGACACTTCCCTGATGTTATTGCATGATGGAAAAGTATTTGTCTGTAATAATCAGAATTAGGAAACCATTCATCTTGACCAAATTCACAACTCTATTTGATGGAAAGCAGCAGCAAACTTGCAAGGAACCTCGACAATGTTTCACTGTTTCCTACAGACATTCATTTTTGTAAGAATCTTCAGTCCATTGCGATCAAACAGACTTAATTAAAAGCCAAAAATATCACATTTTAACACATCAGTCCAGAGTTCCCGATGCCACTTTTCTGCACCTCAGGTCATTTGTTTAATGCAACGTTAAAGAGGTGGTTCACCGTGTTCATTACTGGCCACAACGATATTATGTTGATAAACAAAGTGTCTCTCAAATACCTTGTGTTGTCAATAGTGCCTGTGAGCGTTGTTATGGCGGTCCACTCACTCCCTTCATATGACCTCTGATGTCCGGTATGCCTGATGTCACGTCAACTGAGGCAAGCCAAAGTCTTCCTAAGTGACTGGGCTGTGGGGGGCGTTTCACCTCTCTTCACAACCCAGCGTCGCTCCTGTTTGCAGCGCTCTGCAGCGAAGGACAGAGCACGTGAGATTCTGGGCTGTGACAATAGGTGAAACTCCACCCACAGCCCAGCCACCCAGGAAGACTGCAGCCTGCCTAATTTGATGGGACAGCACTGGAAATCAGAGATCATGGAGCCAGGGGTTGCGCAAAGGGGGTCAGCGGACCGCAATAACACTGCTCAAAGGCACTATTGGCGACACAAGGTATTTGAGAGAAATCTTGTTTCTCAACATAATATCGATGTGCCCAGTAATGAAAACGGGTGGACCACCCCTTTAAGTCACTTGGTCTTGTTTCCATGTCCAAAGTAAAAATTTTGCATGCAATTCTTCCATGAAGACCACTTCTGGCCAGATTTATGTGAACAATAGATGAATGTAGATGGATCCAGTTGCTGCCAGTTATGAGCTGATGATTTAGAAGAGACGTAAGCAAGATGTGTCTTTCATGTGCTGCTCTAAGCCAATCATTGCATCTATGGTTCTCACAGTTGCTCATTTTCTGGTGTCTTCATTGCTAAAAAAAATACTTAACCATCATGCAATACTATCAGGGAGGCATCTGATGCCACACAATGACCACAAACATGGAGCCAAAGTCAGTAAGAACTAACTTCAGGGCAAAGAAGAACAAGCAGTCCTGAAAGTGATGATTATGTGAAGAGAGAATTATTTGTACATTTGTACAAGTCTACATCCACAGATCTATGGTTAATTTTCTTAGATGTTTGGAAAATTCTCTCTGTCAAGTTGATTCAAACACTGTGTACAAGTGAAAAAATAATGCTTTCATGCTGGTTTGATTGCAAAGAATGGTCTCCCCAAATGTTGTGTGCATTTTTATTTTTCTTTTGTTCATTCACTTTGTATTTTAATTAAAAAAAAATTAACACTTCTCTTTTTAAAGCATTGTTTCCGCACCTGCCTAAATCTTTTGCACAGCCCTGTGCTTTTTCCACATATTTTTTTGCAACCTTTATTATCATTTATTTTAAACAATGTTCATTTTATGGCTTCCAGGAATAAGAGTACATCACATTGTTTATGAAATATATTTTACAATTACATCTTCGTCTTCCAAAAATTGTTAAAAATCGTAACACATACAGTATATTCATTTCACAGTGAATCTCAAAATCCAGGCATTGCAGTTTAAAATTTGTATTTCTTAAATACAACAAATCTCCTTCTTCAAAAGACGTGATCTTTGTTTGCATGTTGTGACCTTTTCAATACTTTACTACAGTACATTAAATAAAAAATTGGTAATGAGTGTAAACGGAGGAAAGAGCATGATCGAGACTAGGGCATAATCTTCAGAGATGTTATCTTTAAGTTTTAGGACCATGTCTTTAAATTCAGACCAAACAATGTATTTCTTTCACCTTATTCAGTCTTTCTTTTAGACACAAAGTTTAATATCTTGCTATGGATACTGGCCACACTCTGTGCAAACTTTTTTTTTAGCAAAGACCAATGTCAATAGATTCACTCTTTATAAATCTTTATTCTCTACCAGGCACTATATATCCCACTGATCATTCCAGTGTGTTAAAATAAAATAGGCTTCAGTAACAATTACTTATACAAGTGCATTGTAATTAATTTGAATATCATCAAAAAGTTAATTTATTTCAGTAATTCAATACAAAAAGGGAAACATATTATATATAGTCATTACAGATTGATCTATTTCAAGTGTTTATTTCTGGTAATGTTAATGTTGACAATTATGCCTTACAGCCACTGAAAACCCAAAAGTCATTATCTCAGAAAATTAGAATTATTACCACACTGCAAATGCTTACTAAGCATTTAAAATGGTCCTTTAGCCTGGTTCAGTAGGCTACACAGTCATAGGGAAGACTGCTGACTTGACAGATGTCCAGAAGGCAGTCATTGACACACTGCACAAGGAGGGTAAGCCATAAAAGGTCATTGCTAAAAAAAATCTGGCTGTTCACAGAGTGTTATATCCAAGCATATTAATGGAAGGTTGAGTGAAAGGAAAAAGTGTGGTAGAAAAAGGTGCACAAGCAACCGGGATAACCTCAGCCTTAATAGGATTGTTAAGAAGTGGCTCGGTGGTCCAAAGTGTTGTTTTTAGATGAAAGTGAATTTTGTATTTCATTTGGAAATCAAAATCCCAGAGTCTGAAGGAAGAGTGGAGAAACCATAATCCAAGCTGCTTGAGATCTAGTGTGAAGTTTCCACAATCAGTGATGATTTGTGGAGCCATGTCATATACTGGTGTAGGTCCACTGTGTTTTATCAAGACCAGCGCAGCCATCTATCAGGAAAGTTTAGAGCACTTCAGGCTTCCTCTGCCTACAAGCTTTTTGGAGATGGAAATTTCATTTTTTAGCAGGACTTGGCACCTGTCCACACTGCCACAAGTACCAATACCTAGTTTAATAACCACAGTATCATTGTGCTTGATTGGCCAGCAAACTCACCTGACATAAACCTCATAGAGAATCTATAGCGTATTGTCAAGAGGAAGATGAGAGACACCAGACCCAACAATGCAGACGAGTTGAAGGCTGCTATCAAAGCAATTATGGGCTTCCATAATACCTCAGCAGTGCCACAGGCTGATCGCCTCCATTCCATGCTGCAATGATGTAGTAATTCATGCAAAAGGAGCCTGGACCAAAGATTGTGCAAATTTACTGTACATACTTTTCAGTAGGCCAACATTTCTGAGTTCAAAAACATTTTTTTCAGTTGGTCTTATGTAATATTCTAATTTTCTGAGATAATGACTTTTGGGTTTTCATTGGCTGTAAGCCATAATCATCAACATTAACTGAAATAAAGACATGAAATAGATCACTCTGTGTGTAATTATTCTGTATAATATATGCGTTTCCCTTTATATATTGAATTACTGAAATAAATTAACTTTTTGATGATATTCTGATTTATTGAGATGCACTTGTAAGACTATAGATACATGTCATGTGCTATATAGTTCGTCAGCATTGAAAATCAAGGAACGCTCGGCTGAGCATTCCTGTGTTCTCCCACTGGCATAATAATTTGGCAGCAATTTATCTACAAGAAGAACATTAGCCTTTGAAATTTACCATGGTGGAGCCTTGTATCCCCCAACATCATCGGAGAGTCAGATGGTCCTCACATAAATGAGTCTATCAGCCGATCAGGGGAATATTGGCATTTTCAGTCCACTGTATATGGGGGACATTACAGGGAGTATACATTTTACGTTCTGTATCTTTGGTGGGTGAAGTATTCTTGTGCCTCTTTCCTTTGCCATTTCTTATAACCACCATCTTAATATGCAGGTTTTCTACCAAGCTTGTAAATTATCTCCTATCCATAGGTCAGGGCATAACATGATTTCTTAGGGGTCTAAAGCGGGCTTTACACGCTATGATATCGTTAATGAATTATCGTCGGGGTCAAGGTGTTTGTGACGCACATCCGGCTTCATTAATGATATCGCAGTGTGTGACACTTATGAGTGACCTTAAACGATCGCAAAAGCGGTCAAAATCGTTTGCTGCGGAAAGGTCGTCCTGAAACAAAAAATCGTTAAAAGTTTATTAGTGATGTTGTTCATCATTCCTGCGGCACCACACATCGCTGTGTGTGACAACGCAGGAGCGACGAACATCTCCTTACCTGCCTCCACCAGCAATGCGGAAGGAAGGAGGTGGGCTGCATGTTACGTCCCGCTTATCTCCGCCCCTCTGCTTCTATTGGACGCCTGCCGTGTGACGTCGCTGTGACGCCAAACGAACCGTTCCCTTAGAAAGGAGGCGAATCACCGGCCAGAGCAACGTTGCAGAGCAGGTATGTGCGTGTGACGCTGCCATAGCGATAATGTTCACTACGGCAGCGATCACCACATATCGGCCGTACGACGGGGGAGGGTGCTATCGCGCTTGACATCGCCAGCAAATGCTAGTGATGTCACAGCGTGTAAAGCCCGCTTAACAGTTGGGACCCTACTAGTCTTCAGAAGGACGCTTTGAAGTTTGAGCTTTCACACCTCTGCTCCATTGAATCTCACTGGGGTTGCCAGAGATAGCAGAATATAGATCTAAGGCACATATTTTTAATTTTTGACTCTGTTTTGTTATCCAGGGCCCCTTTTTTAAGATTAACGGTGTCCTAGCCCTCAGAACCCAGCAATCACTAGGTTATCCCTTATCCAATGGATAAGCGATATAACTCATAAACCTAGCACAATACATTTAATGAAAGTAGTCAAGTAAAAAGCTAAGAATGTCTGTCTGGCACAGTGTTTCTATGTGATACTGAATGTTTTCTGAATGTTATTGGTGTAATATATTATACTCCCGGCTTTAGCATGTTTGTATTCTAACTTTAAAGAAGGACAGTGAGTCCCATAGGGGTGAATGGACCCCATGACCATCGTGAGGGTGCAAGGTTAGGAGGGGGTTAATTGGTTGAACTGGGATAGGGGATAGTTAGGACTATTGGATTGGTGGAAGGAAGCTGTAGGGGGATTGGAGGGGAGCAGGGAAGGGGTGGAGGTTGTGGGGGGTATAAGAGAGGGGGGTGGACTGATTACCTCCCCTTTTCGTCGCTGAAAAGTTGTGGCCCCAGGGCGTTGTGCTGCCTGCTGCTATGACTGACCTTAATGCGCTGTTAGAGATGGTGCGGGGGGCCTCCGAGGTCCTCGGCGTGGACGCTCTGCGGCAGCAGCTGGTGGCGGTCTGTGGAGCTGGAGCGGTACAGCCTGCTACTCCTGCGCCCGGACCGCTGCTACGTGCTCGGCGGGCGCGACCGCCGGAGCGCTACTCCCCCAGTGGGAGGGGGAGAGAGAGATCTAGGAGCCCCTACGGGGACCCTCCGGGACAGCGGAGCCCTCCATCTTACCAGGGGGAGCTGCCGGCCGCCGGGAGGAATCCTCGACGGAGATCCCGCGGGTCGGGGGTGGGCGGAGCCTCGGCGGGGCCCACTTCCGGTCCGCGGCCAGCACAGTCCGGGACCGGAGCAGCGATCACAGCAGCCCCCAGTGAAGTGCCGGCTGGGGGTGGTGCTCGTCGGGGTATATCACGGACGGAGACTCCCTGCAGATGGCAGGGGAGAGCGACAGGTCGGAGGATGGGTGATGAGGGGAGCGGCGACGTGAGGAGCGTGGAGGAGGGGTACGGTGGCCCGGAGGCACGGATGAGGTCCACAGTCACGGTCCCCGCCAGCAAGGATCGGGCTGGGGGGGGTTCCCAGCGACGGTCAGATGCAGCACGGCCTTCCTGCAGTCGGCAGGGAGGGAGCCCACTGAGGACGGCGGCAACAACAGCAGCGCAGCAGGCGCCCATGCAGACAGCGAGGAAGGACGGCGGCAGGGCGCCACGGCGTGAGAAACGAAAAAGGTCGAGCAGGAGGTGCCCGGAGGAGCAGGGTGCGGTGACCGTGGGGGTTGACGGCCGCCAGGTGCAGGCTGTCCCCTCGCTGGTCCCCCCTGAAGACTTCGGCAGCACGTCAGATTCCGGCGGTGACGATGGAGCAATGGCAGCGGCAGGTCGGGCAAAGCGGCAGCAGGAAGATCGTGGTACGGCTGTGCCGGCGTCGGTTCCACGGCAGCCTGGTGAGCAGACGACTGACATGTTTAATGCTGTGTGTAGTGGGGGCGGGGGTTCCGTCGCGGGAAGTGTGGCACAGGGGGCGAGTGGGGTCGGTCAGGCTGGTTTCCCGGGCCCGGAGTTTTGGGGGCAACTTTTGGGAGCGTTGCAGGGGTTGTCGGCGGAGCGGGTTAGTCGGACCGGGCCGGGGGCTCCGGTGGGGGCGTGGGTGGGCCCCACGGAGGTGGTGCAGACTGAGGCGGCGGTGAGCGGGCTAACGGTGCGGGACCCTGCCTCGGCGGTAGGTGCGGGAACGGCGGCCAGTGGGGCGGCTGACGTGGGTGCGAGCAAGGAGGCGGAAAAGGAAAAAGAAAAGGAGGATGAGGTTGTGCGGTTGGATGATAGGGCACGGAGTGAAATTTACGTGTGTTTTGAAGGGCAGTTAGGGGTTCACTTGAAGAAGGAGGTGAGGGAAAAGATTTGGAAGGGGGAGTATGTGGAAATTTTTTCCTTGCTTCCCTTGGAGAAGTTTAATTTGGATAAGGTGAAACCCAGTGATACAAAAAAGGAGAAAGAGGATGAGGAAAAACGAAGGTATAGATTGATCCCGAGGATGTTCACTAACTGGCTGCAGGCCTTTGCGATCTTAGCCAGCATGATCGGGGAAAAGGAGCCGGAGCATTGTTCCGCCCTATTTGGTTATATGGACGCGATAGGGGAGGCGTATAGAGTGTATGGCGGTTTAGGGTGGCTAAGATATGATGAACAGTTCTGGCAACGGAAGGCTCTGCGGCAGGGTGTCCAGTGGGGCCACAAGGATATTTCGTTGTGGATGCGGTTAATGACGGCTCCGGCTCAGCCCTTTCGAGGGGGTGCCGGGAGCCCGGGTGCGAGCGGCGGGTCCTCGGCTGGACAGAAAAAGGGGGCTTGTTGGCAGTATAACGAGGGACAGTGTAAGTTTGGGGCCTCGTGTCGGTTTAGACACGAGTGTTCCGGATGTGGAGGGTCCCACTCCTTGGCCAGGTGCTTCAAAAAAGGAAAAGGAAAGGCGGGGGAGGGGTCTGGAAAAAGGGAGGACGCCAGTGAGAGTAGAGGCGATGCTTCCCTATTTAAATAGGTATCCGGATGTTAGGGCGGCGGAGTTGTTGGCAAGTGGTTTTACGGAAGGTTTTCGGATTCCGTTTGAATCTGAGGCGCCGGTGTTTCGCCCGGGGAATTTGAGGTCCGCAAAAGAACATCCGGCGGTGGTGAAGGAAAAGCTGCAAAAGGAGGTGGAATTGGGGAGGATGGCGGGTCCATTCCAGGACCCGCCATTCTCCAATTTAAGGATTTCCCCCCTTGGGGTGGTGCCTAAGAAGGAGCCGAACAAATTTCGGCTCATTCATCATTTATCTTATCCGGCGGGATTGTCGGTGAATGATGGGATATCGCCAGAGTTGTCGGCAGTTTCTTATGTATCTTTTGATAAGGCTTTGGAGCTGGTAAGGGTTGCCGGGCGGGGGGCCCTGATGGCAAAGGCGGATGTGGAAGCAGCTTTTCGTTTACTCCCGGTGCATCCAGAGAGCCTTCATCTCTTAGGGTGTATGTGGGATGGTGAATACTATGTTGATCGCTGCCTGCCGATGGGCTGTTCCATTTCGTGTGCTCATTTTGAGGCATTTAGTACTTTTGTGGAATGGGTAGTCAAAGAGGTGGCAGGAGTCCATTCAGTGATTCACTATCTGGATGACTTCTTTTGCGTGGGTCCGGCGGGCTCTTCGGTCTGCTCCTTGTTGTTGTTCACGTTAGAGCGGATCGCGCGGAGCCTAGGTATCCCGTTGGCAAAGGAAAAAACAGAAGGGCCGGCGACGGCCCTATGTTTCTTAGGGATCGAAATTGATACACTGGCAATGGAATGCCGATTGCCGGAGGGGAAGCTTCTGGATTTGAAGGCGTCGGTGCGGGTTTTGTATCAGGCCAAGAAGGTGCGGTTGCGGGATTTGCAGTCAGTGCTTGGAAAATTGAATTTCGCTTGTCGCATTATGCCAATGGGGCGGATCTTTAATAGGAGGCTGGCAAGTGCAACCGCGGGGGTGAAAGCTCCAAATCACTTTGTCAGAGTGACCAAAGTGATGAAAGGGGATTTGTTGGTTTGGGAGAGGTTCTTGGACCGGTACAACAGTCGGACCCTTTGGATGAGCGAGGCTTTGTCCAATAGCCAGTTGGAGTTGTACACGGATGCGGCTGGAGCGACCGGTTTTGGGGCAATTTTTCAGACGCACTGGTGTGTTGGAAAGTGGCCACGGCTTTGGGTGGAAGCAGGTCTGGTGAGGAATTTGGCTCTGCTGGAATTGTTTCCCATCATTGTAGCAGTGGAGTTATGGGGCCCCGTTTTTTCTGGAAGAAGGGTTTGCATGCATTTTGACAACATGGCGGTGGTGCATTCCATCAATGCGCTGTCGGCAAAATCCCCGCCGGTTGTGGGGTATTTGAGGCACTTGGTGTTGAGGTGTTTGGAGTTGAACATTTGTGTGGTGGCCCGGCACGTGCCAGGGATTCGAAATGAGGTGGCTGACGCGCTATCACGATTTCAGTTTTGCAGGTTCAGGAAGCTGGTGCCGGGAGCGGACGCGGATGGAGAACCTTGTCCGGAATGGCTGTGGGACCTGGCATCGGTGTAGCATTTGAGGGGATTAGGAGATCGGTGTCTGAGGCTACTTGGTGCCGATATCAGGCGGTGTGGAAGGAATGGGCGGAGTTGGAAAGAGGGGATTTTATGGAGTCGGGTTACAAGGGCCGAGTGTTGGGGGTCCTGGTGTTCATTAGTGGGGATTTTTCGGCAGGTCGGTCCATTTCGGTGATTGGTGGCAAGTTGGCGGCGTTGGCCTTCTTATTTCAGATGCAAGGGGTTCGGGACGCGACTAAGGATTTTCTGGTGCGGCAGACAATGAAGGGTTTTCGGAAGGGGGCCCAGTTGCGTGACATGAGGCGGCCGGTGTCATTGCCATTGTTGGGGCGTTTAGTGGGATGTTTGGGGGAATTGTGTTCGTCTCCTTTTGAGCGAGTGTTGTTTTCGGTAGCTTTTGTATTGGCGTTTTTTGGTGCTTTTCGCATTGGGGAATTGGTTAGCCCGTCCAAGCAAGCGATGGGTGGTTTGATGATGGAGGATGTAATGCTGGGGGAGGATAGAGTGGAATGTCGGCTTCGTTTTTCGAAGACGGATCAGAGGGGACGGGGGCGCTTAGTGGTGTTGTTTGCGTTACCGGGGCACCAACTGTGTCCGGTGGTACAGGTTTCGGAGTTTTTAAAGGTGCGCGGAGGTTACCCTGGCGTTTTCCTGCGGCATGCGGATGGATTGGCCTTGTCGCGTTACCAATTTATTGCGGTGCTGAAGACGGCTTTAGCACGGGTGGGGGAGGAGCCCAGTGAGTACGGGTCTCACTCCTTCCGGATTGGGGCGGCAACGGAAGCCGCCAGGTGGGGTTTGAATGAGGATTGTATCCGGCGGATTGGGAGGTGGGAGTCTTCCAGGTTTCGCTTGTACATTAGGCCTCACTTGGTCAGGTGATGTTGCAGGGGTGGGGGATTCCTGGTTTGCGTTGATGCTGTTATGTGACAATTTACTTGGCTGTTGCTGTTTTATTCGTGGTTCTTTATATTTTGTAGGTCCATGCCTTGTGTGGATCCTCGGGCACTCCTACGTGTATTGGGGAGCGTTGCGAGCGGATGTGCGTCGTGACGGTCGGCAGCTCGGAGTGTCGGTGTCGGAAGCCCGAGTTAAGTGGCTCGGAATTCGGGGCATGACCTGGGGTAGAGTGCGCCCAGAGGTGGCTTACTTTAGCCGTATGGATCGTGACCCTGATGTGTTAATTTTGCACGTGGGTGGGAACGATCTGGGAGTAAGCTCGGCGAGGGAATTGAAAAGGGACATAAAGCTGGACCTGTTACATTTGTGGAGGGCGTTCCCGGGCATAGTCATTGTTTGGTCGGACATTATATCTCGGACGCAGTGGCGTTTTGGCAGGTCGGTGGACCGTATCAATAGGGCTCGGAGCAAGCTGAACCGGGCAATTGGAAGGTTTGTGGCGAGAAATGGTGGGTTGGTGGTGCGGCATAGAGAATTGGAGGAGGCCACGGAGCAGTATCTAAGGAGAGATGGGGTTCATCTGACCGATGTGGGTCTCGATTTATGGATGTTGGGTTTGAGGGATGGCCTGGAGCAAGCGCTGGGGGTGTGGGGGGCCCGGGCCAAGTAAGGAGGTCACTTGGCCGGTCTGTGGCGGGGGGATAGGTCCGTCTGAGAGGTTGGGAGTACCGACAGTTGGTTGGTTGGTACGAAGTCGCTCAAGGGGAGTGGCTTCGGATTGGATGGGAACTTGTGGGCGGAGGTCCCGCAGGTTCTGGGAAGGGGTAATTAACGATGGAACGTTGTTACCCCTCACCTTTGGGCCGGGTGGTTACGGCCGAGGTGGTCCTCTGGGCCGGTTTGGAGGTTACGGCCGGGGGGTTATGAAGGATGGTTGGCCTCTTGGACGGATCTATCGGTGTGTATGGTTTTACGGGTATATATGTATAAGGTTTAAGTAACAATTGAGTGGCATGTTGAGCCACGAGTTTTGGTATACATATATACGGTTTAAATAAAACTGTGGCCATTCCTGCAATAAAGTCGTGGTTCTAGTCTTTATTTTAGGTAGATATGGTTGGGTGCTTTGTATGGTAACCTGCTTATCCCTTATAGATGCGTCAAGGTGTTTGCAGGCCTGCAGTCATTAAATAATGAGAATAGTTTGTATAAAATATATTCCATCAGGTATGGCATAGGACAAATTAAATATAATCTGATACATTGGGAACTGATATTGACCATATAACACCTGCAATTAGGGTTTTACATAAACCTGCTTTTGTATAACGTTTGGGAATTTTAAGTAGATACCAACTTTTCCAAAAGGAAACCAACAGAAAAGATGCTAATCTCTATCCAATAAATGCTACACCCTCTTTTTGTTCATCTTCTAATCTTCATTTTCTGTAAATGTGCATAGTGTATCTCTAAGGTCAATTACCATCTGAGAATTAACAGGAAAAATAATGACTCATGAAATGATGTCTGGAACATTGATATAATATGTGACTAATGAAAGTGATGACATTTTCTTTATTGAATTTTAAGCACATGAATTTAAATGTATTAGAAATATTAGTGTAGAGGCGTGGTCAGATCTGAGGTGCATGTAGACGCCTGGTTCTCGGCTTCTGCTTTGACTCGTTTTTCTGCTTATAGGCTTTTATTACTTATTGATAAATCACCTGGTGTGCTCACTACTGGGCATGACAAGACTCAACAGAAAAGAAGAGGGAAAAAAGGAAAAATGGAACATTGCTGACACTGGTCAAGCAACACAGAGTCTCACTAAAACTAAGTGAGGTAGCACTATGGTGGGAAATATTTGCTAAGGTGCCTGTGGCATCATCATCCACTTGGGGTTGAGAAAAAGTGCCAAAGACTGGAGTTGGAGACAAATAAGTGGATCCGGGAGGAACCTGAAATGGCACCACAGCCTGAGTACTTTCAACCATTTAGAATGTGTATTAATATTAGCCATGGGAGGTGGATTATTGTGATGGACCTCTAGTGGGTACCCCATGAGCATGTTCCATAGTGAACAAACATGTCAGTGTCCTTTCCAATTTTGTTAAAGAACCATGTTTAAAAATAATCCCCTGTATCTGCCATGAAGTGGCTTGATACCAATAAGTAGAGAAAAAAGATAAATGTTTCGAAGTAGACTACACTGCTGTACAGAGGAACCTGTTTTAAGATAGAAGTAGTAATGTTGTAGTTTTTATTTTTACACATTTCTTGCTCACAACAAGCACTTTTTCAAAAACAAACTACATAGAACAATTCAGCAGCTGTAATATTCATGAGCCATTATTGGAGATGTGATAATCACAACCTTTTCAGGTGAGCAACTCAAGAACTGCCTTCACATCCAAAATTTCAATATCATGATATGTGCACTCATCTCTCCCCCTTTTTTTGATACCTATGAGAACAGATTGCGCAGAAACCTGGTGTGTTGTGTCCAGCTCGGAACTCAGAGTTACATTCTGGAGGGGGTCTTATTATAAAGGGATGTTTTCACAGTTGTCATACAGTAGAATAGCTCTCTGCTTATACTAACCTATGTTTGTGAGATCTGAAAGAGGATGAATCTATATCTGTTGAGATCTCAGGAAAATAAATAACCGGTTAACTGCTGTGGAGAAGCAGGTTAGAGAGGTGGAAGACCAACTGCTCTTAGTGAAGAAAGATCTTAAAAAAGTAATACATAATGTGTCTCTGTAAATGAATGAGAGAAAAGACTTTGAAAACAGATTGTGAAGATATAACATCAGAATATTGGGGGTCGCTGAGTGTGTAGAGTATTGAGACTCACATAACATCTTTGACACATGGTTCCTTAATAAATTTCGAAAGGACACTGACATATTGTTCATTATTGAACATGCCCACAAGGCACCCACTATTCCACCATTAGAAACCCTGCACATTCTAATTCTATATTACTACAAAATCTCAATTACTAGGACAAAGACATTATACTGAGGAAGGCACATGACCATCCTTATTTAGCCATTGATGGAAGTAAAATGTATGTGTTCCCTAATTTTTCAGTGGAAGTACAAAAATGGAGGGTGCTATTAATGGAGATTAAAAAGCATCTATTAGCTACCCTAAACATATGGGGGGAGAGTTGTTGTTTTTGTTTGTGGGGGAAATACTGGAAGCCACGATTCAGTATTTGTGTAATACTGGGGGCCATCATACAGTCCAGAGAGATATTCCAGCTCACCATGCCATATATATACGGAAGGGTCCTCGGGTACTGCTTGTGACAGTAAGTCAGCTTCAACTTCTTGGAGAAATGAAATTGTCCGGTTTTTGCTTTCAAGGTAAAAAACTTTAAATTAAGAATGAGAACAATTAAGATCAAACCATGACAGGAAAAAGAAGATAAAAAATTCCCTAGGGATATACAAGACGTGTTTCTACCGGGCGAGCTGTCTTAGTCATCAAGCAGTGTTGTGGGGGACATCATACAGTTTTGGGGGAATACTGGAGGCCATGTCACAGTGTGGGGGAATACTGGAGGCCATGTCACAATGTGGGGTGAATACTGGGGACCATGATACAGTATGGAGGGACTACAAGGGGCCATGATACAGTGTGGGGGGATACTTAGGGCCATCACACAGTTTGAGAGAAATATTGGGTGCCATATTACAGTGTGGGGGAATAACTGAGAGCAATATTATAGTGTGAGGGTAATACAGGGTGCCATCTCTACAGTGCAAAGGAAATACTGGAGGTCATGATACTGTGGTGCCCTGGACAAGCCAGGGGCCACAGGTAACAACACACACACACACCACCACCCCCAGCAGTTCACAGCAGACATCTCCAGTGAGACCTTCCTCGGGCTCAGCCAGACACACCAGGTGGGCGGAGTCAGGAGATGGAGACGCCCACCCAGGAGTTTAGCTGGCCTGAGGCAAGAAACAAGCCCAGTCAAGTCCAGGGAGAGGAGGAGAGAGAAGGGCTGCAGAGAGGCAGACGCAGACTGGGGCCTAGGTTGGAGCCTAGGGTCCTCGTGCAGAGAGTGAGGCAGACGGTAGTGGCCGTCTGCGAGAGCCGGGAAGACAGTTGGTGGAACCGTAGGTAGCTGGGGCTGGGCGGTGGCCCACCGGTACTGAATCGGGGAGCTAGCTGGAAACCGAATTGCAGGAGGAGCGTGCTCGGAGGTGTAAGAGAGGACTTACATTACCAACCTGGGGTCAGGGGAAAAACACCGCAAAACACTGCACCTCGCCAGGCCCTGTAGCCTGCCTGCCATCCATCCCTACCCATCACCGGGCCCCGGGACAACCAACCACCCTACCCACGGAGGGGACATAACAACTACGCTGCTCCCTGTCATCGCTCCCGGGATCCCCGTCCAGAGCAGCGGTGGTGTCACAACCTCACCACAACCGTGGGTGGCGTCACGGACAATCTCCCTTACCCAATTCCCTTTTTACTGTGGAGCCTGGGATCACAGACCGGGTCACGCCACCGTGATACCCACAGAAGTGACCCCGTGGCCCAGATCTGAGTACCCCTTGTCCCTGGGCGACACAATACAGTGGGGGAATACTGGGGGCCAAGATATAGTGTGGGGGTAATAATGGGCACCATCATATAGTGTGGCAAAATACTAGTGGCCATCATACAATGTGGAGGAAATACTGTGGACCATATTACAGTGTGGGGGAATACTCGGAGTCATCCATACAGTGTGAGGATAATACTAGAGGCCATAATACAGTGTGGAAGAAATACTGGGGCGATTATCCAGTGTGGGTGGAACACATGAGGCCATCATACAGTGTGAAGAAAATACAGGGAAGCCATGATACAGTATGGGGGAAATACTGGAGGCCACCATACAGTGTGAAGGAAATACAGGGGAGTCATGATACAGTGTGGGGGGAATACTGGAGGCCACCATACAGTGTGAAGGAAATACAGGGGAACCATGATACAGTGTGGGGGGAATACTGGGGGCTATCATACAGTGTTGGGGGAAAACCGGGGGCCATGATACAATGTGGGGGGAATACTGGGAGCCATGGTACAGCATGGAGGAAATATGGGGGGAGTCATGATACAGTATGGAGAGAATACTGGGGGCCAAATGCAGTGTGGGTGGAATACTGGGGGCCCATCTTACAGTGTGGGAGAAATACTGGGGTCCATGACACAGTGTAAGGGAAATACTGGGGACCATTATATAGTGTGAGAGAAATACTGTGGAACATCATAGAGTGTGAATAGGAATCATATAGTGGGAGAGCTACTTGGTGCCATCTTTGAGTTGGAGGGCTACTGGGGATCATTATATAGTGGTTGCTACGGAAGGCCATTATACGGTGAGGGAGGTACTGGGTGCCATCATACAGTGGGGGACTACTGTGGGGCTGTATATAAGAAGCTGTGGGGGGCATTATGCTGTGTTGAGCGGAACTATATATGGGGGGCTCAGGAGACATTATTAAAAGTTAAATAGGCACTAATGAAGCATTGTTATTATAGGGTCACTCAGTGTATTGTGATTGTGAAATGGGCACACTGGGAGCATTATTACTTTTTAGTGAGCAAAATGTGGGCGCTTTTTTCTTGGGTACTTGCACCGGACATTAATGTTTTCTAGGCATTATTTTACCATCCAGAGGTCACCAACAGGCATTTTACGTTGTAAGAGGCACAGTAATGGACATTATGTGGGACCCTAAGAGGATCAGTCACAGGGACACATGGTAGCAGCGGCTCAGCATTGGGAAGATGGCAGGACAAATAGTTTGTGCAGGTTGGAAATTGATGGGGCGGTGAAGGAAATGAGAAATCATTTGAGTCTTTTTTTGTAATCTCTACAGATGAGTCGTGACTGAAAGAAGTTGTTATGTCAGTCCGGGACGAATGGCCTATGATTAGGCTGCACCACCATAGTTATACACGAGGGTTATCTGGTTAGGGGCCCATTTAGATCCCCCCTCCCTCAGAGCTGAACCCCAAGCTATCTCTCTCATTATTCGTCATAGTTGATATAGTGTAGACATTTTGGATTCTCAATCCTTTGATTAATTGGCCCAATTATTGCTGACTATAACAGTGGTATATTGCCAAGTGTAACAATGTTGACTATGTTTATTTTTAAAAAGTACTTGTATCCATTTTTTTATGTAACACATTCACATCACAGTTCAGTGCCATAAAAGCAGTAGATAACATTCAAATTAGGTGCAAATTGAAGGTTTTTAGACACATTCCAGACACTTCAACTGTTTGCTGTCCTCTGAAGAAAACATAGAATTGTGCTCAAAGTGATGGACCTGTTGAATTACACTCTTGTACCCACAGCATACATCTTTGCAGTTTCTGTCTGAGGAGATGAAAACTTGGTTACAGAACTTCTTGCACGAAGATAAGTTTTCCTAGAAGAATATGAATGATTCCTTGCATATCTTGCTTCTGCAATAAATATATACATAAATGAACTTCTGTAACAACTTAAGGAACTTTACAAATATACGATGTTATAACTTATGTTTATGCAATTTATTTATTTTTTCCTTCTTAACTGCTTATGTGTCCTACATCACATAAAAAATCATATTCCGTACTTCCCGCCTGAACCAATGCTCATTCTGAAATTTGCGATTCCTGCCTGTCATGTGGAATTGTTACGTCACCTGATCACTGCAGCTAATCAGCAGCGACTGATTGAATGAAGCCTTCAAACTTCAGTCAGATGGAGCTGCTCCATCTGACGAAACTGTATTGACTGCAGCCTATAAGTGCTCATTCAGTGTAACATTTTATACAATGTTCTGTCCTTTTGCTCAGAGAGATTTCCATGGAGAAGAATGTAGAAGACGTGAAGTAGGTAAATTTAGTTCCGGAAGTGTAGAGGTGTCACCATTCACTACCTGGCCGGCTTGTGTTAATACATTTCCAGGGTTCAAAACAGTAGGACATGGAAGACATGTGCTTTCCCTGGCCATAATTTCTGCTGTTGACAGAAAATTCCAAGGAGCAGCCCACGCTAGAGACTTTTTTCAACTTAGACATGTGGGAGTTTTCTTTCCACAGATACATACTACTAGAAAACTAATGAATTTACAGTATGAATAACTTGTTATCCAACAAAGGAAGAGGTGGAAGGTAGATGATGAAGATGATGATTATGACAACAACCAAGAGAATCTCAAGGAGAAGGAGGAGGATCACATGAGGCTTGCTCAGATTGCTGGCTAGTTTATTTTTCCAATGTAAGTAAGTAATCCTGCTTCATGTGCTCATGGAGAGCCTGAGTTACTAGATGGATTGTGCCAGGTTATTCTTATTTTGTGGCTGCAATAGATGGGTCTGTGTGCGACATGAAATGGAATTTCCACACCCAAGATAACCAGACATAGGACTCACCAACACCACAATCATATCTTTCTGGCTCATTGAGTATCCTCCGCCAATAGCAGTTTTGGCATCACCTGCTCCCAAGCTAACCGCAAAAGGAGCATATTAGACCCTGGTAGATCTTTGGGCTGATCGTTCACTTAGGTTATGATTACTGATGACACCATTCTCCATCTCAGATGACATCACTTCCTCATTACTTTGATCTGGTTACCAGTTCATGTCCACCACACAATTATCTTCATCATTATCATCCCTGACTGGCTAATAGTTGTGTCAGTGTGAGGAATTTCCAACTCCTTGAACCCCTCTTTCTTCCCTCGGTTGCCGGTGGCAACACTACTATTGTGGCCATTGCCAATACTACCACCAATAACACAACAAGGCATTTGAGTAACATCTTCTACCTCCTCCATCCCATCTCCTTCAGAGTAAAATACCTTCCTTTATTAAATTATTTAGTTTATTTTTTAACATGACCTCCCCTTTTCCAAAAATAGACCGACTTAGAAATGATATGCCCCAAAAACAACAAATGCAACAGGCATGCATGTCAGTGTACATTAGTCAAATTAGAATAATATAACAGCATATTAACAACAGCAGGGTACACGAAAAATAGTGTTCCTAGGACAAGTAAATACCTCACAGAGTATCAAAATACCAAACAAAAGCACCAAGTGAGGAAATAAGTTAAAACATAACCTTTAATAATATATTCTAAAATTATACCTGTGTAAAATAACACACTAATCATATTGAAAACTATATACGGATGCCCTAAAATAAGGTGCACTATACAAAAAATACGCAATGTGAATTGATAGACCTATCAATCTGATGTTATACAGACTATATTTGGGAAAAAAAACTATTTCCACTCACATTGGGTATAATACAATTTTCAATATATTTGGTAAACCACCAAAGACAATAAATTGTACTTGGGCCTGGGAGGGGATATATATGCACCTATAGCTATCAGAGGGACAGTGGTCTAAAATAGATAGCCAAAAGAAGCCCCTTAGCGAATTATATTATAGCATTGATAAAATTATAAATGTTTCACCAATCCGAGGGTTTCTATTATCTGTCATCAGTAGCCAGAGTTGTACGTGGGCATCAAAATTCGAGATCTGGACAAAAGTGCCATATAACCCACAAACTCCCACACTTACAAGGGCGGTCCACATCTCATCCTACTTGTGACCGTCCCTTTAACTGTCCCACATTCCTCCCAACGTGTTTCGTCCCACCACAGTGTGACGCCCTGGCCTATCAGGTCATCACAGGGTATTGTGCAACCTGCCCTTCTGCACAGTATCCACCACTAGGTTACGGGTCCTGGTCCTTTGGTGTTGCTAACAGCTTAGCTAATCAAAATCCTAGGAACACTTTACACTTTATCCACCAGACACACCATTGGGGGGCCTGAAGGGAATAGGGCCGCCTACATGGGGGGTTGCTGAGGGGAAGGTGAGCAAAGTGATAGTTGAGCTAAAGTGGAGAGAGTGGAGCTGAAGTGAGGATAGGAGGAGGAAGTGACTCTCGAGTGGAGAGGTCACAGGAGGAGCAGGGCTCTTGAGTACTAGGTGGCAGACGTTGGTCTGGGCCTGATAGGAGCTGGAACCCCGGTCGCAGGGGATAGTGTCAGGGAACACGGACAGCCGAGGAGGGCAGCTGGTGGCCTTGAGCTATCACCGGGCAGGGCCCAGGGCACGACGGGGTACGTGGACCCTAGGTCGGAAAGTAGCTTCACGTCTTCCGGTAATTTACCCAACAGGGGTGAAGACTTCAAGATTCATCCCCAACCCTCTCCAAAATCGGGGTACTAGTGCACGATGGGATAGGACTTTCTCAATACAGTCCAAAGAAATCCTACGCATGAACCCTGAGGGCAAGCTCACTCCGTTAGCCATATGGGTGAACGGGACCCGAGGAGTTTCATACCCAAGGGCCCAACAGTGACAAAGGTGCCAAGGACAGGGCCACAGGCTAACAATGACACCAAAGGCACGGACCCAAGCGTGCTCCCTACAAGCTGCAGTGGTGCTCAGAATTCTGGTTTACAAGCTGTCAGTGTTGTTATTCATGGACTGAGTGAGTTCACTGAAAACCCCTGTTCCTATCTCCCACGGCACCCAAATGCCAATCATCAAACGGGCCCAGGGACACAAACCCCATACTCATGGAGGGGTTAAACATCAGGCTGCCATACCACCGTCACCGGACTCCCCAACGGCAGCGGTGGTCCCTCACATTACTACACACCGTGGATGGCATCACGAACTTTCTATCTCCCTTGTACATACCCCCCTTCTTCTTTTAATTGAAATATCCGTGCGGACCCCCCAGGATCCGGAGACTCCTTGAGCCACCGCGGCTCCGAATCCGAGCGGCTCGGCCACTGACGTGGGGGCGGTACAATAGTACTCTTCGAGGAAAGGGCATTGACATCTCACACAGTGGGCTGAAATGCTGGCATTCATCAACAGGGCACCAGACTGCTGTACTGCATACGTTGTTCTTTTTGTTCTGTAAAGTTGGGAGGTATTATCACCACCCTCTAAAAACATTCTGTGTTGTCATTTGCTTTGAGAAGATGTTCTCCCCTAGAGGCACGCTAGAGGGGCTACCGTCATAACATATGTGTCAAATGATATCATAGTTTGTTTTCTCTGCACATGATTCTCGCTCCCTATGCCTCTACACAAAATCCAATCCCCATGGAGATACATTATGGGCTCATGGAATCCATGAGTCTGGGAATCTTGATCCACAGCACACAAATCTGTAATTCTGTTACACTGAGTCCTTATAATGGCTGAATACCAAAGTTAATCATCAGTATACATATAAAATAATGAAATGATGGCAACGTATAAATAAATCTAATAACTCTATATCAATTCGCTTGTCCCTTCAAACCTTTACAAAATAGTAAATGTATTCATTTTTTCTGATAGCTTTCCTGAAGTCAACTTTGGCAAATAAGTGCCTAAATGTTGGAAATAAATTGCTTTCTGAATACTGAATTTTTGTTGAATAATGCTTAAGAGCAGGTTTTAATATGAGTTGTGGATCAAGTTCACTACACCATTTATCAAAGCAGCAGGCAGAACCAATAGCTGAAAATACAGGAACTTAAATTTGCTGATCTAATCTAAAATTCCAGAATGAATGATATGTCTTTATGTGCAATGTATTCGAGGGACTAAAAGGCAAGAAAAACATTATGTTAATCGACAGTATTAGCGCTCACACGGGTATTATCCCTTCTACTTTCTTCACGTATAGTATTTTTGTAGATCTTTGTAAATAATTACCATTTTTTGTTTGCTTCTTGCAATAAACTGTGTAGCATGCATTTTTTCTTTCAGGTGTTTTTTTTCCCCAAGTCCTATACGGAAAATCCTTTGGCAATGCTAATGACACTTGGCTCAAACCCAGAGCAGTGTTTGTCATGCCAGGGAGAAGAGGACACTAAGTGAGCGACCAACATAAAGGGTACACCAGGGAAACAATACAACTAATGGCCCTGGCACTAGGGATAGGAAGTGAGGTCACCATCTAACACTCACCTGACGCTGATCCCTCAACTCCCTAATATTCCAAGACAAATCCTTCCCCCCATGCACCATCACGTGCCTAGGCACCTGCTGACCCAGAACTTACCCTGACTAGTGACACGCTAGTCTCACCACTACAATAAAACAACATGACGAAGGTAACACAAAGAAGGGAAAGACACAACAAATAGTTCTCCACAGCTATTCAAGTGATAAGCTTCTCATTTGCAGCAGAAACAACCGCTCAGCTTCTTCAGGCTCCTTCATAGTGGTCAGTTAAAGAAAGAGCTATAGCCAGCATAGGAGAGCGTTAGGAGTGAGTTTATATAGCGAAAGGGTGTGGCTGCAGCTGAGATTAACAGATACAAGTTAATCTCAGCAGGACAAAAAAGAGCCCTTAACGCCTTTAGCACCAAATTAAATTAAATACGCTCCTACTCAAAATCAGCAGATTCTATAATGGATCTGTCAACGCTGAGATCTTGTGATCCTAATCCCCATCAAGGACACAGCAGGACGCGATGCACTTATGACAACTGTGGTCCAGTTCTCTTGCATGTAAACATTGGATCACAGGTGGGGAGAAGATGGAGAACGTAATTCTTATACCTACCCACTATGTGTTTTTCTGCTGTTAAAAGTGACTTTTAATTTAAAAATATGCAACATGTCAATTTTTCATGCAGTAAACGTGTATTTTATGTGTAGATTTTCCTTATAGGCTTCAATAAGATGGGGAAATACCTTTTCCTGCAATTACAGATGCAAGTCGCTTGGGGTATGTGTCTATCAGTTTTGCACATTGAGAGACTGAAATTTTTTCCCATTCTTCCTTTGAAAATAGCTCGAGCTGAGTGAGGTTGGATGGAAAGCGTTTGTGAACAGCAGTTTTCACTCTTTCCACAGATTCTCGATTGGATTCAGGTCTGGACTTTGACTTGGCCATTCTAACACCTGGATATGTTTATTTGTGAACCATTCCATTGTAGATGTTGCTTTATGTTTGAGATCATTGTCTTGTTGGAAGGCAAATCTCCGTCCCACTCTCAGGTATTTTGCAGACTCCAACAGGTTTTCTTCAAGGATGGTCCTGTATTTGGCTCCATCCATCTTCCTGAATATTTTAACCAGCTTCCCTGTCCCTGCTGAAGAAAAGCAGGCCCAAACCATGATGCTGCCACCGCCATGTTTGACAATGGGGATGATGTGTACAGGGTGATTAGCTGTGTTGGTTTTACGCCAAACATATCGTTTGGCATTGTGCCCAAATAGTTCTATTTTGGTTTCATCTGACCAAAGCACCTTCTTCCACATGTTTGGTGTGTCTCCCAGGTGGCTTGTGGCAAGCTGAAAATGACACTTTTTATGGATATCTTTGAGAAATGGCTTTCTTCTAGCCACTCTTCCATAAAGGCCAGATTTGTGCAGTGTATGACTGATTGTTATCCTATGGACAGACTCTCCCACCTCAGCTGTAAATCTCTGCAGTTCATCCAGCATGATCATGGGCTTCTTTGCTGCATCTCTGATCAGTCTTCTCCTTGTTTGAGATTAAAGTTTGGATGGACGGCCTGGTCTTGGTAGATTTGCAGTGGTATGATACTCCTTCCATTTCAATATGATCACTTGCACAGTGCTCCTTGGGATGTTTAAAGATTTGGAAATCTTTTTTTTGTAACCAAATCCAGCTTTAAACTTCTCCACAACAGTATCACGGACCTGCCTGTTGTGTTCCTTGGTCTTCATGATGCTATCTATGCTTTAAACAGAACACTGAGACTATCACAGAGCAGGTACATTTCTACGGAGACTTGATTACACACAGGGGGCTTATATTTATCATCATCAGTCATTTAGGACAACATTGGATCATTCAGAGATCCTCAATGAACTTCTGGAGTGAGTTTGCTGCACTGAAAGTAAAGGGGACGAATAATATTGCATTCACCACTTTTCAGTTATTTATTTTTAAAAAACGTTTAAAATAAGCAATACATTTCGTTCAACTTCACAATTGTGTCCCACTTGTTGATTCTTTACCACAACATTAACATTTTGATCTTTATGTTTGAAGCCTGAAATGTGGGAAAAGGTTGAAAAATTCAAGGGAGCTGAATACTTTCACAAGGCACTGTATATTAAAATTTAAAGTTAGTCTTTGGCAAAAAGAAATGCCACATATTATACATTCTCATACTTCTAAGACAATCATAGGATGGAACTTGGCTTATTCCAATGTTCGCCAAATAAAAGGTTAGCCTAAAATCGAAAACAAATTTTTACATTCGATTTTCACTATCCGTTGTATTCCATAGTCCATGGGATTTGTCAAATGACTGAAAAAATGAATAAAATGCACCTCTCAAATAAATAAAATAAAAAACAGATTAACCATTCACATCTATGGGTTTCTGGAAAAAAAAAGAACAATACATCCATGTATTGTCCAAGCGCTGTCTATTTTTTTAGTATAATGGGGATGAAAAGCTTGGAATTTTCTTATTGTTTGTTTTATCGAATACGAGAGACATGGCTGCCATACTGATGGCAAAAATTGACACAACCTAAATCGAGCACAATGTTGAAAAATTACCCTTTTTAATCTTGTATGCAAAAAAAGTGGACATGTCAATAAAGTCTTAATAAAAATGCTGCAGGAGGAGCTGTTATACAATATGGACATGTTAAGCACATTACAGACACTTTCAATTTTGACATGTTTTTACTCACTTTAGGTTAATTTTTTAAGGAAGTTTTTAAAAATGCAACATGCTCTAAATGTGGTGATATTTTATTTACTCTATTTCATAAAAAAGTATTTTTTGGTCACTCACTAATATGTTATTAGTAGATGGGCACCTATGTTCCTCAGAAATTCACAGAAAAAAATACAAAAAACTCATAAAAATATTATTTTATTAGAAAATAGTTAATGAAAAAGCACTATCAAGGTGCTTTTTAATTATTTTCTAAGGTAATATTTTTATGAGTTTTTTTTGTATTTTTTTCTGACTTTCTAATCAGACAAACTAACTCTGTATCCACACCCTGTGATATATTTTTGATTTTTGCACCTATGTTCTTCATACCGTGTTTTTCCCTCCCCCAAAAATAAGCCCTAGCAGGGATTTTAAGATTTTCAGAGCAAGGCTTAAATATAAGCTCTCCCCCGAAAATAAGCCCTAGTTGAGGTTTAATAATGAAGTGTCCGTGCAGCTCAAAAAAATTAAAGATACTGCAGGATACTTCATTATAGAAAGTGGACACCCTGCAATCACACTGACCAGACGCTGAGCGGCAGGACCTGTAGCGATCGCAACCCTGCACACATCACATCACACACACAATCATACATCACATCACACACACAATCACACATCACATCATATCACACACACACTCACTACATCCAGTGATAGCGATCTTGAGAAGCCGCGCGGTGGAGCGCAAGGACCTGGGACACGCGACTTCCTCCCATCCCTGCGACCGTGATAGATGCTAGAATGTACGGGCTCCTGACAGGTATAACCTAACGTGCGTACTCTGTACCACTGGATGAATGTGTGTGTGTGTGTGTGTGTGTGTGTGATATGTGATGTGTGTGTATGAGTGTCTGTGTTATGAGTATGTGTGTATGTCCGTCCAGCAGCAGGAGGCAGCGTGCAGCATACTTGCTGGCAGCGGCTGCCAGAGATCACAGGGAGGACTTCGGAGTCACTCAGCCGTCCAGGTTCTGGTATGAGTCTCCTGGGATGGGGGGGGGGTGTTTTTTTGGGGGGGTAAACTTACCCCCAACTGTGTTTCTTCAAAAATAAGACCTCCTCCAAAAATAAGCCCAAGTGATTTTTTTGGGGGCAAAAAAAAGTATAAGACAGTGTCTTATTTTTGGAAAAACACGGTAGTAAAGTGTTTAGGGCAGTCTTCTGACATTCAGCAGCAGCAGCTATGGAGAATGATGAAATTGTGCATGTGCATGGTTTTCAATAAAGGCTGATGGACATGAAAGGAATCATGCCTTTCCACCAGCAGCCAATGCAGTCTACCGACAAGAATGTACTGGACAAGGGATCAAAAAAGAAAAGATATTAGCACTGATCTAAATATAACAATTTATTAGTAAGGGGCTTGTAATGCGATTTCAAACACATTTGAGGAAATAATCATTAAATGACTGTGCGTCCTCATTTAGAATTATTTCCAAAGCATTAAAATCAATTCTTAAGTGATCATATCTCATACAACGGGAGAGATTTTTCAAGCTGAATACAGCAGAATAGAGCAAAAAAATAAACTATCTTTCATCCCTTGTACCATGTTTTTTATGTTTTTAGACACTTTCTTTGCCTTTTCCTCCAAGGGGTATGGTTTAGCTGAAAATGGGTGTGGCTTGGTAGAAAAGGGTTATATGCAAAACTGTGCACTAAAAACATGTGTCAAAATTGTGGGACAAATTTAAGACACAAAGTAAATCAACTGAAAGCGTAAACATAGACTACACATTTTTAAAATATGCCATATTTATCAAACAGCCGCAACCACTATGATTTTTTTTTTAATACTGTAGCCCTGAATCATTAAGAGCAGCAATGTTTAAGCCAGGATTTGTTTAAGCTTTTCCAAGCATGCACAGTGCGCTTTCTGAAGCCAGGACGCATACACTTAGCTTCAGAAGCGCAGTGACGCTGCCAAAATGAGCCCCCAGCACGCACAAGATTTCAGGGGCTGGCCATATGACGGACCAGGGAAATTATGTGTCAAGATGGCTGACCAGTCTAACGCCCCAATGACTAGTCAAGGCCCTAATTAGTATAGGAAAAGTGGAGGTTATAAATAGTTTTTTAAAACATTGAATTAAGTGAATAACCTTATACAGGGCTGGTTAGGCAGGGAATTTAATCATACAGGTGTGAATGCTACTGGTTGGAGGGCAAAAGGGACCTGACAGGTTCCCTTTAATATAATGGAGTCATGGGGCAGAAGTTAACCTCCACTTTATTTAATTTCCTCTGACTACTGTAGTATAAGTACTGAATTAGAGGCTTTCCAGACAGAACAAGCGTCTGATTCTCCACATTAACTAAAGCAACTTCAACAAGCCTACATAACAAACAATGAAGAACACAAATATTCTTTGATTCTAAAAATTTACAGTATGAATACAAATCATGTAGATGTAGTAATAGTACATATGAAATATGTTTACCTTTAAAAAAGTGATGACAAGAAATGAGTAGCGCACCACATAAAAAGCATCCAAGGGATCCAACCATTCCAAGCCAGCAAGACCAGCCAAACTTATATTGTATTCCAAGAAAGACATTGTTTATTATCAAGCTTGAACGCTCTACGTAAACGTCAATAGCGTACCATACGGAACCAATGATCCCGGGAACACCTGGAGGAACAGAAGTGCCACAGATAACACAAGCACATATATAATACTGAAAAATTGGATCAACTGTAGACAAATCATAAGTATGAAAAGAATGTGCACATAATAAAGCTTATCCAATAGTCTAACCTGATTAGGCTATAATTGTATAAGGATAATGTCTACCATATACCTTTTAGGCTGTCTTTTATCGGGATCCTCCCCTCTTGTCATGAGCAAAATTTTTTCCATCCAGTGTTTTCTGTCCCTTAACTTCTTTTTTGCTACACTTCCCATCTTTCCTTTCACTAGCCTGATGCCAGCATTTACATGGCCCCTGCATTTCTGCCTAAATCTCTCTCACCTCATTCAGCAGTTCCATACTGCCACTTGCATAAAGTATTCAGTTTGTTCTTCTAAGCAGGAGAGTGCAGCAGACATGTTCACAAGCTCCAAAAGTACACAAGCCCAAGCTGATCATTTTTTCTAATGTAGAGTTCTGCTGATTGGTTAGATGCAATGGCGCAGAGAATGAGGAGGCAATGGTGACTAAACCAACAATGGTTTATTAACTATTTACCAGTTAAGGATTAGGAAAGCTAATGATATGACACATGTAACAGTGGTAAATCAAAGTCCTTCACATAGGATAAATCAGCAAAAAAGCTATCTGAAATACAATCACAGTATTATTTACACAGTATCTTTACCCATTATCACTTACTAACGGTCATCACTGGCGTTATCACACTCTAGATCCCTATAGCAGGGAGATGTCAGTGCCCCTGTTTGTTACTGTAGTCTACTTAACTTAACAATGCCCGCCCTAGAAGGGTCAAAGAGGTTACTTGCTAGGCCACAAGTCCAAATGGGGGGGTTTCCTCACACCCTATGCAGGCTGGCTCCCTTGGCTCTCTAAAGTGCAGCCTCAGTCCCCACTCAATACTGTATCTCTTTGCAGGAACCAACGGCTCAGCTCTGGATTTTGCCAGGCATAGTCTGCGGCTTGACCATGAAAGTGAGAGAGTGAAACTTGATCGGTGTAGTCTGCAGCTTGACCCCCAAATCGAGAGCTCTGGACCTTGACTGTGGCTTGACCATGAAGTCAGGACTCTCAAGCACTTCTAGAGGTGTTACTTACAATTCGCCTACTAGCATCGATTATGACTCTGCTCCGGGAACAAGTTTCAGGCCTCTACTGGCATGGGTCACAGATCTTCCTCTCAGCTAGGGTTAGCGATCACCCTTTCTTCTTAGGTCACAGATCTTCCTCTCAGCTTGGGTCATTCAGGAAATCTGGCTTCACTGACACCTGTTCTTACTAATGGAGGTTTTGGTGTCAACTTCTATTCTGGGCCTGGCCCTGCCTTTTATATTTAGTAACTGCATCGCATGAGTCACCTGGTGTCTCTTCTTCTTCCTTCCCCCAGAGGAAATACAGTCTATTCTTTAGTTCCTGTTTCTAATATTTCTGATAATGTTTTTTGTTTTTCCATTTTTGGCCAGCAGATGGTAATGTTTAGGGATGATCGAATATCAGAAATATTCGGCAATATTCGGCTTTGCGAATATCCAATGAATAGGTCCCCGCTATGCGAATATTCGATGCGCAATGTAAGTCTATGGGAAGCCCGAATAGTTGCTATTCAGCAACTATTCGGGTTTCCTATAGACTTACATTGCGCATTAAATATTCGCAAATAGTCGAATAGCAGTGACCGATTCGGCGAATACGGGCGTTGCCGAATATTTGAGGTATTCGATCATCCTTAGTAATATTTTACTTGCAGATGTTTCAGAGTACGATAACGCTGATGGTGACGGTTAGCTGTACTGGGCAATGATACTGTGCAAATAATACTGTCATATCATTATCCTTCCTAATCCTTAATTTGTATTTAGTTAATAAACCATTCTTGGCTCAGTCATCACTCCCTCCTCATTTTCTACGACGTTGAATCTGACCACCTGCAGAATTCTACATTTTGTGTAGTCAGCAGGGTGCATCACTCACGTGCAGAAATGGTATATCAGTCGATGACCAAATCGACAAGGAGCAGCCTTCCTTTTGGGGCTATGCTTAGCAACATACCAAAATTTACAGGACACAGTTTAAGGAAGTAGGACTGGCTTGATCGACTAAAAAGTGTGCTATGTATGTACTCAATGACACCTACCTTACAGGCAGAGATAGCCTCGTTGACGCTAGATGGAGAGGCCCAACAGATGCTTATGTTCAGACAACCTAGAGACCCTGATACTATAGATAAAGTGATCAAGATCTTAGAAGACATGCACAGTGATAAGACTGACTTGGATAATTTACGTATTTATTTATTCTGTCAGATTCAGAGGGAAGAAGAGACAGTGGCCCAGTACGTAAATGCTCTGCAGGGTATTAGGTAACAGACCACATCACTAAGAAGAGTGATGGAGAGTATAAGTGACTGCTGAATGAAGTGTTAAGGGACCAGCTGGTCGCAGGCCTGAGGGATCCTTATCTGAGACAGGCGCTGAGATAACGTTTATGTCATAACCCTGATATGAGATTCTTAGAGGTTGGGGCAGAAGCTTCAATTGCAAGAGGTGCCAGCTATGGCAGAAGTGGCCCGGGGCTATGGAGTAACTGCTTCTGAATTGCCCAATGTAGCACCCAGGAGTATGGGGTACTCGGTTCCGGGCAGAGTCTCTATTGGGAATGTTACATTGGTGGCCGTTACCCAGTTCCGTGCCCTGGGCTCTTTTTGTAATGGGGATATTTACAGGGGTTTGTTGAATAAAGTTTATACATGACGCCACTTGCGGTGTTGCAGCTAAGTGTAGGGAGCCGCCACTGCAGAACATCTCTACTGGGGCTGATAGTATTGGCAGCTAGTATGGTAGTCTCTCCGCAAGTAGGCTTTTGCCCCAGCGGGTGTATGGTGCAGTAAGCATTGGAAAAAGGGAGTCCAGACAGGTATTCAGTGCAACTGGTCTACTCACTTGAGATGTTATCTGGTTCCCGAGGCTGGCTGGTTTCGCCTCCAGGTTCCCTTCATCCCAGTGCCAGTCTTGTTTCCTCTGGTACCTTCTTCCCCTGCACCTGTCTTTGGTAAGTGGGTCCCCGTGGTATAGAACACTGGGGGTCCCCATTCTGTGGTTTGTCCACTTCTGTCTGCCAGACGGTAGCGTGAACCCTGTGTGGTTGAAGTCTCTGGTGCTGTCCCCAGTTCTCCCTTTGCTACTGAGTCTCCAGATTCTTTAGGGTCAGCAAGGTCCTTGATGGTTCCCTTTGCTGTGCAGGTGTTAAAAGGTCGGCTTGAAGTTCTTTCCTGTCCTAGGGTCCTGTACCCCATCGGTGCGTAGTTCCAGGAGTACTCCTGCATCAACCACTTCTCCTGGGTACCAGGTCTCTGTTAACCCGAGTGAGGGTGTCATTTCACTTACACCTTCACACCTTTACAGTCACTACTCAACTCTCCGCTGTCACTGCATTTCTTCTCTGACTACTCTCCACAGACTGCCCCTCCCACCTGGTCAACTAATGGACTAGAGTGGCTCCATCTCTAGGCGGCCATCCATTGGTCCCACCCTAGCTGGGTACCATTGTATGTGGGATTGTTGGGGAAAACTTGGATTACCTGGGTTTTGGTGTTACCGTCACTGGGGTCCTGGGTCCCTAAGGGGTAGGCCCTGCATCCTGGAGGGGATAACAAACACCACAGATACCACATCTTATCATCCTTTTAACGACATCATATACATATAGATAATCACTTAGTGACTCCCTTAAAGAAATCACTGAAATGTCAAAACGTCTTAAAACATTATTTTATTATAACACTTAAAATCAATGACAGTATACAGTCAGCAAAATAGGGCAGTCTGTAACTATATCTGAGACTCTTGGTTGACTTTAATTCATTGGTTAAATGGACTATGTGATTGGCAGTGTATCGGCATGAGGTTATTTTGCTTTATAATTGACCTGTACTAATGTTTTCGGTGTGCCCGCACTCACCCCTCCCCTGTTAGGAGGGATTCGTACTTGTGATTCTCACTGCCCTATTTTGCTGAATGTATACTGTCATTGATTTTAAGTGTTATAATAAAATAATGTTTTAAGACGTTTTGACATTTCAGTGATTTCTTTAGGGGAGTCACTAAGTGATTATCCTAGTGGGGATGCAGTACCTTGTAGCACCCCCGTGACACTCGTTCTGACAACCAGAATAGCTATATGTCTGACGACACATGAAATAAAAGGAATCTCATCACATGATCAGTAATGGAAGGACAAGTCCAACAACACATGGGACAGCAAGGTATTTATAAAATTTTGTACTTGGGGCTGTAATTGTAGCGCCCCTGAATACATCAGAGTGCTACAGGGAACTGCATCCTGTCACCCAGGGTGCAGGGCCAACCCCCCATGTTTCCACGTTCCGAACAACGGTGTCACTAACATCCGCACTACAAATCCCAACCACACCTCACACCATGACCTGTACAGACACACCAGTGGGTTGGTCAAGTTGGAGCATGGCCGCCCACCTAGGGGTCAGGCAGACTGTTGGTAGGGGAGATGAGAGAGTTGAGAGTTGGCCCTCAAAGAATGAGGAGTTGGGAAGTTGTAGCTCCCAGGGAGGTGACAGGTTAGTTCACAGATGGTGGTCCAGGACCACAGGAGTTGGGGACCGGTATCAGGAACACTGGACAGGGGTTTGACGGGCGCAGTCTAGGAGGACTGTCGGCACCAGAAAGCACAATTACCTTAACGGTACCGAGCACGGCGGGGTACAGGACCCTAGATCAGGGAAGAGCTTCAGGCGCCTTGATAAATAACCTGTGGAGGACAGTCTCTTTATGAACTTTCCCCAACAGGTCAGAGATTGAAGGCATCAGCACAACGCGGGGGATATGGATCTCCAAAGCACACAACCCACTAAAATCCCAAGTGCCAGCCATCAAGGGCACAGCTGCCATACACACGGGTAGCAGGGCCCTGAAAGCTTCAAGCTGAGGGGCCACAATGGTCAATCAGTTTGTGCACGGAAGCAGGGCTCCGGACTTACCAAGTGACAGCGGTGGGAGCGGGACCTGGACGAGTTCCCCCCGCAGAGACTGCAGTACCTAAAGACTTTGGTTTACCATGTGTGTGAGTGTCTGCATATTCCATCTAATCCAACACCAAGACTACCGCAGTGAGTAACCTGACCCCTGCACCCTGCTTTCCCAAGGCCGAGCCACCCAATCACCAAGTCTCCTTTTCCCCACCATCCGGGGCCTTCCCTACCTGCGGAGGGACTAACACCTTGCTGCCCCCACACCATCTGCCCTGGTACTCCCTTCGGCAGCGGCGGTACTCCCCTTACCGCAACCCGAAGGTGGCATCATGAACATTCATCCCCTGTAAATACTCCCTTTACATTCGAGTGGCCGCAAGCTCCCGGGTCCGGAGACCCTCGAGCCACAGCAACCCCGGATCTGAGCAGTTCGACTGCTGCTTGGGCGGCACATAATAATATGTGGCAGAATCAAGAAATGTAGTGGAAAACCTCTTTAATATCAAACTTTAAAAAACATTTAAATTATGTCATAGTTAAAGGGAATCTCTCAGCAGGTTTTGCTACCTCCTCTGACAGAAACATAATGTAGGCAAGGAGATTCTGAATCAAACAATGTATCACATAGATTACTGGGTGTAGCCATTCTCACAAAATCAAAGAATTGAGTATTAAGCACATGTAGCTGAGCCCAGGGACATTGTGCATTGACAGTGAGGTCTTAATCACAGCAGGGGACATGTTGGTCTCCTGTGCATCTGCCAGCTAGATCTAGCAATGTAAATCTCAGGGTAATAAAACCATTAGTTTAAGTAAACAATAGATCACACACAGATGAGAGGCATAGTTGCTTTTTTGTTGTTTAACCATTACAGCATGCTGTCCTCAGCTTACATAGCAAAATCCTGCTGAAAGCTTCACTTTCAGTCACTTCTTATTACACCTTGTTTTATTACCAGACATGAAAAGGTCCGGTGCACTTTATATTCCTCGTAATAGCGGCAGAACAATCTGAGCAATTATTTTCATAATAGAAGACTCTTTACTTAATGAGAAAAATCTGAGAGGAAATGGAATTATAGCAACTAAAGACTTAATATTGGTCCGTAATTAAATGTGCATGATAATTATCATAAAGGGTTCTCCCATAGCTCCTTAGGATCTCCACTACATATAAATCCTGCTCAATACTGATGTGTTAGTTAATGAGGTGGAATGGGGGAATTGTGCTAGGGGTTGGTGAGATTTCTCTGGGAATTGATAAACATAAAAGTTTTGGGTTTGAAACAGTCAGTAATTTTTTATAAAGTGTTATAAAAGCTGTAAGGAAACTGTTAGCTCTAGAGTTGGGCAAAACAATGTGCAAGGCTCTGATCTATCGACCACATCACTACTCAGTGGCAGCTGCACCAAAGCCCTTCAAGCTTCTGCTACCTCCAGGAATATTGGGCACCTTTTCTAATTAATAAGGCCCAAGGTGCGATGCATGCAGTGTATTTGAACTGTAATCAGGCTGTCAATAATAAAAGTTTAAACCTTGTGTGTGTCAGAATTATACCAGGCAGATCAATTAGGAACTATTAAACATTCTACAATTTTGTTCTCGTATGGTCAGAGCTTCTGGCATTAATGCAATGCTCACATGCTGGGCAGTAAAATTGATAGGACAACCATACCAATCCAGTATAGTATTCTGCACAGGTCTAATTCTATTTAATTGAACCAGTGCATAATATCTTGCTAGTTAGGTATATTTGCCAACCACATCCAATGTGCAGTACAAAATGCCAAAATGCAACGGTACTTGCCAGTATTGCTTTAATAATAGATTTTTAATGAGAAATTCTCTGCTCCAGCAACATACACGAATCTGATACACTGATATTGTGATTTCCATTATTATGTTCTAATTATCCCATCTTTACCTCCAATAATGAGGGTAATTCCAGCCACATAGCAGATTTTTAACTTGATGTGTGATTCATCTGTAAGGAATTTGACACAGTCGAGCCCCAGGAGAAGGAAAATGAAGCCAAACCCTGCCAGAATATCTGCTGTTATCATAAGACCACGTGTTGCAACTAATTTCACTGGAACAAAAAGAAAAATATGATAAAGTTCAGCTGAAATCCTATAGTAAAGGTTTACTCAGAATCAAATATTATTCCAGGTAAGACAATTACAAAATATATTGAATAGGTCTTGTCGGTGACGATGATTTTTGTTCCTAAAAAATTCATTTGTCACAATCTACGCTTCCCTGTTGATATATTACACTTTAGAAAATTACAGTAAATTTGAAGTGTGATCAGAGTGACGCTTAGAGGACTAGGCTGGATCTGAGCCAAAGGTGCTGGATGTAAGAAAAAGATAACAGTTTATAGCTTGTAATTTTGGAGTTTCAATGCTTTATGGAATTATATAAGCAGCTCCAAGGCTCATATAAAGCTTTTAACACAGCACTGGCAATGGTAAAAAAAGAAAACAAGGTCAAGGGATCAGCAGATGAAACAGTTAGACACATCAATCATATGGAAAGACAAGTTTTAAGCTCTAAAATATAATCTTCAGGTTGTTTGTGGTCTTGTAAAATGACCAATGAACAAATTCCCCAATAAGTAACAATATATGTTATACTAGCTGTAGTACCCGGCGTTACCTGGAATAGTAACTAAGTGACTCTCTGTCTCTCTCCCTCTCTCCAACTCTCTCCTTCTCTCACCCTCCCTCTCTCAGACTCTCTGTCTGTCTGTCTCCCTCTCTGACTGTCTGTCTCCCTCTCTGACTGTCTGTCTCCCTATCTGTCTGTCTCCCTCTGTCTGTCTTTCTCCTTCTCTGTCTGACTCTCTCTCTATCTGTGTGTGTCTCTGTATCTGTGTGCCTTTGTCTCTATGTGTCTATCTCTGTGTGTCTGTGTGGCTCTGTCTCTGTGTGTCTCTATCTCTGTGTGTCTCTGTCTCTGTGTGTGTCTCTGTGTGTCTCTATCTCTGTGTGTCTCTACCTGTCTGTGTGTGTCTGTGTGTGTTTGAGTGTCTGTGTGTGTGTCTGTGTGTGTGTGTGTGTCTGTGTGTGTCTGTCTCTGTGTGTCTGTTTCTGTGTGTTTCTCTGTCTCTGTGTGTCTCTGTCTGTGTGTGTTTCCATGTGTATGTCTCTGTCTGTCTGTCTCTTTCCCTGTCTGATTCTGTCTGTCTCTGACTGTCTATCTTTCTATCTCTCTGTCTTTTTGTCTCTGTCTGTCTCTATCTCTCTGTCTCTTTTACTGTCTGTCTCGTTCCCTGTCTGCATCTTCCCTGTCTGTCTCTTTCCCTGTCTGTCTCTTTCCCTGTTTGTCTGTCTCTCTGTCTCTTTCCCTGTCTGTCTCTGACTGTCTCTGTCTGTCTTTCTCTGTCTATCTGAATCTTTCCCTGTCTGTCTATTTCCCTGTATTTCCGTGTCTGTCTGCCTCCATCTGTGTCTGTTTGTCTCTTTTTGTCTGTCTCTTTGTATGTCTCATTCCCTGTCTGTATGTCTCTGCCTGTCTGTATCTTTCCTTGTCTGTTTCCTTCCCTGTCAGTCTCTTTCCCTGTCTTTCTGTCTCTGTCTGTCTATTTCCCTCTCTGTCTCTGTCTATCTGTGTCTGTTTGACTCTGTCTGACTCTTCATCTCTCTGTGTCTGTCTGTCTCTGTCTGTGTCTTTCCTTGTCTGTCTCTTTCCCTGTCCGTCTCTTTCCTTGTCCGTTGCTTCTCAGTCTGTCTCTGTCTGTCTCTTTCCCTATCTGCATCTGTCTGTCTGTCTCTTTGTCTGTCTATATTTCCCTGTCTTTCTCTTTCCCTTTCTGCCTCTTTTCCTGTCTTCCTCAGTCTCTGTCTGTCTCTTTCCCTTTCTGTCTCTTTCCCTGTCTGTCTTTTTCCCTGTTTGTTTGTTTGTTTGTCTTTGTCTGTCTATTACTCTGTCTGTATGTCTGTATCTGTCTCTGTTCCTGTCTGTCTTTCTGTCGCTTTCCCTGTCTATCTGTCTGTGTCTGTTTGTCTCTGTCTGTCTCTTTCCCTGTCTGTCTATGTCTGTCTGTTTGTCTCTGTCCAAATGTTTGTCTCATTGTGTGTCTGTCTGTCTCTGTCTGTGTCTTTCCATGTCTGTCTCTT
The DNA here is from genome assembly GCF_048569485.1 of Anomaloglossus baeobatrachus. Taxonomy (NCBI): domain Eukaryota; kingdom Metazoa; phylum Chordata; class Amphibia; order Anura; family Aromobatidae; genus Anomaloglossus; species Anomaloglossus baeobatrachus. The sequence continues at coordinate 411,309 of NW_027441891.1, forward strand.
TCCCTGTCTGTATCTTTCCTTGTCTGTTTCCTTCCCTGTCTGTCTCTTTCCCTGTCTTTCTGTCTCTGTTTGTCTGTTTGTCTCTGTCTATTTCCCTCTCTGTCTCTGTCTGTCTGTGTCTGTTTGACTCTGTCTGACTCTTCATCTCTCTGTGTCTGTCTGTCTCTGTCTGTGTCTTTCCTTGTCTGTCTCTTTCCCTGTCTGTCTCTTTCCTTGTCTGTTTCTTCCCTGTCTGACTCTGTCTCTTTCCCTGTCTGTCTCTGTCTGTCTGTTTGTCTCTGTCTGAATCTTTGTCTCTTTGAGTCTGTCTGTCTCTGTCTTTCCTTGTCTGTCTCTTTACCTGTCTCTTTCCCTGTCTGTCTCTTTCCCTGTCTGTCTCTTTCCCTGTCTGCCTCTTTCCCTTTCTGCCTCTTGTCCTGTCTGCCTCTTTCCCTGTCTGTCTCTTTCCCTGTCTGTCTCTGTCTGTGTCTGTTTGTCTCTGTCTGAATCTTTGTCTCTTTGAGTCTGTCTTTCCCTGTCTGCCTCTTTCCCTGTATGTCGGTTGTCTCTTTTTCTGTCTGCCTCTTTCTGTCTTTTTGTCTATTTCCCTGTCTGTCTGTCTCTGTCTGTCTCTTTCCCTGTCTGCCTCTGTCTGTCTCTTTCCCTGTATGTCTCTGTCTATCTGTTTGGGCCTAAATCTGTCTGTGCCTGCCTGTCTGTGTCTGTCAGTCTGTCTCTTTCTCTCTGTCTCTCCACTGACATCCTATTACCTCACACATAAGCTTCTTGTTCTGTGAATGTCCTTTGTTCCTATAGCAACCAATCACAGCTCCTGTTAATGACCTGTAACTCCCAGCTCCATTGACTTTACAGTAAACAGGTTTTTGGCAAATAACTGTAAAACGCGGGGTTAAAATTCCCCTAAGGCCCCCTTCACACGCACGTGCCTCCGGTACATGCTAGGTCCATTCCCGCATGTACCGGAGACACGGGCACACGTATAGCCATTAAAATCAATGGGTATATGTGCATGCACGTGTTCAGCCATTGGCCCGTGCCTCCATGTGGAGCAGACATGAAAAACGGCACGTAAGACACGCACGTGTTTTTCATGGACGTGTGAAGGGGGCCTTAAAGTTACCAAGTTAGCAGCTGCTGCGAGACCCGGTGGCTGTCAGCGCTACCTAAAAGGTTACTAGAGATCACAGCCACCAAGTTTCCCAGCAGCCGTGAGGACTGGAAACCTTAAAGGAGCATTAAAAAAGAGACTTTAAGGTTTCTGGAGTTCTGAGCTACTGAGACACCTGGAGGCTGTGAACTCTAAAAATCCTCTGAACATGTCGGCTGATCCGATCTCCAATCCACCAGCTCCTGTTACCCCCTTACTCTGACAGTGTTATCTAAAGTGCTGTTCCCCAATGCCATTGGTGGCCCTGTGGTGCAATTGGGTTTGCATGGCAGCGTGGGATGATATGCCAACCCATTAGAAGAGTGTCAGCATTCACAGTAACATAACATTTGTCCTTTTCAGAGCGATGCTGAGGCATCGCTCTGATCAGGAGAAACAATCAGAGTGTGGAGCCATAAGTTTTCCTAGGAAGACTGGTAGAATCATTGAAAAATGTAAAAAAACAAAGTTTTAAAAAATATGAAAAAACACCAAAAAGCTAAAAAAGTTCAAATCACCCCCTTTTGCCCCATTGAAAATAAAACAACTATGATTAAAAAATACTCATATTTCTTATACCGAGTTCAGAAATGTCCAACCAATCAACATATAAAATAATTTAATCTGATCAGTAAATGGTGTAGCGAGAAAAAAATTACAAACGCCAAAATTAGTTTTTGTCACCGCAACATTGCATTAAAATGTCAAAACATCACATCTACGCCAAAATTTTATAAGTAAAAACATCCACTCCACTCAAAATGCAAAACATAAGCCTGCAATGAGCCCCAGATCCCGAAAATGTTGTTAACCTGCAGATTAACCCCATATCTGCAGAATAATAGCATTCTTCCAAGTAATAGGTTCCCTTTAAATGCCAACTCACCACATAAAAAAACAAGAACTTGCACAGTTCCATTGACAAAAAAAATGAAAAGGTTACGTGACTCAAAATACGGTAGCAAAACAAACATTTTTTACATAGTTTGATTTCATTTTTACAATACAATTAACACAATAACAAGATTACACACCAATATTAATGCTTGAATTGCAATTTTTTTCTACAAGTATCCCATATAATATATGTCTATATGAATGATTTCTTTCAAAACCACAAAAATAAGTCGTCATACATATGTAGAAGGAAAAATTAAACAGTTTTGACTCTTAGAAAAAGGGGGAAAATTTAAATAAAAAACAAATGTAAGCTGTATCCTTAAGAGTTGTATCTACTTAGGAGGCAATAGAGCATTTGGGCTACTGCCATCACTACATCCCCTATTCATACACCATACATAGAGGTCTCTTCCGTGAATAGAAATACACAGGAAAGCTTGGTTTCTCTTTTCATATCAACAGGTGATACAATATGAAAATGAATGTAAATGAATGTTTCTATAGGAACCTTAGTAATAATGGATGAGTGACAAGTTTATATTTCTATTTTCAATCACACATCAAGAAATTACACTTTACAGTAACACTTAATTATATTACCATAAAATAATTTTGTTGTAGTTTTCCATAATATTTGATTATGACAAGTTTAATGGATCTTGCAGGGCTGACGAGCGCTATACAAAGAAGGAGCTGTAGATAAGAAATAAATTATTTAAAAAAATTATACATCCTGTCATTTATAATTTGTGTTCATAATATGGGGTACATGGTTTTTGGTACACTTTCAATCCAGTGGGGGCAGGGGGTTGGAGCAACTCCTATAGACATACTTAAACATTCAACAAATTTACCAAAGTCTTTATATGATATTTTTATAAATCTGTTGCTAACAATGCCATCTTTGCCTCCAGCAAAACTGACAAACCTTTCTGTGCATGATAAACTCTCCCAAATGACTGTAACAGATTAAATGAGCACCCGAGGTAAAACTGGTATGCTGTGCTATGACTGGTAGACTTAAAGAGGTTTTCTAGTACTAATGTGACTCCCTTTCTTTTATCCTAACTCTTCCTAACAAACACCTTCCTAATATACTTCTGCTATCTACTCTCCTCCTTCCTGTAAGCTTATCTCTCACATCTCATAAATACCTTTTATTGTTGGTGTAGCTTTGATCCTTCCAGCCACAGACCATAATCGTACCAATTGAGCAGAGCACGTCATTGGTGGGGACCAAGAGCAGAGTGAAGTGTGATCTGGGCATATGTACCAAGACTGCTATCACTCACAGAGCGTAAGCCCTGTCCCCACCAGTTATATGCTCTGCTCAGTTGGTCCAATTCCGGTCCATAGCCAGAAGGATCAAAACTACAACAACAATAAAGGAAATTACAAACCTGTTAGAAAGCAGGAGCAGAGTAGATAGCAAAAGTATACTAGACAAATGTTAGAAATAGAGATGAGTGGACCTGTTGAAGTTCGGTTCGCCAGGTTCAGCTGGACTTTAGATAAAGTTCTGTTTTGAACCTGAACCCAAATGGAAGGTACTAATTAGGCAGTTCGGGTCTCTGGCCTCATACATCTAGCCATAAACAGAACACTTCCAAGGGCAGGTGGGCAGGATTTTTCAATTTTTATTTTTGTTTGTGCCCATTACATCCGATCATGCTATTGCTACCCCCAGTGCAAGCTGTTAAAACACTGCAAGTGGCTCAGACTGGGTTGAGCACCGAGCGGTCCCAAGAACAGCGATGCTCGTGTGAGTGGTTTGCATATGTAAGGCACCCAAACTCTGATCACAAACTTTGTCTTTTTTGTAAAGTCTGTGTTTGGTACTGACACCAAACCTCAGTTTCGCTCATTTCTAGTTAGGAAGAGCTAGAATTAAAGAAAGGGGGTGGCATTAGTAGTGGAAAACGTCTTTAAGGAAGAGATGCATGACTAAGGATTCACAGAACAATAGCTAAATTAGGAATATCAAAAAACAAAAACAGCACTGTGCATTGGTCTGCCTAGTCAGTGCATGCCGTAAAGACCTCAACCATCCAATCCTACTCATAAATATACAAACACAAAAATGGCGGCAGTCTCTAAAAGACAATATATCTGGTGTCTTTGTTCACCCACATTACAAAATTTCACCAATAGCCAGAGCTTTTCCCAATAAAAATACAGCAGTTCATAGACTTGATGTTTTTTTGTTTTTTTGTTTTTTTTTTTAAAAGAAGGTGTCAGAAGAGAAGGCCATTGACAAACATTTCTGGCAGCGGCTTATCCCCCATGAAAACAAAAGTATCGGTTGATGAAATTTTATGAAATTTGATGAAACTAATCCATCTGGCCAACCGGGTGACGTCAGCTTGTAAGCTGGGCCCAACAAATTTAGTAGGTATAGTTAATTTTTATCCAATGTATATAGTGCCTGAATGTGTAATTGCCATTTTAATTTTGATTGCATAAATCAATATTACCAAATAAGATATATTATAAAGTTGCTTATTTTATCAGACAAATCTGCTTCTTTCTCCCTCAGGACTGATCATTAATTTTCAAAGGTAAAATCTGTATTCAGTGAGAGAAGAATATTACATTACTGAGTTGAGGATCACACTTGCTGCTGATAAGATTCTATATTTCCCATATTATCAACCACAGATCAAGGTTGAAAAAAGTAACCAGGTCATTAATATTAAAATAAAATGTTAATTGAATTCAGATTAAAAAATGGAATAAAAAAAGATGCAATACAATACTGCAATAAGGTGCTTCAAGGATGGTAATACACAATGCACAAGGGGACACGGATGACCAAATGACCAAAACTCAGAAACTCAATAAACAAATAGTTATGAAAATTATCATGCAAGTAATGCTAAAATTATTTAATAACCAGTGAAAATATCATGCTTTAAGGATCAATCACTAATAGCATTAAATGTATGTATAGATATTAAGGTGACCACATGATAATCCAGTAATGATGGAAATAAATGCCCAATGGCCAAAGGACTAATACATGCAGCTCAAATAAACAACTGATAAGAACAGGTCATATATCTCATAATTGGTTGGTCCTGGTACCTGGTCTGTGTCCCCTCACCTTGACACGTGTTTTGCCCAAAAGCATCCTCAGTGTTTTCACCCCCTGAGGGGACTTTTTGGCGAAACAATTTTCAATTTTTTTGTGTTTTCTGGCATGAAATAATTTTTTATTTTGTGAGATCAGACTTTTATGGACGTAATGATACCACCTATGTTAATTTTTAATTTATTTTTATTTCTTTATATTTAACCCCTTCACCCCCGGCCACTAAAACACCCTAATGACCGGGCCATTTTTTGCAATTCTGACCAGTGTCACTTTGACAGGTTATAACTCTGGAACGCTTCAACGGATCCTGGCGATTCTGAGATTGTTTTTTCGTGACATATTGTACTTCATGTCAGTGGTAAATTTAAACCTATAATTTTTGCGTTTATTTCTGAAAATGTAGGAAATTTTGCAAAAATTTTGAAAATTTCGCAATTTTCAAACTTTGAAAATTTATGCCCATAAATCTGAGAGATATGTCACACATAATAGTTACTAAATAAACTTTCCCACTTGTCTACTTTACATCAGCGCAATTTTCGAAACAAATTTTTTTTCGTTAGGAAGTTAGAAGGGGTCAAAGGTCATCAGCGATTTCTCATTTTTCCAACAAAATTTAGAAAATATTTTTTTTTAGGGACCACATCACATTTGAAGTGACTTTGAGAGACCTAGGTGACAGAAAATACCCAAAAGTGACCACATTCTAAAAACTGCATCCCTCACTCTGCTCAAAACCACATCCAAGAAGTTTATTAACCCTTTAGGTGCTTCACAGGAACCAAAGCAATGTGGAAGGAAAAAATTAAAATTTTACTTTTTAACACAAAAATGTTACTTTAGCCATAAAATTTTCATTTTCACAAGGGAGAAAAGAGAAAGTGCACCCTACAATTTATTGTGCATTTTCTTCTGAGTACGCTGATACCTCATATGTGGTAAAAATTAATTGTTTGGGCGCACAGCGGAGCTCGGAAGGGAAGGAGCGCCATTTGAATTTTTGAACGCAAAATTAGCTGCACTCATTAGCGGACGCCATGTCGGGTTTGAAGACCCCCTGAGGTGCCTAAACAATGGATCTCCCCCACAAGTGACCCCATTTTGGAAACTAGAACCCTCAAATATTTTTTCTAGATGTTTGGTGAGCACTTTGAACATCTGGGGGCTTCACAGAAGTTTAGAACGTTGAGCCGTGAAAAGAAAAATTTTTTTTTTTACCACAAAACGGTTGCTTCAACTAGGTAGCTTTTTTTCCACAAGGGTATCAGGAAAAAATGCACCAGAAAATGTATTGTGCATTTTCTCCTGAGTACGCAGATACCTCATATGTGGTGGAAATCAAATGTTTGGACACACGGCAGTGCTCGGAAGGCAAGGAGCGCCATTTGAATTTTTGAGTGCAAAATTAGCTGCACTCATTAGCGGACGCCATGTCGGGTTTGAAGACCCCCTGAGGTGCCTAAACAATGGAGCTCCCCCACAAGTGAACCCATTTTGGAAACTAGAACCCTCAAATAATTTTTCTAGATGTTTGGTGAGCACTTTGAACACCTGGGGGCTTCACAGAAGTTTAGAACGTTGAGCCGTGAAAAGAAAAAAATTTTTTTTTACCACAAAACGGTTGCTTCAACTAGGTAGCTTTTTTTTCCACAAGGGTATCAGGAAAAAATGCACCATAAAATGTATTGTGCATTTTCTCCTGAGTACGCATATACCTCATATGTGGTGGAAATCAAATGTTTGGACACACGGCAGTGCTCTGAGGTCAAGGAGCGCCATTTGAATTTTTGAGTGCAAAATTAGCTGCACTCATTAGCGGACGCCATGTCGGGTTTGAAGACCCCCTGAGGTGCCTAAACAATGGAGCTCCCCCACAAATGACCCCATTTTGGAAACTAGAGCCCTCAAATATTTTTTCTACATGTTTAGTGAGCACTTTGAACACCTGGGGGCTTCACAGAAGTTTATAACGTTGAGCTATGAAAAGAAAAAAAAAATTTTTACCACAAAACTGTTGCTTCAACTAGGTAGCTTTTTTTTCACAAGGGTATCAGAAAAAATTCACCATAAAATTTATAGTGCATTTTTTCCTGAGTACGCAGATACCTCATATGTGGTGGAAAGTAATTGTTTGGGCGCATGGCGGGGCTCAGAAGAGAAGGAGCGCCATTTGACAGCAAAATTGGTTGGAATCATTAGCGGACGCCATGTCACGTTTTGGAGACCCCCTATGTTGCCTAAACAGTGGAGCTTCCCCACAAGTGACCCCATTTTGGAAACTAGACCCCTCAAGGAGTTTATCTAGATGTTTAGCAAGCCCCAAGGGGCTCCACAGAAGTTGATAATGTTGAGCCATGAATACAATTTTTTTTTTCACCACAAAACTGTCACTTGAACCAGGTAGCTTTTTTTTCCACAAGGGTATCTGGAAAAAATGCACCATAAAACGTATTGTGCAATTTCTTCTGATTACGCAGATACCTCATATGTGGTGGAAAGTAATTGTTTGGGCGCATGGCGGGGCTCAGAAAAGAAGGAGCGCCATTTGACAGCAAAATTGGGTGGAATCATTAGCGGACGCCATGTCACGTTTGGAGGCCCCCTATGGTGCCTAAACAGTGGAGCTCCCCCACAAATTACCCCATTTCGGAACTAGACCCCTCAAGGAATTTATCTAGATGTTTGGTGAGCCCCTTATACCCCCAGGGGCTCCACAGAAGTTGATAACGTTGAACCGTGAAAATTATTATTTTTTTTTAACCACAAAATTTTTGTATCAACCAGGTAGCTTTTTTTTTTTACAACGGTACCAGGAAAAAATGTACCATAAAACATATTGTGCAATTTTTCCTGAGTACGCAGATACCTCATATGTGGTGGAAATAAATTGTTTGGGCAAATGGCGGGGCTCAGAAGAGAAGGAGCGCCATTTGACTTTTCAAACGCACAGACACAGTGCACTGATCGGCTGCTGCAGGACGCACGGTCGGATGAGATACAAAAAGCATTGGGGATACGGAAAAAAAAAAGGTCACGCCAAAAATTGAGCAGGGATGCCGATCCGTTATGTGCATGCCTGATCAGCGCTCGGCGGGACGCACGGACGGATGCGATACAAAAAGCGTCGTGAATACGGAAAAAAGTCACACGAAAAATTGAGCAGGGATGCCGATCCGTTATGTGCATCCCTGATCAGCGCTTGGCGGGACGCACGGACGGATGCGATACAAAAAGCGTTGCCAATACGGAAAAAAGTCACGCCAAAAACTGACCACGGATGCAGATCCGTTATCTGCATCCCTGATCAGCGCTTGGCGGGACGCACGGACGGACGAAGTGTAAAAATGGACAGGATACAAGAAAAAAAAAAAAAGTTATACTCACAGTACCAAGAGGACTGACCAGAAGAGCTGCAGAGGAACAAGAAGGCAGTGAGATAGACAGCTTTACACCAGCAGCAGGCAGGACGTTGGACAGATCAGCAGAAGGACCCAGCGATGGAGGCAGATGTGATCGGGCCAGTGAAGACCTCGGACAACCCGTGAAGGCAGGTAAGAGGACATCGGGGGGTGCAGGGGGGGATGGGGAGAGGATGGGGAGAGGGGGGAGCAGATGGGGGGGGCAGAGGGGGCGGAGAAGCAAAGGCAGAAGGAAGGAACCTTGGAAGCAGAATAGAGTTGACAGAGGAGGCAGGCAGATCGCGTGGGGAGCAGATCGGGATGCCGGGGGGCAGATCGGGGCGTAGGGGGGCAGATTGGGGGGGGCACGGGCAGGGGCCTTCACGGGAGCGCGCAGGGGCCTTCACGGGAGCGCGCAGGGGCCTTCACGGGAGCGCACAGGGAGCGGAATACTTACCATTAAAGCAGCAGCGGCGGTGACATCAGAGGCGGCGGTGGCAGCAGCAGCGGTGGCGTGGTACCAAAAGTACCAGCCACTCCACGCTGCAGACATGTTGGGGGAGGGTCCCCAGACCAGGACAGGCCTGGGGAGGGCGGCCACCCGCAGATCAGACCGCCCCACTGCACACTGATTGGAGCGATTGCGCGTCATAGCATGATCGCTCCAATCAGTGCTGCAGGGGCTGGGGGCGACATGTTAGAGATCTGGCTATGATCTGCTGTAGCTGCTACAATAGATCATAGAAGGATCTCACAGTATCGCACTAATTCAGGCATTATTTTTGCCGAAATTAGTGCGAACGATGTGGTTGGCGGTTCAGATTTGAACAGCCAATCACATCGATCGCCTATGGGGGGTGGCGATGCCACCCCCCCTGGGGTCAGGTAAAGGTCCCCTGCTGTAAGAAACAGCAGGGGACATCATTTGAAAGCCGTTGCTATGGCCACGGCAATCAAATGAAGTTTAGGCAGTAAAATTACGTCCCTGGTCGTTAAGTCACGTTAAAATAGGACGTAATTTTACTGCCCGCGGTCGTGAAGGGGTTAAACTGCAAGAAAGGTGTTGATTTCAATTTTGAACTTTTTGTTTTAAATTATAGTTTAAAAATATAGTTTTATAAACATTTTCTTTTACTTTGTTTTTCAGTCCTTGTAGGTGACTTGAAACTGTCATAATTGGATCGCTTGCTGTATATGATACAGTAACATAGCATTTTGATATATTGTGAAAATGATCGTTGCCTATGAACCCCAGCCTACAGCTGGACTTCACCATGATTACAAGCCTTAAAGGAATATTCCCATCTCCAAGATCCTATACAATATGTTGTAGGTGTAATAATAATAATAATGATAATAGCAAATACATCCAAAAAGAAATTGCATCAAATTTAAGGACACAGTGGACAATCATTTTAAATAACCAGGCCCCCTGAGGAAGATCAATTTCGAAACGTGCGTTGAGGTTGAACGCACCCTGACATCAGCGCTAAACACCTGTTATTATCATGGGTTAGTCCGGATGATAGTGGTTATAGTTGTCAATGTTAAACTTTAACTAGTCACACTATATGGGAAATGAATGGTAGGATGCTACTTTAGCACCACCTAGTGACTGGGTATAGATACTGTGATTAATCTGTTTTGATCTTGACAATTTCACCACCAATATTTTTGAATCAAATATATGGATTTTAGCTCTTTATGTTGTGTGTTTTAGCTCAGGTGCCAGGGTGCTGTTCCAATATTAGGGCTTATTTTGGTGTCCTCACAATTATTCTTATATTTCTTAGTGATATATGAGGCTATTGAATTGTTTACATTGTAACCCCACATAGGATAATATTTAAAAAAAAATGTATTGTATTATTGTATTGTCTGTGCAATTTTCTAAATAAAAGTGATTGTTATTTATAGACAGGACTTGGAATATTATTCATATATATTGTTAGTGGTAAGATATTCTGGTCTTTTAAACTCCTGAATTGAAGTTTTGGTTCTCCTCATTAATCAATGTCTCTTACCTCTTGTGCACGCATAGCAGCTTAAGTATACATGGTTACAATTATGAGCAACTAATTAGGTATCAATATACAAGTGGACGTAACCATGAATACATACGCTGCAATGCCCTGCACATGACGTAAGTGCCATAGCTAATCAGGAGAACTATACTACATTTCTAATTGAAGGTATTAGCTAATATTATTATTATTATTATTATTACTACTATGCCTACTGCATATTGGGATTAGACCTTGGAGATGGGAATAACCCTTTATATGCTGCAGTTAGACACTGACCGGTATTTAAGGGGTTAAACAGAAGCTATGAGATCTAGCCCTTGAGTACTCAACATACTACAGTCCTTGACAAAAGTTCTGTCACTTAAGGCCCAGTCACACACAACGACTTACCAGTGATCCCGAAAACAGTCAGACCTTATCAACGATGCAGGAACAATACAGGTCGCAGTAGCGACCTGTATAACGATCTCAGCAGTCACTGTGACCCTGTCACACAGTGTCAAACACAGCGATGTGTCCTGCCCAGCAAGACATCGCCTTTGAAGAAAATGGCCTGGACCATTCTGCAACGACTAGAAATCTCACAGCAGGGGCCTGATCACTGGTAGGTGTCACACATAACGAGATCGCTAACGGGATCGCTACTGCGTCACAGAAACCGTGACTCAGCAGCGATCTCTCTAGCGATCTTGTTATGTGTGACGGTACCTTTATCCATGTTATGTAAATAAAAGCTTATAATCTGACTTTAAATTTATCCATTGGTTTCATAAATTACTCTTTTAAAAGCTGAAACCCTCCCAAATCTGTTTTAAGCTATGAAAATAAAGTTGCTGCAAAGCTGAAATATTGATAAATTAATGAACACAGAAAGGTCAAATTTTGGTAAGACAAAAGGTTTGTCACCTTGTCATACAATGCACCCAATCCTAGTTTACATCCTCAACTGTGCTCACTAAATGATCGGTTAATTAGTGGGTGTGTATAAAAACAAACCCAGCACCCCAGACCTTCAGTTGAACTGCAACTTGACCTCTGATAACATGCCAAAAATCCACCCTGCGACCAAAGCCTTAATTATCAAGAGGCTGAAGACCAGATCCACTGCAGAGGTGGATGATGCCTTTAAGGTGTCTCAGCGTCGAGTACAAAGAATTAAAAAAAGATTTGAAGAGACTGGAGATGTTTTTGACAAGCCCAGGTCCAGCAGACCCCGCAAGACAACTGCTAAGGAGGAATGTTTGTTGGTTAGAAAATCCAAAGCCAGCCCCTCTTCCACTGCAACAGAGCTCCAAAAGGCCTGTTCACCTCAAGTCCCTGTGTCAACTAGAACAGTTTGTAGGATTCTGTCTCGAAATGGCCTCCATGGCTGAATCAGTGCCCAGAAGTCAGCACTAAACAAAAGGCAATTAAAAAACCGTGTGGCATTTGCCAAGTCCCACAGCCTGAAAAACAAATGGATGCTGGAAAAGTGGCAGAAGGTGGATTTTCCTGATAAATCTTCAGTTGAACTACACCACAGCAAATACTGCAGGAGACCTACTAGAGCCCGTATGGATCCAGAAAACAGTTAATTTTGGTGGTGGAAAGATCATGGCCTGGGGTTACATTCAGTATGGGGGTGTGCAAAACATTTGCAAGGTGGAAGGCAATATCAATAGCCTAAAATATCAAGAAGTATTAGCTACCTCTTACATTCCCAATCATAAAAGGAGTCAAATCCTGCAGCAGGATGGTGCTCCATCTCATACATCCATCTCTACAACAAAGTTCCTCCTGGCAAAGAAGATCATGGTGCTCAAGGACTGGCCAGCCCAGTCACAAGACAGTAACATCATTGAGCATAATTGGGGTAGGATGAAAGAGGTAGCTTGGAAGACAAAGTCAAAGAATCTAGATGAACTCTTGGAGGCGTGTAAGACTGCATTCTTTACTATTCCTGATGACTTCATCAATAAATTGTATGAATCATTGTTCAACTGCATGGATGCAGTCCTTCAAGCTAATGGAAGTCACACAAAATATTAAATATGGCTCCAATAGCACCACAACTTCATTCACCAATGTTAAGCAACATATCTTTGTATTAGAAGTCAATTATTTGTTTGAATTTCACATTACGTTCTGTGTTTACATAACATGGATAAGCGACAGAACTTTTGTCAGGGACTGTAGTACCAGTATGTTCTTTTTCTGTATATTAGGATGTTTCATGATTATTCATTATGCAATAATGTTTTATTGGTCATACTCTAAATAGAAAATAAAAATACTTTTCTGATAGTAAGACATGAAAAATGTATGTAAAAGTATATTTATGTAACAGTTATACAGACTGTATGTGAATGTGGTATACCTGTACAGTAGGAAAACCTCATCATAAATACATTAATAATATACATTATCCAGAAGCCTGTCCAACCACAAAGCAATTTTCACTTTGGTGAAGAACATCCCTGAATTCTCTGAAGAACACTCATTTGTTGGGTTAATTCATTGATCTGTCAGTCAGTGGACCTGGCATTCAGTGAAATTACATGCCAGATGTAAATACAATTTGAAGTCACCTCTGATTATGATAGAGTGGTTTTGTAATTGAGAACCTTAATACAGTCAAATCCATTACAGCGGATTGATTTGAGGAGCCGCAGTTTGTGGGGATGTAAATTAGATTGTACAAGATCTTCAATTTCAATTTAAAACTGATTTTGGTGTGCAATTAACAATTGTTTATACCCGGTCTGTTTGGAGAAGTGACTTACATATATATCAAGTGTGATAGGTTTAAAGATAGGTGTGTAATCTAGTGTATACAGTTTTTTAAGAAAATCTAAATAATTGCATATAGTTATAGGGGTTGTCCAACCTTTTGATAAATATCTGTGGTCACTTGTGCACACACTTTCAAGATTGCCCATACTGGCTAGCTGGGCCCCATACTCAGGTTTTTTTCCTGCACTTGGTTCTGTTCTGCATTAAGGGTGGAGTTCATTATTGCAATTGCGCCTGTATTTTGTTTTGTTTAGTTTTTGATGTTTTATGCCTTTATTTGTTTGCACCATATTCATCTTTCCTATTACACCTTTTAAAAGTATATTTTAAATATGTCCTGTCACGGGGTCCTTCTCCCATATCACACAATGAACAGAGTGAGAGATGGGTGAACAATTCAAAGATCTTTTATTCCATGAAATCCAGAAGGTTCATAAAATAATCCACCACACAGAGGGTAAAATAGTCCAGGAACATGGATACAGTCTAGTAAGCGAAAAATGTCCAGGTCTGTCTGGGGAGCCTCAGGTACTCCCACAGAGGATAAATCTTCTTGCTTCTCTCTTCTCCTTCTCAGACACACTGAAAAATCCCTCAGGTAAGCAGAGCGTTTCAGTGGATTCCAGGACCCCCTCCCCCACACCTAGGGACAGAAGCACTGCATGGGGTAATTAATCTGCAGACAGGACAAATAATACATAGAATGGACAGAGCACCATACCTAAAATACGAACTTACACAAAATGATACACAACCCACAATATAACACCATCACAACCTCTCCCTCCTTCTTAAAAAGTTAGTGCGCCATGAGGTCTACACAGACCTCTGGCCACCTTACTTAAATTCATGTTGTTCAGCTGTTGATAGTCCTTTGTACAGCAGTAACATTGTAAGGACAAGCTTCCCTTTGTGTCCTCCTTCACTCAAACTGTGTTTCCTGTACCCACAAATTGGCATTGTAGATCACCCACATCATTTCCTAGGAGAATATCTGCAGGCAGGCCACTCATCACCCCAACCATGATTGCTTGACCCCAAATCTAAAGTCCAGATCTACAGTTACCTTTGAAATATTCCTCCTTTGTCCTCCAGCCAATTCAATAACAATCCCTGATCCATTATGTATCGCCTCTGGCCAAACCACTCGGGGATCAGCTATTATGAGAACTGCCCCAGAGTCACAAAATCCAATAGCTTCCTGCCTATCCAGCATGACCTCCTGTAAGTGCTTACTTTGATGGTAAGAGGAACTTGGGGCTATAACTCACACCCCATAAACCCCTAGTGGCCAACCATGAGTGTCTGAGTCATTAGGCAAGTCAACTTGAAGAGGTGAGATCTCTTCCCCATTGTATTTGGCTGTAGAGAATGAACAGGTCAATTTGGTGAAAGGTCATTCCTCAATCGATCAGCAGGGCAAGTGTCTTGCAAATGCCCAGGCTGCCCACATCAATAACATATGCGCTGCGTCGTATTCCTTCCATTGTGCATTCTGGAGAAGGCAGTAGGAGAACCTGGTGACAAAGGCCGGAGCCGATACACTCCAACAGGGGCATCTATGGTGCAGGGGTCAGTGGTACACTCCAGTAGATGTGGTTGTACCTCTTCCTCAGGCATAATGGAATGCACAAAATGCACTTGACAAGGTGAAGGTGCATGGGGGTCCCTCCGTGTCCTTGCGGGACAACTGGATTGCAGGTGCCCTGGTTTCCCACACCCATAGCATCTCCTTTCAGTGATTCCCACAGGGCATGGTCAGAACTGTTGGGGCCCAGGATTGTGAGCCGTGGTTGTCACTGGCCTGCAGCTGCGTGAAGGGGCAGATATAACTGGAGAGGCCGGGGAGCAGGAGCAGGCTGTGACTTATTGTCCAGAAGCCTCCTCCATTGCGGTTGGATAGTAAGAGCCTTATCAGCCATCACTGCAGCTCTATCCAAGGTGTGCGGCGTGCGCGCTCTAACCTATTCCTGTATTTCTGAAGGGCACTTGTAAATAAATTGTTCTATAAGAAATACCTGTATGACATCTTTCACAGTGAAGGCATTTTCCGCTTCCAGTCATCTCCGACATACCTTGGACATCTTATGGGCATACATCCTAAACGATTCCCCCATGGTGCATGGGAGGTCTCGGAACTGTGTCCTATGTGAGTCTGGGGTGATAGCATGGTATTCCAGGATAGTCCGCTTTACAATGTTGTAATCCTGGTTCTGCTGTGAGTCAATGGTGCGATAAGTTTCTGCCAGGCTTCTGTTCAGGAGTCCCATTAACAAATGCATCCAGCCAGGGTGAGGCACCTCCTTCATAGCACACCTCTGCTCAAAGTCCTTGAAGAACCTTTCCACATCTTCGGAAGCCTCATCAAATGGCTTGCAGTCTGTCCATGTAATCCGTACAGGCTACCGGAACGCTGGGTTTACACTCCAACTCATATGACTCCCTCTGCCGGACTCCATTGCTTCTTGTCTCCTCTGTGATCAGTGATCAGCCTCCTCCTTATACTCCTGAGATACACCTGGGTCCACAACTGCCATCTCTTCTTCAAACCACACTAACCACTAGCTTTTTGGGGTAAGGATCACCATCTCCAGTGCTTGTCCGTTAGACATCTGGGAGGAGGTGGTCTGCCTCGCACCCACCAGTGGATAAATTAAGGCCTCTTTAGTCAGTCCCTGGCATTTCAGGCTCAGATCTCTGGCTCTCTCCTGTAGACTGGATACGGTCCAGTTTCTGTTATCACTTTGTAGGTGGATCTCCATTGAGCTGTGCTACGTTGATCCCATCGCTACCACAATACATACAGAAAAAAAAGACAAAAACAACCCACAGCCCTCACCATCAGCGTATTAAGCCACTGTTTCTCAGCTCCTGCACAGCCACCAGGAAAATCTAGCAAATTTGGTTCTAGTTGCAGTAGTAAAGAAATACTTTTCTTGCAGAGCACTTGTCAGCATGTAAATATGCTGGAATAAAAAAATTTGCTCCAAGCCTCAATTGTAGTCTCTTCATGACAGAGCTGCAAGGAACACATATTGGTTTGCTTGAACATCGCTGGCACTTTAGTGAGGACGGCTGCCGCTGGACTCTGAGGAATGCCTACTCTGATGACTGCTGTAACCATTCATACAACCATTGCTCTGATGCTTCGATAATCCACCATTTAAAATATGATGGATTATGCAATATGCAACTGGAGTGGTTAACAAATCCATAAACTGGGATCTGCACACTGGTACTGTAGTTCCTGGACTATTTTACCCTCTGTGTGGTGGATTATTTTATGGACCTTCTAGATTGCATGGAATAAAGGACCTGTGGATTGTTCACCCATCTCTCACTCTGTTGATTGTGTGATATGGGAGAAGGACCCCGTGTCAGTTCACCTGTTTTTTTTTATGTTTTGCATTGTGGAAAGAGTTTAGGTTTTCCAGATGTTTTCAGTTTATAATTTGCCACTTTTCCAAAAAAATCGCAAAATGTGTGAAAATTTTACTAATACTTCCCTGCAGTAACTTTATGTGTGCTAGAAATGTTGGTGCAATTTTTTGCGAGATTTTGCAAAATGCAAACCTTTTTGCTCTAAAAAAGATTGAAGGCAAAAATTAACAACTATTTTTACTTCACATAAAATTCATCAACTGCATAAAGAATTTGACACAAAAATGTCAATAAATATCACAAGACAAAGAAAAAAAGTGACTAAAAGAGGAGGTAATATGCACTATTTGCAGTTCAAAATGTCAAAGGTTGGGGGCACGACCCAAAACAATTGTCAAGACGTAGAGAAAAAAAAAATTGAACTCTTGTGGTGAGTTCTCCTGTCTGCTGGGTTATGCCCCTTTTCTTCTTGGTCCCAATGCTGATGGTTCCTATTGCCTTTATTTTTCCTTTGCATGCTTGATCATCTTCAGGTATTTTATATCGTCCCATTTTAGTTTGCCCTATCACAGTCTGGGTTGAGATATATATATATATATATATATATATATATATATATATAGTAAAGATCAAAAGTTTGGACACACCTTCTCATTCAAAGAGTTTTCTTTATTTTCAGGACTCTGAAAATTGTAGCTTCACATTGAAGACATCAAAACTATGAATTAACACATGTTGAATGAAATACCTAACAAAAAAGTGTGAAACAACTGAAAATATGTCTTAGGCCCCATTCACACGTCTGTGAAAATCACGCACGTGTTTCATGGACATGTCAAAGGTGCGTTTTCCCCTCCGTGTGCCATGTTTATGGCACTACGTGTGTTCTCCGTATGTTATCCATGATAACACACGGAGAACAAGAACTTTCAACTCACCTGTCCCTGGCGTTGCTGTCCGTGGTGCTGAACTTCGGTCTCCAGCCCTGCAGACTCCCCGCTGCTGCCGCTTCCGCCGCAGTGAAGTGAATATTAAATGAGCATAATGAGCAGCAGTCGGCAGCAAGTGACAGCAGCAGCAGAGACAGGAGGGCAGGAGAAGGTAAGTAAAGTTTTGTTATTTTTTTCTCTGACACAAGTGTTTTTCTGGCGTGTGTCACACGGGACCGCATCCACACTACATCCGTGTGGTGCGGGTGCGGGCCTTGTGACACCTGTGCTGCCAGAGAAAAACGAACATGCATCCGTGTGGAGCACACGGGCTCACGTCTGCTCCACACGGAGGCACAGGCCAATGGCTGCACACGTGCGTGCACATAAACCCATTGATTTTAATGGGTTTACGTGTGCCCATGTTTCCGGTACATGCGGGCACAGACCTAGCCCGTACCAGAGACACGTGCGTGTGAAGGGGGCCTTATATTATAGGTTCTTCAAAGTAGCCACCCTTTGCTTTGATTACTGCTTTGCATACTCTTGGCATTCTCTTGATGAGCTTCAAAAGGTAGTCATTGGAAATGGTCTTCCAACAGTCTTGAAGGAGTTCCCAGAGATGCTTAGCACTTGTTGTCCCTTTTGCCTTCATTCTGTGGTCCAGCTCACCCCAAACCATCTCAATTGGGTTCAGGTCTGGTGACTGTGGAGGCCAGTTCATCTGGCGTAGCACCCCATCACTCTCCTTCTTAGTCAAATAGCCCTTAAACAGCCTGGAGGTGTTTTTGAGGACATTGTACTGTTGAAAAATAAATGATGGTACAACTAAACGCAAACCGGATGGAATAGCATGTCGCTGCAAGATGCTGTGGTAGCCATGCTGGTTCAGTATGCCTTCAATTTTGAATAAATCCCCAACAGTGTCACCAGAAAAGCACCCCCACACCATCACACCTCCTCCTCCATGCTTCACGGTGGGAACCAGGCATGTAGAGTCCATCCGTTCACCTTTTCTGCATCGCACAGACACGGTGGTTGGATTCAAAGATCTCAAATTTGGACTCATCAGACCAAAGCACAGATTTCCACTGGTCTAATGTCCATTCCCTGTTTTCTTTAGCCCAAACAAGTCTCTTCTGCTTGTTGTCTGTCCTTAGCAGTGGTTTCCTAGCAGCTATTTTACCATGAAGGCCTGCTGCACAAAGTCTCCTCTTAACAGTTGTTCTAGAGATGTGTCTGCTGCTAGAACTCTGTGTGGCATTGACCTGGTCTCTAATCTGAGCTGCTGTTATCCTGCGATTTCTGAGACTGGTGACTCGGATAAACTTATCCTCCGCAGCAGAGGTGACTCTTGGTCTTCCTTTCCTGGGGCGGTCCTCATGTGAGCCAGTTTCTTTGTAGCGTTTGATGGTTTTTGCCACTGCACTTGGGGACACTTTCAAAGTTTTCCCAATCTTTTGGACTGACTGACCTTCATTTCTTAAAGTAATGATGGCCACTCATTTTTGTTTACTTAGCTGCTTTTTTCTTGCCATAATACAAATTTTAATAGTCTATTCAGTAGGGCTATCAGCTGTGTAGACACCAGACTTCTGCACAACACAACTGATGGTCCCAACCCCATTTATAAGGCAAGAAATCCCCCTTATTAAACCTGACAGGACACACCTGTGAAGTGAAAACCATTTCCGGTGACTACCTCTTGAAGCTGATCAAGTGAATGCTAAGAGTGCAAAGCAGTAATCAAAGCAAAAGGTGGCTACTTTAAAGAACCTACAATAAAAGACATATTTTCAGTTGTTTCAGTCATGAAAATAAAGAAAACTCTTTGAATGAGAAGGTGTGTCCAAACTTTGGTCTGCATATATATATCTAGTACAGACCAAAAGTTTGGACACACGTTCTCATCTCTAGAACAGCTATTAAGAGGAGACTTTGTGCAGCAGGCCTTCATGGTAAAATAGCTGCTAGGAAACCACTGCTAAGGACAGACAACAAGCAGAAGAGACTTATTTGGGCTAAAGAACACAAGGAATGGACATTAGACCAGTGGAAACCTGTGCTTTGGTCTGATGAGTCCAAATTTGAGATCTTTGGATCCAGCCACCGTGTCTTTGTGTGACGCAGAAAAGGTGAACGGGTGGACTCTACATGCCTGGTTCCCACCGTGAAGCATGGAGGAGGAGGTGTGATGGTGTGGGGGTGCTTTGCTAGTGACACTGTTGGGGATTTATTGAAAGTTGAAGGCATACTAAACCAGCATGGCTACCACAGCATCTTGCAGCGGCATGCTATTCCATCCGGTTTGCGTTTAGTTGGACCATAATTTTTTTTTTTCAACAGGACAATGACCCCAAACACACCTCCAGGCTGTGTAAGGGCTATTTGACTAAGAAGGAGAGTGATGGGGTGCTACACCAAATGACCTGGACTCCACAGTCACCAGACCTGAACCCAATCGAGATGGTTTGGAGTGAGATGGACCGCAGAGTGAAGGCAAAAGGACCACAAGTTCTAAGCATCTCTGGGAACTCATTCAAGACTGTTGGAAAACCATTTCCAGTGACTACCTCTTGAAGCTCAGCAAGAGAATGCCAAGAGTGTGCAAAGCAGTAATCAAAGCAAAAGGTGGCTACTTTGAAGAACATAGAATGTAAGACATATTTTCAGTTGTTTCACACTTTTTTGTTAAGTATTTCATTCCAGATGTGTTAATTCATAGTTTTGATGCCTTCAATGGGAATCTACAATTTTCATAGTCATGAAAATAATGAAAACTCTTTAAATGAGAAGGTGTGTCCAAACTTTTGGTCTGTACTGTACCTCTGCCAAGTAAGCGCTCAGTGATCAAACAGGAAAGAACTGGAGCTTACAAGGGCTGTTCGTATAAAACATCAAAAAAGCTTTATTATATAAATTTATTTTTAAAAATTGGGTTTCAAACATTACAAAATTGTATATGGTGCTAATAATGGACAAGGTGAAATACCACATATAAGTGGGGGAGCAAAGGTGACAAACACCTCAAATGGGGAGATAATTTTAGCAGGGACAAAGGATCATGAATAGTCATAGATGGCTGGCTAACAAATATGGCGCCTCTGTCCTGACAAGGTATGTAAAGACGTATAGCCAAATCGGCATAAAACCATTGGGCAGGGTAGAGGCACCAAAGACCAGACTAGTCATATGAAGAAGATCCAATAACAATCCTATAACTTACACATAGTCAAGAGGGTGATCACCAGAGCGTCCCACACCAGTGAGAGGAGCCTTCCTACGCGCGTTTCGCACGGATTACATCTGCTGGCTTCATCAGGGAAGGTGTACGGCAATTGCCGTTCAAGGACCTTAAATAAGAGGTCACATGACCTCATTGGGCAGACCAGGACCTGAAAAATGTGTCCCGACCAATGGGATCCCCGCTGGCACGCACGCGCGCCGCGCGCCCGGCATCACACGCCCCGCAGCCGTCCAATGGGAGAGGAGGCCCGGAGCACAGTAACTCCGTGCTCCAAGGCCACCCCCACCCAACAAAGGATGGCCAAGGGGCGGGCAAGGCAGGCGAGCGGTGCGCACGGGGCATGGGGATCAGAGGGCGGGACACAGCTCCCAGCCAGAGCCCGTCAGTCAGCCAGTCGGGTTGCCATGACGGCGCGCAAACAACGCGCGGCGAGAATCCACACCAAGTCCCCGGCAGTCCAGCGAGGAGGGACGCGGCGGGCCCCCGGGCCCAGGGGTCCACAGCATCCCCCCCCACCCAAAGGGACGCCGGGCAGGCAGTGGGGACAAGTCACCGCGCGGTGGGAGCGCGCACAGCAACCAGAGGGCGGGACGGGTAGATGGCTGGGAAATTGTAAAAAAGTCAGAGTGGGCAATAAATAAATATCCATGCTATCCCATAGACAAACTGCAATGGCATGAATAACAATAACATCAGCAACAACAATACATAAAGCAATGGAACAGGGGAATTATTATGAGGAAGTCTTCTTAAAGTGACAGTGCATCCATATCATAGGGGAATCATATGCGAACAATTTTCCAAAACCGATGTCAGGTCCAAGTCCGACATGTAAACCACAATGGATTATTACTGTAACAAGGTCCTATGAAGGCAAAAGGAATGAATTTAGAACACTGAAAATGAGTAATGGGGACAAAAGAAACCAATTAAAAATGTAGTTAAAAAAATACCCTAAAATAAAAAAGGAAAGGAATGGTGCAGTACATCGAAAAGATTCCTCATAAAAAAGGGGCGAAGTTTAGAGCCTCATTAAGGCCCTTGGGTGTTACTGTGTCCAAAATGGTAATCCATTTTAGTTCACGTTGGGCCAAAAGTTTTTTAACATTCCCCCCCCTTATCCCACAGTGAATCACGTCTATACCCCTGACCATGAAGGATCTAGGGTTGCATCCATGAACCAACTTAAAGTGGCGCGGTATAGTTTTTAGTTCTGCCACATTGGTCGCTGTGGTTGCTGCCCGAATATCCCTCACATGCTCCCTTACTCTTACTCTTAATTCCCTTGACGTCATGCCAATATAGATCTTGTTACAATCGCATGTTGCATGATAGATGACGTTGATGGTAGTACAGGAAATATGTTCTTTTATAGAGAAGTTTTTCATCCCATCACTGGCATGAAAGGAGGAGCAGCGAGAGATATTCGGGCAGGAAACACAACGGCCACAAGGGAAGCAACCTTTAATAGGTCCAGACGAGCCAAATGGACTACTGGTCACAGGTGGTATATAATGGCTTTTGACCAAGTAGTCCTTAAGGTTTCTACATCGTCTGGCGGTCATCAGAGGTACAGGGGGTAGACGTGACTTCAAGGTGGGATCCGATTGAAGGATCGGCCAAAATTTGGTTAGGATTTCCCTCATCTCCTGCCATTTGGCATTAAATGTGGAGATGAACCTTATATTTTCCACAGGCCTGGTTTCACCTCTCCTCCCGTGTAACAGATCATCCCTAGACACCGATCTTGCTCTCTGGTAAGCTTGCTTCAAAGCACGGTTACCATAACCTCTGTTTTTAAACCTCATCCTCAAATCATCTGCCTGCTGTTTAAAAACGTTGTCCTGAGAGCAGAGTCGTCTCACTCTGAGATACTGACCAACTGGGATGGCGCGTACAGTGGAGTTGGTATGGGCAGAGATGGCATGGAGTAGGGCATTCACAGACGTCGGTTTTCTATACACGTCCGTCTGTAAAGCCCCAAACTCATCTGCAGTAATCTTGATGTCCAAAAACTCAACTCCACTGTCGCTGAAACTATATGTCAATTTGATGTTATAATTATTTGTGTTGAGCTGGTCCATGAAAAGCCTGAGTTGAGAGATGGTACCCTGCCAGATGATCAGTAGATCATCAATGTACCTCACCCACATAGACACCATGGGGGCGGCCCATGCACCTCCGTCAACAAACAAACCCCTCTCCCAAAAACCGATTCCATTCCTTTCCTTTTTTATTTTAGGGTATTTTTTTAACTACATTTTTAATTGGTTTCTTTTGTCCCCATTACTCATTTTCAGTGTTCTAAATTCATTCCTTTTGCCTTCATAGGACCTTGTTACAGTAATAATCCATTGTGGTTTACATGTCGGACTTGGACCTGACATCGGTTTTGGAAAATTGTTCGCATATGATTTCCCTATGATATGGATGCACTGTCACTTTAAGAAGACTTCCTCATAATAATTCCCCTGTTCCATTGCTTTATGTATTGTTGTTGCTGATGTTATTGTTATTCATGCCATTGCAGTTTGTCTATGGGATAGCATGGATATTTATTTATTGCCCACTCTGACTTTTTTACAATTTCCCAGCCATCTACCCGTCCCGCCCTCTGGTTGCTGTGCGCGCTCCCACCGCGCGGTGACTTGTCCCCACTGCCTGCCTGGCATCCCTTTGGGTGGGGGGGGATGCTGTGGACCCCTGGGCCCGGGGGCCCGCCGCGTCCCTCCTCGCTGGACTGCCGGGGACTTGGTGTGGATTCTCGCCGCGCGTTGTTTGCGCGCCGTCATGGCAACCCGACTGGCTGACTGACGGGCTCTGGCTGGGAGCTGTGTCCCGCCCTCTGATCCCCGTGCCCCGTGCGCGCCGCTCGCCTGCCTTGCCCGCCCCTTGGCCGTCCTTTGTTGGGTGGGGGTGGCCTTGGAGCACGGAGTTACTGTGCTCCGGGCCTCCTCTCCCATTGGACGGCTGCGGGGCGTGTGATGCCGGGCGCGCGGCGCGCGTGCGTGCCAGCGGGGATCCCATTGGTCGGGACACATTTTTCAGGTCCTGGTCTGCCCAATGAGGTCATGTGACCTCTTATTTAAGGTCCTTGAACGGCAATTGCCGTACACCTTCCCTGATGAAGCCAGCAGATGTAATCCGTGCGAAACGCGCGTAGGAATTCTCCTCTTACTGGTGTGGGACGCTCTGGTGATCACCCTCTTGACTATGTGTAAGTTATAGGATTGTTATTGGATCTTCTTCATATGACTAGTCTGGTCTTTGGTGCCTCTACCCTGCCCAATGGTTTTATGCCGATTTGGCTATACGTCTTTACATACCTTGTTAGGACAGAGGCGCCATATTTGTTAGCCAGCCATCTATGACTATTCATGATCCTTTGTCCCTGCTAAAATTATCTCCCCATTTAGGGTGTTTGTCACCTTTGCTCCCCCACTTATATGTGGTATTTCACCTTGTCCATTATTAGCACCATATACAATTTTGTAATGTTTGAAACCCAATTTTTAAAAATAAATTTATATAATAAAGCTTTTTTGATGTTTTATACGAACAGCCCTTGTAAGCTCCAGTTCTTTCCTGTTTGATCATGTGCTTTATGGAGTGGCGTTGATTCTGACGCGAGATGTGCTTTGGTTCAATGTTTTTGTGTCCTAAGCGCTCAGTGAGCTGAAGACAACTGTTGGTGGTGGTGAGGGGCCTGCTGATCCCAGCCCTGCTGGGGCGCCTTCCGTCCCCAGTGCCTGCTTTGCTTCAGATGGATGCGTGTTGTAAGGCGTACATCCAGCTGAAATGAATCACAACTTAGAGAGGATGCCATGCGACATGGGATTAAATACCTATTTCTCCCACTGTCTATACCAGGAAAACCCCAGGATGGGACATGTATACCTGGAGGAGGACATATACACCAGGAAGGTGCACAGACCAGGCTGGGAACCTGCTGTATATACTAGAATGTGTCCAGGATGGGCATATATATGTATGTCAG
Organism: Anomaloglossus baeobatrachus; assembly: GCF_048569485.1. NCBI lineage: Eukaryota > Metazoa > Chordata > Amphibia > Anura > Aromobatidae > Anomaloglossus > Anomaloglossus baeobatrachus. Next base: position 436,201 of record NW_027441891.1, read on the forward strand.
GATATCAGGAGGCCTCCAGGATGGGACATATATACCAGGAGGAGGACATATACAAAAGCAAGGGGGCAGAAACCAGGATGGGGACATATATACCAGAATGTGCCCAGAAGCAGGATATATATACCAGGAGGCCCCCAGGATGGGGCATATATACCAGGAGGTGAACGTATATATGTATTGTGTGTTTTGGGATTATATTATTTATATGCAGACAATGCCTTGTTTATACAGTATACGTATTGTGCATTCTATTATCAGTGCCTTGATACTTCATTGGGGATAAGTACCACTGCCAATGGAGCCAATTTTCACCTCCTGACAAAGCCCAATTTTGCAATTTGAAATGTCTTTTTATGTGGCAAAAAGTTTGAAATGCTTCTTACTTTACTAGGGATTCTGAGACTATTTTATGAAACTTTGTACTTGATAGTAGTGGTAAATTTAAGTCAATAGAATTTGTGTTTATGTATGAAAATATTTTAAATTTGGCAACATGTTTTAAACATTGTTTTTATGCTCTTAAAACAGATATTCATGTAAAATGCTTAAAAAATAACAAGCAATAGGTCATTTTTCAAACATATTTATATTTTGGTGGGGGCTGAAAAGTTTAGTTGCAAATAAATATTTTTCAACAACATTTACAAAACCCATTTTTTAGGGATCATTTCACTTTTAAAATTACATTGAAGAGTGTTTATTTCAGAAAATCCCCAAACAAGACCACGTTTTAATAACTGCACTTCTCAAAGTATTCAAAACTGCTTAAGAAAGTTTGTTAGGCCTTCATGTGTTTTACAGGATTGAAAATAGAATGAAAAATATATTTTTTCAACTAAAATGTTGTTTTAGCCCCAAATTATAATTTTTACAATGGGTAACAGGAGAAATGAACTCCCCAATTTGTTAACCAATTTTCCCTGTATGTGGAATCCACATGGCACATGGCATAGCACAGAAGAGAAGGTAAGCTATTGGACGTTTGGAGCGCAAATTTGGCTGCTACATAATTCAGATGTCCCATTACACTTCCAAAACCCTAGCGGTGCTAAATCAGTGGAAAACCCAAATTTTCACTTTTACAGGGGTAATTGGAGAAAATGGACCCCTCCCTCATTTTGAAGAATATTCAATCTCTATTAAATCCATAGCTTGAATGTAGAATTTTATTTTGACATCTTAGTGAAGTCTAGTGTATTAGTCATGGAGACATAGGCAGTGCACTTCCAGCTCTCCTGCTTCTCTGCCTTCTCCCCTCCTGTCGGCGGCCTCCAGTCTCTGATGCACAGGTCATTCTTGTCTCAGTCACCTGCTTTACCTGCCTGGAATTCTGCACAGCCTCAGTCACTGTTCATAGTCATCTCCTCAAAGGGTGAAGGCAAATATCAGTAGATGGGCTCTCATGATGTCATCATACATAGCAATATATGGGCCTTTATTTGCAGAACAGAATGGTATATTTTTGTGATACTTTTTTTTATATACAGTATATGACTTTTTATCACTTTTTACTACACTTTTTGTGTCAGAATGATGAAAAAGTATATTTGCCATATTTTTTTTTTACTTTTTTAGTGTTCACTGTATAAGTTAATTAAAGTGGTTGTCAACTACTTGGATAACCCCTATTCATTTCCCTTGTATACCCCTGTAAAAATAAATAAGCCTATACTCACCTACGGTGTGGGTGAGCTGAGTTCATGGCGCCCACATGACATTATTATGATGTTATGACACAAAGGCCCTGCGACTAATCAGTGCCATCTTCTGTCACCCAACTCTGGACATTTGAGCAGGAAGTCAGCACAGCGTTAGCATCCTGCTCAAATATCCGAAGGCAGTGATACAGATGCCGGGCTCTGATTGGTTGCGCTGTTCATGTTTCATAACAATGTCATATTTGCCCCGCGGCTGCATTGGAGGTGAATATAGGCTTATTTATTTTTACGGGGGTGAACAAGAGAAATGAGTAGGCATTAATCAAGTACTGGACAACCCTTTAAATAGGACAAATGTATAGCTTCAGTTATTCCAGATGTGGTGATACTAATTAGGTGTACTTTTTTGGGGTTACTTCTGTTTTTGCATAAAAACAGGGTTTTTAGTGGTAAAACATTTTTCCGTTATTTGCTTTAATATTTATGCTTTTTTTGCACAGTATGGGACTTGAACATCACCAGTCTGATCACTGATCTATTACCCTGCAATAATAACCTATTAGTGACCTGTGGTTGCTATGACAATCAAGTCGCAAGGGTGTCAATGGAGTGAGAAAATGATCCTCCTCTATTACAATGACCAACATGCCATAATCTCTATTTACAGTGACGTGTGAAGGGTTAACTAGCTGTGATTGGTGCTTGCATCAACTGTTGGAGCAGGGTGTTGGCTATCTTACACGGCTGATACCCACTGCGTCTGGGCGCCTCCATAACCATAACATACACGTGTGGTGCTTTAAGGGATCTCCTTGCCCGCTGCGATGTACATGTACAGCCGATGTCGGGGAGGGATTTAATGACACTTAGCCGCTTATAGTAAAAGTGACTATACATGTCTGAAAAAGAGATGGGCACTGATCACAGATACGGAAGTAATGACAACAGCGCTGAGGCCATTGGGTGAAGTTACAATGCATTACAAATGTAGAAATGTCTAGTCACATTTACTAAGGAGGTGGGAGATTGCTTTAAGATATGTGAGCAAGGCTACTGAAAAAAAGTCTGCATATTGTCCATATCATAGCAATACGTACATGGGTGCTCTGCATATATGGAGTCATATTCATCACACGTTGTGATTCCATCAAATACGTTGGTGACACACTCCCACCAAAGACCACGGCACTTGGTACTCACCTAAAACAAAAAAACAACAGGCCTTTAAGATACCATGTCTCCAAAGGAGTAATAATACCAATTGTGATAGTTTTTTTAAGAAACAAAATTCAAAAATATAACATCTCCATCACACGTCTCTTCCTAAAACCTAAACAACATGTAAAATAAATAATAACATACTGGGTATCTCTGTCTGCATAATTGTCCAAAATGATAAAAATAAATTTTGCAGAGTCCTTGGTTTTGGATTACTTTGCCCGCCAAATAGTGAAATAAAAGAGATCAGAAAGTTACATATACCCCAAAATGATTCCAATAAAAACTACAGCTCATCACATAAAAAAGCTCTCATACACCTCTATTTATATTGATGTAAATATAAAAACATATCACTTTTAGAATATGAAGATTGAAGAAAAAAAATGTTTTCTTTTTCTTCAAAAATTTTCTTTCTGTATTTTTTTAAAGGGAATCTGTCAGCAGGTTTTTGCTACCTTATCTGAGAGCAGCATAGTATAGACAAAGATATCCTGAATCCAATGGTGTATCATTTCATTACTGGCTGCAGCCATTATGACACAATATGAATTTTTAGGTTTAGTCATGTAGTTGAGCCTAGGGAGCTGCCCTCGCCCACACCAGACTCTCAATAGACATTGTATATTGAAAGTGAGATGTCAATCACAGGAGGGGGGGTGTCGGACTAGCATGCTTAAAGAAACATAGCAAATAAACAGAAGATCAGAAGATCTGTGACAAGACAATCATGCCTGAACTTTCTGTGTTAATGTGCCACCCCCACGTCAGCAGCCGGGCTGCTCAGGTCCGGATCCGCGGTGGCTCGAGGGGCGTCCGGACCTGGGGGTCGTGCGGGCACTCAAATGAAGGGGGTATTTACAGGGGATGGTGTATTTAAAGTTTGTGATGCCACCCGTGGTGTGTGGTAAGGTGGAGTACCACCGATGCAGTTGGCAGTACCCTGCGACAATGGAGTAGGCAGCCAGGTGTTAGACCCCTCCACGGGTAGGGGGGATGCCCCGGGACTCGGTGATGGAGTTGTGGAGTGCCGTTGGGGGTGAAAGGGTCAATTGAGTACTCACTCAGTCCATAAAGCGGACACCGACAACTTGGTAAACCAAAGTTCTGGACACCGCTGCCGCCCAGGCGAGCTTGTTTGGGTCCCGTAGCCGGTGGTGTTGCCTGATGACCTGTGACCTTCTCCCTGACACTTAGTCTACTTCTTAGTTGGCCCTGGTAGCGTAAAACTAATTGGGTCCCACTCCCCAGTGCGGTTAACTGTGAGCTTGCTCTCAGGGTTCATGCTTGGGATTTCCTGGACCGTTTTGTGAAAAGTCCTATCCCCCTCGTTGCACTGGTACCCCGATTTTGGAGCCAGTGGAAAGCGGATCTTACAGGCTCCGTTCTCGTCGGGTGAATTGTCAGGTTGCCTGAAGCTATTCCCTTACCTAGGGTCCACGTACCCAGTCGTGCCCTGGTCCCAGCCTAGTGATGGCACAAGGACGCTGGCTGTCCTCCTCGACAGTTCCATGCCCCTTGTCACGATCCCCTGCGACCGGGGGTCCAGCTCCTACTAGGCCCAGACCACCGTCTGCCACCTAATTACTTCCAAGGAGCCTGGCTCCTGACATCCTCTCTCCTTCACCTCCAACACTACACTGACCAACTCCTGACACTCCTGACCTCCCCTTACTAATGCCCCAAGTGGGCGACCCTATTCCACTCAGGCTGTCCACTGGTGTGTGTGTGGTGGGTGTGGTACAGAGTGTTCCTAGGATTTTGATTAGCTGGTTTTTGCCACACCAGACGTTGGGGATCCATAACCATGGAGGAGCTGGATATTGCACAGAAGGGCATACTGCACAATACCCTGTGACGACCTGATAGGCCAGGGTGTCACATTAACCCTTGCAGCATGCTGGTTTCAGCTTGCATACAAAAAACCTGCTGACAGATTCCCTTCAAGTGCTTAAACCTAAAAAATATAGTATCACCGTAATTGTATTGACTTTTAGGACAAAGTTAACTTGTCATTTTTACTCTTTTCATTTGAACAGTATAAAAGCAAAACTTGAAAAACAATTGTGTTTCTTTTCAATTCTCTCCCACTATTTTTTATCATTACATGCTATGGTAAAATGAATGATGTCATTCAAAACTGCAACTCATATAAAAAAACCAGACCATTTGTTTAGCTTTCTAGTCGGGTAAAATATTTGAGTATTTATATTATAGAATATTACTATAACTAGTCATGATTTTTCAAAAACGATGAAAAATGTTTTACAAAAAACAAGTCTCAAATATCTTATTAATGTATGCGAGTAATGCCTATGTTAAAGTCTATGGTGAATGGAGTCTTGTTGCCCCTTTAAAATAAAAACATAACCCTATTATTGTACATCCTAAAATCCCGCTTGTATCAATGTATAACATGAATCTTATATATTGTAAAATATAACCCCCATACTCATTTTAACCTTTTTATAAGTTTTGATGCTAAACATATCCATCTTTTGCAATTATAATGTTCCCAGTTTCCTTAAATATTAATCTGCCGGTATGGCAGGTTTTTAATACTAATTTAGAAACAGCAGTTGCCATGATGGAAAAATATGCAACAAGCAGTGCAGGCCTCTGTTTTAATATGCGTCCTGTTGCTAGATATTCTTCATAATGACTGTGAAGCCTGAATGCATCACATTTTATAAATCCCTTCATAGCAGGTGTATTAAATAATGTCTCCCTGGTGTACCATGGCACTCTGTATAATCAATATTCATATTGCTTACTGCAGCAAATGAGCACATTCAGATCCTTGCACCTTGATGAGATTAGCACTGTAAATATAATAGGTAACGGGCAAAATACGTTGGTGGCTGAACATTCTGCAAACTTCCTTCCACCCTCCAGAGATGTGATGTACTGTAGTTTAATAACCCAGTAGGAGCTGCACAGCTATGGGTCATTTACTTGCATGTACATAGTAAAAAGCCTCTGAGGTCATTCAGCAGAGAAGGAAACCCACTCTATCACATATTAATGCCTGAAGGCCTGTTCTCCAAGGGTTTGGCACTGTTTCCACTCCCAGATACGTGAGAAAATTAGCCGTCATTAACTAAGAACCCGTTAATGAGACTGTTACACCCAATACCTTCTAAAGGTGCCTTTGTCTACAGCTGAAAGGTTACTATTTTTTCCTTTTCAGACATAACTGCCATTATATACTATATTTCCACATTATTACTATACCATTTGTTTGCTTGTTTTGTGTTTTTCCAATATTTACTGTTTGCTTTATTAATATTTTACTAATTTATGCCACAAAGAGGTAAGCCATTTCTGTATTACTTGAGATTAGTCGAGAATGATTTTGATGACTATTGCAGAAATAATTTAGGACATAAAGGATAGAATAAGATTAAAAAAACGTGGCTGCTTTTTTGCAGAAAAACACTATATCTGTCCAGGAGTTCGGTCTGGTGTTAAAGCTTAGTTCCATTAAAGTGAATGGGACTGAGCTGCAATATTATATATATAATGTATAAACAGGTGTAATAGTATTTTTTGTAAAAAAGCCGCTGATTTAAAATCCTGTACAGAAAATAACATCACACAACCTTATTCTGAGATCCATTATACACAAATGTATTTCCAACTTTAACTACATCACAAGCTTTGCTGTTACAATTACACACCCAGGCAATATCATCAGGTAAGGCAAATAGTTGAATTTTTACTAATTAATAATATAAAAGATATGAAACACATCCAAAACTAGAACCCAGCAGAGCAAGGTGTAAAGCACGCCGGTGATGAGGTGGCGAGCGGGAGTGGACCCACTGGACCACAAGGGGGGCCCAGGTGTATCCTTGCCTGGGAAGAACTTGACTAAGCAACTACTGGGTAGATACCAGATGCCACTCTCAGGGCAGTGTCCAGGACTGTGGCAGCTAACCCTCAGGGTAGGAACGGGCTCAGGCATGGAAAGGCAGAATCTCTAGTACTGACAGGTACAGGTGGGATGGCTGGTACAGACAGAATGGCAGATGAAGGCAGGTATGGATGTCACCGCAGATACTGACAGGTAGGAATGGCACAGCAGATACTGACATAAATGGGATACAGGTACGGCTAGTGGGCAGTAGCCAATTGAGACTTGACAAGTATCTAGCTAGATGGGCATTAGCTGACTAACTGACCATGTTGCTCAGTCACCTCCCCAGAGGGAGGATCCCTTAACACTAGAAGTCCCAGAAATTTCGAGCTCCCCCCTGAAGTCCCGAAAGAGGGTCAAATGACCCTTAGTTAAACTGAATTAACTAACTATAAACTAAATGGCTAAACTCAATGGAAAACAACAACCTCCTGTGGTGCGACAGTAATGGCCTTAATTACAGAACAAAAGACGGTGATTATAGGATGTTAGCTAAAATCCTTCAGGTCATTCAACCCGTCTCTGGGTTCCTAAGGTAGAAATGTTAAATGACCCCTCCCTGGGACTTCTAGTGTTAAATATGTGATGCTTCTGACCCATAGGTTGAGAGGAACGTTTGTGTAAAAGGATGCCAGCCCTTTAAGAGTAGAGAAGGTGTGCATTCCCTAAGCACACTCCTGGGGTCCTGTTTAGCGTGCACAGGTACCAGAGAAAGTGGCTGGACTGCAGGAAGGCAAGGCAGGGCGCAGTAAGGCTGCGGCGGTGTCTGAGTGGTGGGGAGAGGCAGAGCAGTGCAGGAACAGTTTTGCTACAGTACCTCCCCCCTTTATTCCCCCTCTTCACTACGCCTGAAGGAAATTTCTTCTCCAGAATTACATCCTCAGAGTTGATGGGTAGAGAAATGGCCAGTGGAAGAGGTAGGTCAGATGGTTGTTGCTTGAGATGCTTTCTCCAAACCCTTGATTGGAAAACGGAACCGGTTTCCAAAGCAGTCATCTCAGGGACACCTTGGGATGCCTCTTGCCTTCCGTCAAAGTCAACCATAGCAGGGCAACAGGCAGCAAGCAGAACAAGATAGATAGGTTATAGCTTAGAAGACCTGGATGGATGAGCACTGACCAGGCACCTTTTGTGGCAATTATGCCCCAACAGTGCACTAGTCCAGAATTGGTTAGTGAGTATGGAGCCAAGGCAGACCCAGAAGAAGCGGGCAGGACAGGTTTAGAAGCATCAGGAAGAAGATCGTCTCCGAATGTGAAGTTACCATGCGCATCTCCACAGGTTCAGAAACAAACAATATGGGCTCGAACAAGAATACTCCATAGACAGACAACACTGACAAGGTATTCTTGAGGTGTTGGTTGGGAATCTGCTACTGATCTACCATAGCCTGTTAAATGAAGTTCCCTCTAGATCTGGAATCAAGGTAGACAGTCTCAAAGAACTGAAGTCCACCATACAATATGGACATGGACAGGGTCAATGAAGGAGAAAGACTGTTTTCGTCGAGGGAAACCTCTCCTACTGGACCAAGGCAAAAGGATCCCAGCCTCAAAAGACAAGCATGTACATCCACAGTAGAACCACATACCTATGGCTCGGCGATGTTCCTATCATTGCTTGAACATCTTGATACAATCAACCTACATAGGTTCATAGGTTCAGCTGCCGGAGCAAGAACTGGAAACTGAGAAATTGGCAGCCTTTGGAAGTATGGAGTCAGACACATAGGTTTCCGTTCACGTGATTCCTCCATGGAACGTTCCTGGAACCTGCTATTGACCCATGTAGCCAATGAAATTAGATCATCCAATATGGCAGGAATATCAGGGCTTGCCAGTTCATCCTTAATCCTCCTGGATAGATCTTCCCAAAAGGTGGCCACCTTTACCTAATTATTCTATCCAAGTTCAGAGAAGAGGGTGTGTAACTGAACCGCATACTAACCAACAGTCGGAAGTCCGAAGTGCGACATGAGGAAAGACACTTTGGCCCGGTCAGAAGAAAACTGCTGGGCCAAAAGTTCGAAGTGCATGGTGCACTGGTTGATGAACCTCTGGCATTGCTTTGGATTGCCATCAAAACATGGTGGAGCAGAAAGACAAAGTCCAGATACAGATGGAGCTAAAGCATTCAGGTGGATTTCACCTTGTTGTTCAAGCTTGAATGACATCTCACGACATAGGCTCTTCCTCTGTCCGAACTCTGAGTCAGTGGAGTCCATGACCTGAGTAAACTGTAATGCAAGCGAGAATGGACCCATTGGGCTTTCCCTGACATGGGAGGGCTTGAGTAAGTGACTACCATGTAGATGCTAGGTGCATTCCCAGGGCAGTGTCCGTAACTGTAGCAGCTAACCCCCATGGCAGGAACGGGCTCAAGCACAGACAGGCAGAGTCTCTAGTGCTGACAGGATCAGGTGGGATTGCTGGTACAAACAAGGACAGCAGATGAGGGCAAGTACTGATGGCATGGCACATACTGACAGGTAGGGATGGAATGACAGATACTGACATGTATAGTGTGACGCCCTGGCGCCGCCAGGTGATCACAAAGGTACATAACACCTTCCCACACAAGGGTTCCATCTGCCACAAAATCCAAGCCACCCCCCCGGGGTAAGAAGGACACACCAGTGGGCAGGACCGGTCGGATTGGGAGCACCCACCTAGGATTCTTGAGGATCCGGGGGCGGGAACAGAGTAGTTGAAGTCAGATCAGTTTTGGAGTTGGAAGTTGGAAGTCAAGTGGAGAGGAGTGACTGTGACAGGCTGTCAGGAGGAAAGCTGAGCCTAGTGAGGGTGGACAGGGTAGTGGCCCTGGTCTACTGGCAAGGTGGCAAGCAGTGGACTGTGTCCAAAGGCGACGGGAATACGGTCGCGGGAGATCCAGAGTGGATCGGGGTAGGGTTGGAAACCACCGGTACCGACAGCGGAGATACGGTCCGGAAACCGTGCACAGGCGGGGTACCTGGACCCTAGTTAGAAGACGGTTGCAAGCCCCTTCTCTAATTCACCAGGCCTGGAGCAGGTTCCAAGCTTAGCTCCAGAAGTTTAGCCCAGATAGAGTGAACCGGCAGCCCACCGCGGGGGATAGGGTATCTGAAATCACCCACTGAAATCCCAAGGGTCAGTGTTCACGGGCAACGGCTCCTCGGGTAAACAAGACACCGGGAGCGGATTTCTCTCGTTCCACACGGGTTAAATCAACACAAGAAAATTGCAGAGTGCCGAAGGAAGGGACATCGGTACCCCAGCCCGGCTGTGGGACCTGGGTACACCCGAACGCGGCAGCTGGCCACTGACACCTTGGTTTACAAACGTACTTGTGTGCAATTATTCCATAGTGAGTGAGTACACCAACACTCCCCGGCCCGGCGTGCCACCTCCGGCCTACATCACTCCCCGTGTTTTGGACACTGAGCCCCGGGTCAACCATTCCTACCCAACGGAGAGGTTAACATCCAGCTGCTATCCCATCTCCCCCCAGGTGCTCCCCAACAGCAGAGGGGGTACCATATCTTACCACACACCGTGGGTAGCATCACGAAGTACTTGCAGCAATCCAGTACATATACGTCCCCTTTTTATTTGAGTGTCCACATGACCCCCGAGTCCGGAAATCCCTCGAGCCACTGCGGATCTGGATCCGAGCGGCCCGGCTGCTACTGACGTGGGGGTGGCACATATAGTACAGTTCATACAGAGGCGGAACCTCAGAGTCAATGGCCTGAGCAAACTAATGCATGCCGGTGATGAGGCGGCAAGTGGGAGTGGACCCATTGGACCACAGTGGGGCCTGGGCTTAACCTGATGTGGGAGGGGCTTAACAGGTAGATGCCAGGTGCGACTCCCAGGGCAGTGTCTGGGACTGTGGCAGCTGACAGGTGTCTCTAGTATTTACAGTTGCAGGCGGGACGGGTGGTTCAAACAGAAAGGCATGTCTGGACAGGTACTGAGGGCATGATAGATACTGACAGGAAGGGATGGCACGACAGATACTGACATATATAGGACACAGGAATGTGGTATGCACAGGAGAGACTCACATGGAGGACCGTGGCGAGGCAGGGCGCAGTCCGGCTGCGGCAGTGAGTGAGTTGTGTCCCTGCTGGGGAGAGGCAGAGGAACCCAGCGCTACACAAAGGGGTAGACAATTCATTTTCCCAAGAGGCCAAATGAGAGGTTGACTAATGTGGAGAGCTGAACTTAAATCTGCTCATTATTATTGTTTTATTTTAATTTTTATCACTTAATATTGAGCAGAATTAAGTATGCTGACACGCTGCTACTCCTAATACAGTTTATAATAGAGCTAATTGTAACATGTAGTCTTAACTGTAGCAGCTATTCAAAACCATATATAGTAATTTATTGCTTTTTTTTAAAGTTCATAAAAAGGAGAAAATCATATTAATGTCGCACAGCCCATGTTGATCAACAGTTAACAGAATATGATACCCCCCAATATGACGTCCTCCCACAGCCCATAAAACAGTATGATGTCCTCACACACTGTGTCACAACAGAGCTCCTATGCAGTACAATTTTCCCATACAGCCCCCCTACACAGTTTAACATCTCCACACAGCCCAGTATACTCTCCTCACAAAGACCCTTACACAGTATGTTGTACCCTTCACCTAGCCCCTCATATAGTATGATATTCCCTCACACAGTATGTACATGCAGAGCACCCATGCAGTGTGATGTCTCTACATGGCCCCTTACCCAGTGAAATGGCCCAAAAAAGTGCCCCTACACAGTATGTCCCCACTCAACCTCTCTACACAATATAATGTCCCCAAAGAGCCCACCTGCACAGTATGACTGCAAAGTATAATATTCACAAACAGTCCCTTTATATAGTATTATATTTCCACACAACTCCAATACAGATTGATGTCCCCACACCGCTCCTTTAGTACTGTAACCCAATATTGCCCTGCACATAGAATTATATCCCAACACAGAACCCCTGCACAGTATTATATCCCCACATAGCCCCTTTGCATAGTATTATGTACTCACAAAGCCTCTTAGCACAATATCCTCACACAGCCCCCTAATGCAGAATTATACTGTATGAAGCGTGAGAGTAGAAAGAGACCGCACTCAACCCGCTGTGAAGGATTTCTTTATTCAAACACGTGCAGAGTGGAGGGCTGCACAGGCGGTACCGCAAGCGATATTGCAGGTAATCTGCGGTGGTGCAGGACTTTGCTTCTCTCCTGCAGAATTATACTGTATACCCACACAGCCCCACTTGCACAGTATTATGTCCCCACCAGTCCCCTTGTACAGTATTATGACTCCAAATAGCTCCCTTGCATGGTATTATGTCCCTACACATTGCACAGTATTATATCCTCACACAGCCACCTTGCACACCATTATCTGCCCATACAACTACTTTTCACAGTGTTATGTCCCCAAACACCCCCCCTACATAGTATTATGTCCCAAAACAGCCCCCTTGCACATTATGTCCCAAAAAGCCCCACTGCAGAGTTTCATGTCCCCTACACAACCCCTTTTCACCATAATTTGTTCTCACACATTCCCCTTACAGAGTATCATGTCCCTTCAGTTTTCCACAATGTACTGTTATTAAAAAAAATAATGAATAAAACTAATCTGGGCCCGCTTATTGAGCCCGCTTCTTTTCAACATATTGGGCCCAACAGTATTGGGCCTGCTTCTTTTCAACATATTTATAAATGACCTTGTTGGGGGCATGCGGAGTAGAATTTCAATATTTGCAGATGATACTAAACTCTGCAGGGTAATCAATACAGAGGAGGATAATTTTATATTACAGGGAGATTTATGTAAATTGGAGGATTGGGCTGAGAAGTGGCAATTGAAGTTTAATGTAGATAAATGTAAGGTCATGCACTTGGGTAGAGGAAATAACATTTATGATTATGTACTTAATTGTAGAACACTGGGTAAAACAGACACAGAAAAAGACTTGGGTGTATGGGTGGATGGTAAACTTCACTTTAGTGGCCAGTGTCAGGCAGCTGCTGCCAGGGCAAATAAAATAATGGGATGTATTAAAAGAGGTTTAAGTGTTCATGAAAAAAATATAGTTCTACCTCTGTACAAGTCACTAGTGCGACCGCACTTAGAATACTGTGTACAATTCTGGTCACCGATATACAAGAAGGACATAGCTGAACTGGAGAGGGTGCAGAGAAGAGCGACCAAGATTATTAGAGGAATGGGTGGGCTGCAATACCAAGACAGGTTATTAAACTTGGGGTTATTTAGTCTGGAAAAACAAAGGCTTAGGGGGGATCTAATCACAATGTATAAATGTATGAGGGGACAGTACAGAGACCTTTCCAAAGATCTCTTTACACCTAGGCATGCGACTGGAACACGGGGGCATCCGCTACGTCTTGAGGAAAGAAGGTTTAATCATAATCACAGACGAGGATTCTTTACTGTACGAGCAGTGAGACTATGGAACTCTCTGCCGCATGATGTTGTAATGAGTGATTCACTACTAACATTTAAGCAGAGCCTGGACGCCTTTCTTGAAAAATGTAATATTACCAGTTATGTATATTAGATTTTATGACAGGGTATTGATCCAGGGAACTAGTCTGATTGCCGGATGTGGACGAAGGAAGGAAATTTTTTCCCCATTGGAACTTGTTTGCCACATTGGGGTTTTTTGCCTTCCTCTGGATCAACATGTTAGGCTACGGGTTGAACTAGATGGACTTAGAGTCTCCCTTCAACCTTAAAAACTATGATACTATGATACTATGATAATCACCTAACCTTGCTATTCTGGTCTGCGCTGTTTACTACGGCATATCTGGCAGGATGTAGTTACGTCATCGTGCCTCCTGTGCTTTCAGACACAGGCTCAATGGATAGCTCAAGCTCCCTATGACATTATCGATTTCAGCAGTGAATCTGAAATGTCGGATGACTGTTTGGAGCGGTGTGCTTCTGTATCGAGCCCTTAGTATACTAAACCAAATTCGTAAATCCCTAGGTGTTGTTACTACAATGTACATATATGAAGTTGTTACTTATTATATATTTATTTTTTATTTAAATGTGTATTCCGGAAAAAAAGATACGTGATCATTTCTAGATCACTGGGGAACTGACTGCTAAAACACTAGGTTATTACTCGATCAAACATGTACATTGTCACTCCATTCTTTCTCAACTATCTTCACCATTCTCATAGAGAAGAAATGGTGCATCAGTGCACGGCCATCCCTTATGGCAATTGGTGAGGGTCTCAGTACATCTAGAAGTTATTACTGGACCTATCCTTTGCATGGATGTTAACTTCTTTTCAGAATACAATGACTAACATTGGTCGGTGATTACACAAGGACTTCCAACACCAAGAACAACGGGGTCAAGGAACTTAGGAATGCACTTAATTTTATCTAACGCTAATGTTCAATAAAGTACTGGATTAGAGCAGCTTTAGAATGTAGTCATGACATGTCACAATAGCTAAAGGGCACCAATGACAGATTTTTTTTCCCAAACACTGGACAGTGGAACCTTGGATTACGAGCGTAATTCATTCCGGGAGTGTGCTCTTAAACCAAGTTACTCTTATATCAAAGCAAATTTTCCCATAGGAAATAATTGAAACGCAGACAATTCGTTCCACAATCCCAAATATTTACTGCTTTTATACAAATTTATTACAGTAATACAAAATAATATACTGTATTCATATAAAATTATTACAGTACACTAATACAAAATAATGTGCAGTACCGTAAAACACATATAAAACAAATTAAACTGTTCATTAGCTTATAATAGAATTGTTGGTGTGCAGGAGGTACACTATAGAGAGACAAATGATGTATAGATATGACAATCTTTATTCTAGTACAATACACACCCCAAATCTATTTTCCCCAAAATAAGGGCAGAACTAAGCCAAATGTTTGGGTAGGAATGCAGCACAGGCAATTAGATTACAGTAAAAGTAATGTGCTGTACTGGTTAGCAGAAAGAAAATACAATACTGTATCCACAAATGCAAATTGATGACATGCTATATAGTATATACTGTACTGTACAATGGTATACTGTATACAGTATACAGTACATATGCAGAAAGTTACCTCCAGTGTGGGTCAGAGCGCGGTAACAGGACGGAACTAGAAGTGTGCACTGTGAGTATTTGCTCTTATTACAAAGCATTGCTCTTAAACCAAGTTACAAATTTGTAAAAAGCTTTGCTTGTCTTGCAAAACGCTCTCAAACCAAGTTACTCTTAATCCAAGGTTCTACTGTATTTAAATCTAGTACTAAGCAAATATTCTGTGTGATTTACAGAAATTCCAAAGGGTATACTATGGGGGTTTTCCTAACCATCTGAACCAACACTGATTTTATCTTTATGCCACAATATTGGCTCAAAAGTTTATGCTGAAACGTTTAAGGGCACATACTGCAGAGGTGGATTTTTGCCTTTCATACCTGTACACATTACAATGAAACTGAGAAGCTCCAAATGCCAAACTATGAAGTATTCTGTAAATAGAGTTCTATGGAGATGCACGGATCGATGATCCAGCACTTGTACCATTTCTATAGCAATTTGTACACAATTACATTGTCAATGTTAGAATTCTGTATCTTCCTGTACAGTGAAATGAAAGATCATTTTTTAAAGTAACTTTAAATAGTCATCAAAGCGGTCTCGTCATATATCCATTGCCATCTTAGGTTTAAATTTTCTTGACTTTCTAAACCTTTAAAGAAAAAAAAAGGCTATATGTAATTTTTATTACAAAAAAATGATCTAAGAGACAGGATTTACCAAAATATTTGAGCACATTATTTTGGGGTTATAATGTAACAGTCAAGCCTTAAAAATGTGAATCTAATAATATGCTGCATTTTCAGCGAAACTCCTGGTTTGTTCCATACTGTAACAACAGCCGCAAAACCTTTTAGATTAAGTGGATAAGACCTGCATCGGGATATAACATTGTTTTGAAACGTGATCTCATATTTTTTCTGGATTATGGAGCTGAGTTTCCCTAAGAAAACAAGAGTTCAGCATTCTTTGATTATTATCATATCCTTTGAAAGCATTGTTGTACATTATGGATAGATAAATAAATGAAGACCAGAGGAGAGTGACATTCTGATTTTATTTAGCTTGCAAAGTACTCATGTTGCTTTTCTGTTTAACCCTTCAATAACATTGACAAAAACTAGATATATTTATGATACAATTGTGCTATGCTAGCATACTGGGTCTTTTTTTAGTTGCGGCTATAAGACCAGTACAGATACTTGCATCTAATGCATAAAATACAGAGATGCTATGTATTGTTCCAAAAATTCCAACTAAATTTTGTGTCAGTAAATGTATGACTTTCCATATTTAAAAACTGTGCAATGGATTGGAGAACAGAAATTACGGTATGTGCAGAGAAGAAAAAATCCATCTGTCAATAAAAGAAACTGTTCTTCACAGTAACATTAAAGGGGTTGTCCACTACTTTATGATTAATGGTACATTCTTAAGATAGGTCATCAATGTCTGATCGGACAGGGTCCGACACCCGGCAACCCCCGCTGTTCAGATGCTCCCTGTACCGGCGGCGGCAACAGGCAGCCAGAAATGCTCTCTTCTGGAGCTTCCCCATCAATTTATATCGTCCGCAGGTGGGTACTGCACATCCGTATTGCATTCGAATGAATAGAGGCAATCGCAGATGTGCAGTACCCGGCCGCAGCCACTATCAGAAGGCAAGACAGCTCCAGAATTGAGCATTTCCATGCGCCTGCTGCTGGTGGCTCCACCGAGAACAGCTGATCAGCGGGGGTGTGGGGGTTCGGACCAACCAATCAGAGATTGATGACCTATCCCAAGGATAGGCTATCAAAGATAAAGTAGTGGGCAACCTCTTTAACAAAATATTGGAATGTCATACCCAAAGGATTGTCCAGAACTAACTCCCAGGCCTTCCACTGAACATTGGTGGCAGGATAAAAACAATGTATAGGGCCAGAATATATCAGCTTCATACATTGCCCAGGGTGCTGCCCCTTATCTCCTATTAAAGTGAATGGGAGCTAAAGTGCAGGTCCTGAGAAGGGCAGCTAAACTTAAATATAAGGAGCTGAGCTGTTTCGGATTGATTACATCCAGTGGCCACTGCAGCAGCTAATAGCAAATCGATGAGAGTGCCAGGTGTCTGACCCCCAAAGATCTGATATTTATGACTTATCCTATGCATAGTCCATTAATATGTTCGTCCCTTTAAGGTAAACAATTACAGCATTTATTTTCGACCTTCAAGCTCCACTTTTTATGGCATTGTTAAAAGAAGGCGATGAGTTTCATATGTTTTTACAAGAGTTAATTAGCTGTGTTTCTTTTTCACTATTGACCCTGTGTTTGTTTCATTTATTTATTCATTTATTTATTTAATTTTTTTTTTTTTTTTAAATCAAGGGGAACATTTGCCATACCTAGGGCTGTCTATGTTTTAATAAAAACTCCAAAGATACTAAAAACGCAAAAAGTTGTATATAAATGCAAAGATTATGTTGTGTTTCATAGTTTCTTGCTAATTTGTATCTACTATGTTACTGCAGTGTTTTTACCACAAAACAAAAAAAAATATTTCATAAAAAAATCTGAGTAGGGCACCCTAAGCATATTAAAAGCACTCTAAGAATTATGTTTTGATCAAGCATTGCAGTTTTTGAGCCAAATCCAGTAGTGGATGAGGCAGATGTATCCATCCCTTATGTATTCCATTTCTTTTTAATCTTCTTTTGACTTTGGCTAAAAAAAATCGTAGTGATTGTTTTTTTAACACACCTGGATGTAAAACCACGCCAAAGGCATGTGCAGACATTGGTGGAGCCGTCAATGATCTCAAAGGTGAAGCCGCTTCAGGAACAATACTACAAACATTTTCCCACATTTAGCCACCAGCTTCCAAGCCAATGTGGCGCCCCTGACCTGGTCAGGCACCACTGAGTACTGCACCCATGCTGGGGACAGTACAACACAGGTAATCCAGAAGGCTGACCGGGGTGTGGTACACAGGCGCATAGTGATCAGGTCTCACACATGTACCTATGAGAGGACCCCTGGGGATCCCAGGAGGGGGAAAAGCCTTCACCTTCACTGGAATAGTGGAGGGGGCCAAAAGCCTCCATCTCCTCTCAAGGGGTGTGGTAAGAGAGTCTGGTTGCTAGGTGGCGTAGGCAAGAACAGGAGAGGAGGGGCAGTGAGCCAGGGCAGTGTAGAGTCCAGGGAGCTCGAGTGAGGAGCAGATCCCTGGGGCTGTGCAGTCTGACAGCGCCCGCGCAGTGGCTACTGACGGGGGAGAACGGTCAACTAGGAGTGCTACCCGAAATCCATCTTCAGCTAGAGAGAGAGCAACGGAGTGGGAAGTAAGGAGACTGCTAGAGAGTACCAGGCCCAAACGGGCGGCAGATCCCGAAGCGGAGATAGATCCAGCTTTCTTTTGCTAAACCTGCCGGTGTGGGGCTCTCAAAGCCCACGCCACAACACCACAAAAGCCGCAGCCACGTAGCCACAGTTAGGGCCCATAGGTCACAGGAGGCAAGCAGCTGGAGTGGCCTGGTCCAGGCGACAAGCAAACGGCAAACGAAGGGGAGAGAGGCTGCAGCATCTTCCCTGGGTGACCCCCATAGGGACTCAAAGTCGGGGTTACCCCAAACCACCAAGGGCTAAGGAAGGCGAGTTAGTAGTCACCCTCACAAGTCAGCCTGAAGGACACCTGGTTCCCACTTGGTTCATCCCAGCTACGCCCGGGTCACTCACCCTGCCATCAACTGTGAGTAAAAACCCTGAAAGACATCCTGCCTGTGTTGAGTCATTCTGCGCCTTGTAGTTCTACGCATCTACACAGGGCCCTGGGGCTTGCCTCACTCTCAGGAGGCTACTACAACTGGCTGCACCCACCATCAGCCCCAGGCATCCCTTAACCTGCAGTGGCGGTCCCCCACTGACCGCAAATCTGAGAGTGGCGTCACGACAAACTACAAAGAAGGTTTCCTACCTGTGACCAGACAGATCCATCTACGTGGAGTCCCTGAAGGTAATGCACCGACACAGCGTCCCCGGGGCTTCACATCTGGCGTCACGAACAGGATAAGGACTAGACCTGTTGAGACAGGTGACCATGTGCCTGGGCGGTCCGCTTGGAAAATTGGAAGCGCCGCCATATTGCCACCATGAAAAGCGCGCTGAAAAACAACAGCAGCCCGCGCTGGAAGAAGTTACCGCCCACGAAGAGGTGTGGCTACCCAGAGATCCCCTGCAGAGTTCTGACCTCGCTTGTGAAGAGAGCGGAAGCGTCCAGAGACGGCGGGAAGGAAAGAGAGCCACAAGCCTGCTGCTGCAGAGAGAAGAAATGGAGTCCGGACGTGGATACCCAGAACCAGGCTCTGCTGCCTGGTGGTGCCGGGAGCTTGCTATCTTCTGCGATCAGCTGGAGGCCAGGATTATGCGACAGCTCAGAGAGGAACGCATGGAGCTTCTGGAGATGGCTGCGGCGGTTCGGACCTATGAGGAGGGAGCCGCGCGACGCCTGCCAGATCGAGCGGCGACGACTCAGATCCCGATGGTGCCACCGATGGGTGAGTCCAGAGTTGCCCCGGCCAGCGCAAGTGCTCCGACCCCTGCTGCTACGACCGCGGTCCCAGAAGAGGCGCCTGGCGCGGCGACGCTGAGCGAGGCCGCAGCCACGCTAGGTGCGGCCCGCCAAATCCAGGCCGCCGCAGCGACACCCCGCCTGGCCCGCAAAGGTCCGACTGCCACGGCGATACTCATCCGTGCCGCAGGTGTGACGCTGACCCAGGCTTCCACCCTGCTGAGCCCAGTCCGCCAAGACCCCACCGCAGCAGCGACGCTCGTCCGCGCCTCAGGCGAGGTGCTGAATCAGGCCGCAGCCACGCCAGGTGCGGCCCGCCAAGCTCCGATCGCTGCAGCGACGCCCAGCCCAGCCTGCACAGATCCCATCGCAGCTGCGACGCCAATCCAGGCCGCCGCAGCGATGCCCTGCCCGGCCCGCCAAGAACCGGCCACAGTAGCGACGCCCGCTGAGCCGCCAGTTGCAACAGCGACGCTGATCCAGGCCGCCGCCACGCCAGGCTCGGCCCGCCAAGACCAGGCCGCCGCCATACAGGGCGCGGCCCGCCAAGACCAGGCCGCCGCCATACAGGGCGCGGCCCGCCAAGACCAGGCCGCCGCCATACAGGGCGCGGCCCGCCAAGACCAGGCCGCCGCCATACAGGGCGCGGCCCGCCAAGAGATTGCATCACCATTTACCCCGGCCTGCAAGGCCAGAGCAGACACCGCTCCCGAGCCTAAGGAAGTCCCTACTAGGAAATCCCTGATAGGTGAGGACTCCGCATACTGGCAGCTGAAGGCTGACCTGGAGGCCAAGTTCCCACAGGAGATGGTGGACCGATACATGCTCCCTCCGCACACCCCTAAGGCAACCCCTGCAGCAACCACGCTGAAGAGTCCACCGCCTGGGCCAGCTGAGGAACACTCATCCCCGGCGCTGCCACGACCAGAGTGCAGCGAAGAACTAAGGGGGAGAGGAGGGCAAGAAGCTGAGGAGTTGCCCCCGGAGCCAGCAGCAGTGCTAGTCCCAGAGCCGGAGATGCTGCCATATTCCCGCTGGGACGAGGAAGACCTGACACCTCCTGCTGACGAAGAAGACCTGCCCAACCGCCCTACCTGGGAGCTTGTAAGCTGCACTTCGCAGAATCCAGCCCGCAAGACACAGCGCCGCAGCAGAACTCAGTTTTCCCCTGCACCGCCATCCCCAGAGCAGAGAGATGACATCACGGCCAGAGACCTACAAGAAAAAAAGTTCCTGAGAAGAGCCAAAGCACAGGTCCGAGGACCCCTTTGCAGAGGAGTAGTGGAGGACTTCAGCCTCAAGTCAGGATACGGGTTCATCGTAGCACCTGGTATCAAAGAAGGCATTTTTGTCAATAGGAGAGATGTCAGAGCTAATCTGCCCAGAGGACACCCTGGAAGAAACTTAAAAATGGGAGACTCCGTACAGTTCACCATGCACCAAGGAGAAAGAGGGTGGTATGCGCTAGATGTAGTGCCATGTCCCAAAGAAGAAGAAAGAAAAGACAAAGGACCTACTGACGAGACAACTACAGATGAGGAAAAAGGTCAAGAAAGCAACAGGTGCCGCAGCCCTACAGGCCCAAGCCCTGGTGAAGAGGAGTCTGCATAAGTTTAAGTAAAGTACAGCAAGTTTTGACCAGTTTGGAAAGTTTGTTTTGCAACGTTTTAAAGTTCAAGAATGTGCCCACATAAACTATTGTGAGAAATAAACCTTAAGGCTATGAACTGGCTATAGCCACAAACTCTCGCAGTGTAAATAGTTACACCAGAGGGCACCACCACCACCAGAGTCAGCCTGTTTAGTGGCTTGGCTCGTCTGCAACCAGGGAGCCCGTCCGTATATAGGGCCTTGGCTCACCTGCGACCAGAGAGCAGGCCTGTTTATGGGGCCTGGCTCTCCACCACAAAGAGGGTACCTGGTCAGCACCAACTGTGGAGGCCGCCTCTACATCCTGCCAGAAGAGGCTGAAGGCGCGGATCCACCAGGCCAGGTATACCCTGAAACCACCAGCCCACGAAAGCCGCCTCTACATCCTGCCAGAAGTGGCTGAAGTCGCGGCCAACGTGAAAGGGTTTTGGGTGGGTTAACGGACTTGTGGGTGGAGGGTGGTGATGTATGGTACCTGGTGCTTTTAAAAATGTTTTACATGTTTTAATGTTTTATGCATTTTAAAATGTTGTCTTGCAGCCCGAGGACGTGCTGGTGATAACTAAGGGGGAATGTGGCGCCCCTGACCTGGTCAGGCACCACTGAGTACTGCACCCATGCTGGGGACAGTACAACACAGGTAATCCAGAAGGCTGACCGGGGTGTGGTACACAGGCGCATAGTGATCAGGTCTCACACATGTACCTATGAGAGGACCCCTGGGGATCCCAGGAGGGGGAAAAGCCTTCACCTTCACTGGAATAGTGGAGGGGGCCAAAAGCCTCCATCTCCTCTCAAGGGGTGTGGTAAGAGAGTCTGGTTGCTAGGTGGCGTAGGCAAGAACAGGAGAGGAGGGGCAGTGAGCCAGGGCAGTGTAGAGTCCAGGGAGCTCGAGTGAGGAGCAGATCCCTGGGGCTGTGCAGTCTGACAGCGCCCGCGCAGTGGCTACTGACGGGGGAGAACGGTCAACTAGGAGTGCTACCCGAAATCCATCTTCAGCTAGAGAGAGAGCAACGGAGTGGGAAGTAAGGAGACTGCTAGAGAGTACCAGGCCCAAACGGGCGGCAGATCCCGAAGCGGAGATAGATCCAGCTTTCTTTTGCTAAACCTGCCGGTGTGGGGCTCTCAAAGCCCACGCCACAACACCACAAAAGCCGCAGCCACGTAGCCACAGTTAGGGCCCATAGGTCACAGGAGGCAAGCAGCTGGAGTGGCCTGGTCCAGGCGACAAGCAAACGGCAAACGAAGGGGAGAGAGGCTGCAGCATCTTCCCTGGGTGACCCCCATAGGGACTCAAAGTCGGGGTTACCCCAAACCACCAAGGGCTAAGGAAGGCGAGTTAGTAGTCACCCTCACAAGTCAGCCTGAAGGACACCTGGTTCCCACTTGGTTCATCCCAGCTACGCCCGGGTCACTCACCCTGCCATCAACTGTGAGTAAAAACCCTGAAAGACATCCTGCCTGTGTTGAGTCATTCTGCGCCTTGTAGTTCTACGCATCTACACAGGGCCCTGGGGCTTGCCTCACTCTCAGGAGGCTACTACAACTGGCTGCACCCACCATCAGCCCCAGGCATCCCTTAACCTGCAGTGGCGGTCCCCCACTGACCGCAAATCTGAGAGTGGCGTCACGACAAACTACAAAGAAGGTTTCCTACCTGTGACCAGACAGATCCATCTACGTGGAGTCCCTGAAGGTAATGCACCGACACAGCGTCCCCGGGGCTTCACACCTAAACCTCCTGAACAATGAACATGCTGCTTCTTTTAAGTACTTAATGGTTTCTAAATCCTTAAAATGATTAAAACAAGTTCAGTATCAAAGAACTAAATATGTGCACAGCAATCTTGTTTTTACATTGCTGAGCATCATATACACTTTTTGTAGTCTTTTTGCTATGCTTTTACAAATGGATTTCAGGCAGAGTTCGGAGTAAAAAGAGGCCATGTGCACACTTCCTAAGGGTGGCTTTACACGCTCGTTGGGGTCACGGATTTTGTGACGCACATCCGGCCGCTGTAGCAATCTCATTGTATGTGACTCCTAGGAGCGATTTTGGATCGTTGCAAAAACATCCAAAATTGCTCCTCGTTGACATGGGGGTCCTCTCCCAATTATCGCTGCTGTCGCTTGGGCGAAGTTGATCCTCGTCCCTGCGGCAGCACACATCGCTATGTGTGACGCCGCAGGAACGAGGAAGCTCTCCTTACCTGCCACACGCCAGCAATGAGGAAGGAAGGAGGTGGGCGGGATGTTCGTCCCGCTCATCTCCGCCCCTCCGCTTTGATTGGGCGGCCGCTTAGTGACGTCGCTGTGATGCCGAGCGAACTGCCCCTTAGAAAGGAGGCGGTTCGCCGGTCACAGCGACGTCGCCGAGCAGGTAAGTACATGTGACGCTGCCGTAGCGATAATGTTCGCTACGGCAGCGATCTTCACATATCAGCATAACGATAGGGGCGGGTACTATCATGCTCGCCATCGCTCGCATCGGCTAGCGATGTCGCAGCGTGTAAAGCCCGCTTTAAGCCTAAATTGCATATTATTGCCAGGGGAGTCTTGTTTTGCCATCCACTCGATTAAATAGGCTAAAGTATAAGTGGGTTAAATTTAAAGTGCCCTTTTCTATATCACTATTTAACATCCAAAAAAACTATCCTTTTCCTATTTTAGAAGACATTTTTAGGATTTCTGAAACCTTCATTCCCTGTGTTATTTGGCAATATAGTCAACTTATCAGACAAAATAAAGTTTTCTTTTACTTATTGCAACTAGTAAATTTAGCGTAAAATGTAATTTAGTGTAGAACATTTTTTAAGAATCATTTTACTAAAAATGTGCTCTAATGCAAGCTGTACTTTAAAGAAATGTCAGTACTTATCCTGGGCCAGACAGCAAATAATTATACCGATAGACAGGATATGGGTTTTATTAGTTCTTATGTTTAAGACCGCATAACTCATGATGCAAAAAAAAGAATGGACTTTAATCTCCAATAACACAGACAAATTACATGCACTTTATTACTTACGGTAATTTCTTGGCAGTATATATTTAGAGCATGTTGTACTCACTGCCCGTCATGTAGTGAGATTTATAAAGAATTACTCTCCATTATGAAATCCCAAGTTGATTATTCCTATTTGTAGATGAGTATTAGTATGTCTTACCTCCAGAGAGTCATCTGCGTTTTCCATCCAACAATCAGTCCAAGTTGCCACAATCAGAAAGCCAGCAGACACAAAAGCAAGAAAAAAGCCAATGTATTGTGACAGATTCCTCACTATGCCAAAACTGGCACTTGAGGTGTCCATATCATGAGACGAAAAACATCAGGTGACAGATGAAAGATTAGGATGAAAGTTTACAGGGTATAATGGTAGCTGTCACACAACAAAAAAATATAACTTCTAGGAAAAAGACTGAATAAGAGGCTCCACGCAGCAAGAAGGCTACGGACTGCAAGGTAGAGGCAACTACCAGTCACTTTAGTGATGAGATTGCACGTTTGAGAAGGAAATAGAAGTTCACATTGAACCGTGGATATTTAGGCACAGGGGAGTAGGATGAAGGATAAGTGAAAAGAAAGACGTTCACATTACAAAGAACAGTTAATTATTGACCACTGCTTCACAACTCTGCTGGCTGTAATAGGTGTATGACAATGTAAATGCACTTGCTGCATGTGTGCTTATAAACAAATTGTGAATGTATGCCAAATAATATATCCTAACAAAGATTGCCTTCATATAAGGCTAGGTTCACACAACCATATTTTCTTCATCCGTGAAAAATGTCTGATTATGCAAATTAGACACATCAAAATTTGATCCGAGTTTGACGACAGTAGGATCCGTTTGTCAGAACTGGAGAATATTAAAAAAGTGCACTTATGCCATCCGAGTTCTCCTGGTTGTCTGCAGGTTCCAGTTCCTCAGTTACATGTCTACCTGTGGCTTTAAGTACCTCTACAACCTGCGTGCAGTCTCAAACATGTCTCCTGGCTCTCTGTGTCTTCCAGTTGTTCAGTTACCTTTCTGCTTGCGGCTTTCAATTCCTCTGATAACAGTCTCCCATCTGCTACACCAACACTCGAGGCCCAGTTGCCTACCCGGACCTTGGTTTAGAGAATCTAACTTACTTAGTGAGCACTCTAACAACTTCTAGTTTAGTCAGCACATGATATGACATGCAAATTGCATACATCTGCAAGTTACCGGCGTCGGCACCAGAGATTCCAGACAGCAAGTGCATGCAGTACGGATTTACAAGTCTTCAGAAACATATAGTGACTGCACACATGAACTCCAAGCCTATAAATCCCTTTTAAGTGCCAGGTTCAATAAGCCTTAATTCTGTTTCTGTGTGTTCTAACCTAATTTCTAATACCTAACCTGGCTTGCTAACCCCTCTCCATTACCTGACCCTTGTATAGATGATTGAACTTGACCTTAAACTACCTAATCCTTTTTATGCCTGTTCTTGGTTCAGTTAGGCTAGGTTGGCACACTGCGTCTTTTTGACGCTGCGTTTTTGTGTGTTTTTGGCCGCTAAAAACGCACAAAAACGCACCTGCGTCGAAAAAACGCATCAAAAAACACATGCGTTTTTGCCGCGATTTGGTGTGTTTTTGGCTGCGTTTGCTGCGTTTTTGATCTCTGCATTTTGCTGCGTTTTTCAAATGCATTGCATGGGTGGAAAACGCAGAAAAACGCAGGAAAGAACTGACATGTCCATTTTTTTTTTTTAACTCAAAACACAGGTAAAAAAACCAGATGTGTGCGGACAGCAAAAATGAAAACTCATAGACTTTGCTGGGGAAGCAAAGTCCTGCAGTTTTGAAGCCAAAAACGCACCCGAAAAACACGCAAAAACGCCGCGAAAAATGCACTGTGCGCACATAGCCTTATCCTGATTTTGACCTTGGTTATCCTCCTAAGTCCTCATTTGCTGATTATGTCCTTGGTTTGTCCCTCTCACATTGTCTGACCTTGATAAAAGTACCCATGCTATCTCACTCCACCAGTTAACAGCTACTCTGGTGACACAAGAAACCTTTGTAGTAAAAGCAAGATCCTTGTAGAGTTGTGAAGGTATGAACATCAAAGTATTTCCTGGGACCTACTAAAGCTGGGTTTACACACTGCAACATCTCAAACGACATCGCTGTAACGTCACCGGTTTTGTGACGCAATAGCGATGTTGTTTGCGATGTTGCAGTGTGTGAAACCTATCAGCGACCTGGCACCTGCTGTGAAGTTGTAATCGTTACAAATCGTTCAGGACCATTCCTAGGTCCTTTGTTTCCCGCTGTGCAGCATGAAGTTTCAGTGTGTGAAGACTTTGCAGCGACTTTGTTAGCAACTTCCCTTTCAAAAGGCTGCTTATCAACGTCCCCAAACAACCAGCTAGGTCGCTCTGCAGGTCCGGATCGCTGTTGAGTTGTTGGCCAGGTTTGCCTGTTTGACAGCTCACCAGCGACTCACCAGAGACTTAGCAGAGACTTAGGGAGGTCGCTATTGCGTCACCAAACCGGTGACGTTACAGCGATGTCCTTTGCGATGTTGCAGTGTGTAAACCCAGCTTAAGAGGAGTAGCTAGTGAAAACATCGTCAATAGATGCCCTCTTTAGAGTTGCCAGAACTCCACAAAACATCCCCTTAATATCTTTACTGATAGATAAAATTGTGGCAATGATGAATTGGGCAGTTTAAAATTACGATCCTGATCCTTGTGTTCTGTATCTTAGTAAGAGGGTGTCAAGAGCCCTGCCGCCCTGAATACATTATTGCGAATCAGTTTCATTTAGTGAAAGATGTTCTTCATGCATGTGTGTTAATGTAACGGATTTTTCTTACATATGTTTCCCCTGGGTAATTTGGCTGGCCGCCACTACGTGTCACTGGGTCCCTGGTCCCTTAGTGTGAGGGAGTGCAGAAGGAGTGACAGGATGGCATGGGTTAAACTGAGGACGGTTCCAGCATGGGAGGACATATAGGGCAGGAGTTTCCAGGTACAAGGCAGATAGGAAGAGTGAGACAAGTAAAAGGACCTGTAGAGTGTCAGATGAAGGAGAGTGGAGTAAAGTGGTTTGGAGGTGTCAGGCCTAGAAAGAAAATAAAAGGTATAAAGGAGATTGCAATGGAGTGTTAACCCCTCAGCAGTAAAGCATAATCCCAGTATGAAGGAAGTAAAGGAGGAAGGCATCCCTTGTTCCAGAAAGGAGAGGAAAAATTGCCTCTTTGTGGCCGTAGCTGCAGAGCCAGGTTCGGTATGGAAAAAAATGCCTGTATATGATAACAATGAAAAGTTTGCCTTTAAGTAATTGAAACTGTGAGCTAACCAATTGTTCAGTAAAGTTGTTGCGATTTCAACCGGTGGTGGACTCGTTTCTGACATTGCGGTGTGCGAGGCCGATTGTAGTCAATTGGACCCTGAGAAGTTGGCTGAAGACCCAGAAAGTGCAGCAACAGAAAGGTACCACCTCCCCACTCACTCCATACACTACCCTGCCCCCCGTGTCTGTATTGTTCAGGGGTGGGCGGAGGATCACAACCCCAGCCCACGACTGCCCCTCCCTGGCACTTTACATCTTTCCCTGCAGTTGCCTATAAATAAAAAGGCTATGACTGTCCGTAACTTCCTCTTGGGTTTCTGAAACTGAACTAGATTTGATCAGCTTGATCATTGTCTATCTCAGTCTTCATAAGGGCTTAATGAGAAAAATTCTGAAATAATCTGTTCCGAATTGCTGCTAACAATATTTACCATAGGAAATACAACTCTTTATTTTGGAGTATTCAGAATTAGTGATGAGCGAGTATGCTTGTCACTACTCGGTACTCGCACGAGTATCACTGTACTCGGGCTACTCGGCGGGTACCGAGTAATTTCGCGATACTCGTGCTGTACTCGTGGTCTTCATCCCTGCATGTTGGCGCTCTTTTGAGAGCCAGCCCTCATGCAGGGATTGGCTGGCAGACCACTGCAATGCCACAGCCCTGTTAGTTGTGGAATTGCAGTGATTGGCCGGCCCGCACAGCGTGACCGAGCCTTTATACCGGCGCGCGCGCTGTGCTCTGCACACAGCCATCTCATATTCCCTGCTTTCCCTGCCCACAGGCGCCTATGATTGGTTGCAGTGAGACACGCCCCCACGCTGAGTGACAGGTGTCTCACTGCACCCAATCACAGCAGCCGGTGGGCGTGTCTATACTGTGCAGTAAAATAAATAAATAAATAATTAAAAAAAACGGCGTGCGGCCCCCCCAATTTTAATACCAGCCAGATAAAGCCATATGGCTGAAGGCTGGTATTCTCAGGATGGGGAGCTCCACGTTATGGGGAGCCCCCCAGCCTAACAATATCAGTCAGCAGCCGCCCAGAATGGCCGCATACATTATATGCGACAGTTCTGGGACTGTATCCGGCTCTTCCCGATTTGCCCTAGTGCGTTGGCAAATCGGGGTAAAAAGGAGTTAATGGCAGCCCAAAGCTGCCACTAAATCCTAGATTAATCATGTCAGGCGTCTCCCCAACATACCTTCCATGATTAATCTGTAAATTACAGTTAAAAAACACACACACACGAAAAATTCTTTATTAGAAATAAAAAACAATAACAAAGTCCCACATCACCAATTTATTAACCCCGACAAAGCCCTCCATGTCCGACGTAATCCACGGACCTCCAGCGTCGCGTCCAGCTCTGCTGCATGCAGGTGACAGGAGCTGCAGAATACACCGCCGCTCCTGTCAGCTTCACACAGCAACTGAGGTGAGTAGCGCGATCAGCTGCTGTCAGTCAGGTAACTCACGGCCACCGCTGGATCCAGCGGTGGCCGCGATTAACCTCAGTGACAGCTCAGCTGATCGCGATACTCACCTCAGTTGCTGCGTGGAGCTGACCGATGCGGCGGTGAGTAGCGCGATCAGCTGAGCTGTCACTGAGGTTACCCGCAGCCACCGCTGCATCCACCGCTGGATCCAGGTAACCTCAGTGACAGCTCATCTGATCGCGCGGCTGTCTTCAGTTGCTGTGTGAAGCTGACAGGAGCGGCTGTGTATTCTGCAGCTCCTGTCACCTTCATGCAGCACAGCTGGATGCGACGCTGGAGGACTGTGGATTACGCCGGACATGGAGGGTTTGTCGGGGTTAATAAATTGGTTATGAGGGACTTTGTTAGTGTTTTTTATTTCTAATAAAGGATTTTTCGGGTGTGTGTGTTTTTTAACTGTAATTTACAGATTAATCATGGAAGGAATCTCGGGGAGACGCCTGACATGATTAGTCTAGGATTTAGTGGCAGCTATGGGCTGCCATTAACTCCTTATTACCCCGATTTGCCAACGCACTAGGGCAAATCGGGAAGAGCCGGGTACAGTCCCAGAACTGTCGCATATAATGTATGCGGCCATTCTGGGCGGCTGCTGACTGATTTTGTTAGGCTGGGGGGCTCCCCATAACGTGGAGCTCCCCATCCTGAGAATACCAGCCTTCAGCCGTATGGCTTTATCTGGCTGGTATTAAAATTGGGGGGACCGCACGCCGTTTTTTTAAATTATTTAATTATTTATTTCACTGCACCGTATACACACACCCACCGGCTGCTGTGTTTGGGTGCAGTGAGACACCTGTCACTCAGCGTGGGGGCGTGTCTCACTGCAACCAATCATAGGCGCCGAAAAGCAGGAAAGCAGGGAATACGAGATTGATTAATGAGCGGCCGGCTTTTTCAAAAGAGGAAAAGCCGCCGGAGTTTAGTGAACAGCTGTGCAGCGCCGCGGCAGTGATCGGGGAACGGTAAGTATGAGAGAGGGGGGAGACTGACCGACAGACTGTGAGAGGGGGACAGACAAGACAGAGAGAGACAGACAGAGCGAGACCGACCGACGGGAGATAGAATGAAAAAAAAATGACCGACATCGCTAGTAAAAAGCACAAAACGTGCGTTTTGAACATCGGAGTGCCACACAATGTTTTTACGTGAAATCTTTCATGTAATAATCTCAAAAAGTAACATACACCAGCTCTATCTCACTATTGGGTATGTGCCCTTAACATTTCCGCCATGAAAATTCATTTTGGTGTCATTTTGGAAGGTTTTCTGGTGAGTCCGTAAAAATGGCGTAAAACGCGGACAAAATTGTTCACAGCTGTGACTTTTGAGTGATAAATGCTTCAAGGGGTCTTCCCCATTCTGTTGCCATGTCATTTGAGCACTCTTCTGAGACTTTTGTGACATTTTTAGGGTTTCTACATGCTGCCGAGGGTCATTTCAGAAAAATACTCGGGTCTCCCATAGGATAACATTGGGCTCGGTGCTCGGGCCGAGTACACGAGTATCTTGGGATGCTCGGGCCGAGCCTCGAGCACCCGAGCTTTTTGGTACTCGTTCATCACTATTCAGAATGAATGCTACTATGGACACAGAAGGGTTAAGTACAGTTTTGAACTACCTATGGCTATATCTTCTCTGTAAAAGTGATGTCCGTTCTAACCATTGGAAACTATGATATAATAAATTTATAAAGTGATGAGATTATGTTCAAAACCAGTGTATAATTTTTTTATGCATTTTAAGATTTTTACAACCCTTTGTGATAGCAACTTGACAAAAAAGCCGGCTATTTATCTAGCTGACTTCTAGTATTTCACAACTCTTCAGAATCTTACATTTTTCCAACCTTTTCTCATGTAAAATCTAAATAGGATAATTAGGAATCCTATAAATCCAACATGAAAAGCTACTCTAGGCAGGGAAACTGAAAGGCCATAAAATCTTGTAAACGCTCAGATACTTGTAGAAACTTGTCATAGTAATTTGCATTTACCAGAAGCTTGGTTTATCGAAAACAAACATTGAGTCAAATACTTTGGGCGGAAAAAGTAGATTGTCCTGGAAAACAGTGTTATAAAATGCAAGTGAAATACTAGGATCCTTTATAATGCCTTATCCCTGCCAGTAAATGACAGCTGATTAGCTACTTACAATGCCATTGGTGGTAGTTTAAGGCTATGTGCGCACGCTGCATCTCTGTAGTGACCACAAAGATGCACATTTTTGGTCCCAAAAAAACGCACCCTCGGCATGCATTTGTTGCCGCATTTTACTGAGTTTTTTTTCCACGTTTTTGCACTGTGCATTTTTTAAGTCAAGTGTATTGACTTGAAGGGCTCAAAAATGCTGACAAAAATGCAGAAAGAATTGTCGTGCTGCATCTTTGTTGTCACCATAAGACGCAGCCAAAAAAAAAGCTGCAAAAATGAAATCTTATAGACTTTGCTGAGGAAGGAAATGCATGAAGTTTTGGGACAAAAAACTGCAATCAATAAACATGCAAAAATGAAGCGTGCGAACAGGGCCTAAGTCTTTTTAGGCAGGCCAGCCAAAATTCTATTCACACAGAACAATCGTCAAAGGGGTTATCCTGCTTATATTGCTTATTTTTTATTATTTCACTATTGGGCTACATTGGGGCAGGTAAGTAGATTGCAACTACCTACCTGCCCTGCTGTCAGCCCCTCTCCCCCAGCTCAGAGCGGTCCTGTGACCGCTCCTGCCGGGATTTTGCTACTTCCTGTGATGTCACATCGACAGGGGCAGGAGCAATAGGACTGTTGAATCTCATGGTTATTTTGTGGACTCATTATTGACCGCGGTCACCATGGATGTGTAAACGCCACTGACCAGGACTTTTCTTGTGGAACATTTTCTACACATGGTATCTTGTGTCCAATTGCATACGGGATTCTATATGTGGTTACTTTTCATGTATTGTAGTTTAATTGTTGCAATTGTTTTATAACATCTTGTAATATGGATTGTTTATTTTTTTTGTGAAACATTATTGTGATTGGATAAGAGCTGCGAGGGTGGAGAATCCCCTAATGATTTGCTATGAGCGTGGTGTATTTAAACCTGAGTGTGGGAGCTTGCAGACATGCTTGATAAAGCCCAATTGTAAGGTGAAATGTTGCTGTCTGCTGTCTGGATGGAATAAATATTCTTCTGAAGATTACCCCTTGGATGTTGTCTTTCATTATATTATGGGCAGGAGCTTATGTCCCGCCTTTGATGACGGGCATCACAGCCGACGTCATGATGCCGTCCTGCTGCTTAGTGGGGCATGTACAGTGCATCAAAGTCTCCGCCCCCCCTTCCCCCGCATCCTTCCACACATTCCGTAGTGCAGTGGCCTCAAAGACGTGGCCCACGAGCCATACACAGCCCCTATGCTTCTTGCAGCTGGCAGGCCCATGGTCCCCTTGATGATCACTGACTGTGCTGGGGACCCGCACAGGGAGTGCTTTTATTCAGATTACAGATTTCTGGGCGCTGCGCAGATGCAAGCTCTCTATAGAGCTACTCCAATGATCAGCCGCCGGCCAGTCAGAGGTTAGCAACTGATCATTGGAGTAGCTGTATACAGAGCTTGTCTCTGAACAGCACCCAGAAATGTGTCATATGATATAAAGCTCTGTCAGTGGTGGCCCCTGCATCGGCAACGTTCATCATGGGGGCTGCAGGCCGGAAGAAGCAGGAAACAGGACACCGAGGGAACGGAGGACAGGTGAGAAGGATTTTTTGTGTGTGTGTGTGTGTGTGTGTGTGAAGAATGGCACAATAGGGGATAATTCTAAAGGATGGATCATTGCTACAAGGAGAAGACCAGGAGAGGGGACATTACTACAAGATGAGCAGAAGTATGGGCACAATACTATAGGATGGGACATTACTACAGGATGGGCACATAAATGGGGCACCTTACTATAGGATGGGGACAAGGATGAGCAAACTACTACATTATATGTACTCATATTGTCCCCTGTAGTAATGTGTCCATATTGTCCCCTGTAGTAATCTGCCCATATTGTGCCCTGTAGTAATGTGCCCATATTGTACCCTGTAGTAATGTGCCCATATTGGCCCCTGTAGTAATGTGCCGATCCTTTAGTATTGCCCTCATTTCGGTCCTCTTTTTGTCCCCTTATACGCTGTTGTTCACATAAACACACAAAAAAATTATTCTCACCTGTCCTCCGTTCCCGCGGCGTCCTCTTACCTGCTTCTTGCGGACCGCAGGCACATAGACCCCTTGGTGATTGCGGCCGGTACACGGGGCGTAGTTGTCAGCACTTTACTTCAGTTGGATGCTTTGCAGCGTCGCAAATCATTCAAGTAAAGTGCTGACGACAACATCGACGGACCCTACACCAGAAACAATCACCGAGAAGTCTATGTGCCTGCAGACCGCAAGAAGCAAGAAAGAGGACACCGCGGGAACGGGGGACAAGTGAAAATAATTTTTTGTGTGACCCTCACTTGAGTATAAGCTGAGGGGGTCGTTTTTAGCATAAAAAAGGGCTGAAATACTCAGCTTTTTTTTGTGTATATGTGTATGTACAGTATGTACAGTATATGTGCATATATATATATATATATATATATATATACACATGCACACCGTTTACACATATATCTACTATAGACTTGCATTAGGTGCTATATATTGTCTTTATTACACAGTATTCATTTATCTATAAGGGGTGAGGGGAACATGTAACAACCCTATCTGTCACTATTGTGGATGTAACACAGGGTGGGCAGAGGGCGGGGCTGGACAGTGAGGTCGAGCGGTGCCAGCTCTGACTGTGAAGTTTGGCAATCAAGTACAGGAAGATATCAAGTTTGCTTGAGGTGCAGGTAAATAAAGAGGGGGCAGAGAATAAAGTGATAACTCAAGGGTACAAAAGTTAGAAACAGAAAAAATGTAGGGGTTGTGAGACTGTGACCGGGGTTATCTATGACGGCCGGTACGTCTCGCCCCGGTTGCGCTCACTCCATGTATAGAAAGCAACACCACTCCAGGGTTAATGTTTTCCCTGCAGGCTGAAAGGAGGGTTAAAAGGAAACAGGAACATGGGCGTGGGGCCCTAGTATGAGGGAGTGAACACAACTCCCTGAGTTTCTGCCAGGGGAACACATGTGTATTGTTTTTGGACTTTTGGTTTGTGCAATAAACCGTGTGCTGTGACCATTGGTGCCTGGATCCCGTGTCTTCTGCCGTGCAGCCGACCACGCTACCTCACAGATGGTGGAGAACGGCGGGCATGCCAGCCCGGTGAGGTGTAGCATTCATCCCTGGTGACCCGGTAGCACATGTCCTGGATTCGAGCGGCTATACTACAGCCCAAACCCGGCGACGCCATGGAGGACATACTAAAGCAGCTGGCTCAGGCTAATGCACAGCAACAACAGGCTAATGCACAGCAGCAACAGACCAATGCACACCTGCTCCGGTCGTTGGATCGTCAGCAGCAATCCTTGAAATTGCAGGAACAAAGACACCAAGAACAGATGGTTCTCCTGGCCAAGTCGATCCGTGCCGGACCGGCAGCAACAACCCCGGGACCGGGTGACGACGGCAGCGTCCGGAAAGTGGTGAGACAAGCGTTGCAAAAGATGACCCCGGGGGATGATGTGGAAGCGTTCCTGGCGGTGTTTGAGCGGGTGGCCGAGCGGGAGAAGCTGCCGACCCCCCAGTGGGCTGAGGTATTGTCGCCCTATCTGACGGGGGAGCCCCAAAAAGCGTACCTGGACCTCTGTACCGAGGACGCCATAGAATATGCGACCCTGAAAGCCGAAATACTTGCTCGGTTGGGGGTGAATACCTATGTACGGGCTCAGCGGGTAAATCAGTGGTTCTATGAGGAAGCCAAACCCGTATGCTCCCAGGCCTATGACTTATTGCATCTGGTAAAGAAGTGGTTGCAGCCTGACACTCTGAGCCCTGCGCAAATGGTGGAAAGGGTAGTAGTTGATCGCTTTGTGCGCACTTTACCCGTCACCATTCAACGGTGGGTTGGACAGGGCGACCCAAGTACCCTGGACCAATTAGTGTGCCTGGTGGAGCGGCATGTGGCTACGCAGGACTTGATACGGGACACTGAGACTTTGCGTACCGCCCGTCGGTCCGGCCCCTCCAAGCCTAGGGCCAAGGACCCACCGCTGACACCGGTGCGGGAGTCCGCTACCGTCCCGTCTGAGGCCGCGCCCGCCGTCCCTGAGGTCCGGAAGGCTATGTACCCTAAACGACAACTCGTCAAGGGGGTTTCCTTCCCTATTAGATGTTGGCGGTGCCAGCGGGTGGGACATATGGAAGCCCAGTGTCCCCTCACCACGGAGCCCATGGATTGTGGGGTTACCCGGCGGGATTCAATGTATGCTCAGGTGGTGTGTACCGCTGACCTTGTCTCCCCAGAGACTGCGCCCCACTTGTGCCAAATACAGGTGAATGGATGTCCGGTTACAGGCTTGTTGGATTCCGGAAGCTTAGTGACCCTTGTGCGATCAACCCTAAGGGCTGAAGTAAAGGCCACAGGACGTACCGTGGGGGTGGTATGCATACATGGGGACCGCCGAGACTATCCCACGGGGATTGTCACCATCACAGCACCCTGCGGTCAGGTGCAACATGAGGTGGGACTTATTAACACTCTTCCCTATGACGTGATCCTAGGAAGGGATCTGCCCTATTTTTGGACTCTATGGAAGGGGCCTCCTAAGTCCCCTCAGATATTGGACAGTCCGCGACCTGAGCCCGACAATCCCGAATCCGGGACGCCTGCCATAGGGGTCCCCATGATAGGGACATAATGTGAACCCGATAGGTCGCCCCTAGAGGTATTGGCAGGAGAGGCTGAGATGGTCGAGCCCATCCCGGAGTTGGAGGCGTCCCCGGATACGTTTGGGACAGCCCAACTCCAGGACCCTACATTAATACATGCCCGGAGTCGGGTGACAGTGGTTGACGGGGTGGCACAGCTGCCCGGTGCCCAAGTAAGGTACCCCCATTTCGCTCTTAAGCAGGATTTACTCTACCGGGTAGATGAAATACGGGGCGTGGGGGTAGAGCAGTTGGTGGTGCCCCAGCCATATCGCCGGCGGGTCCTCGACTTGGCTCATAAACACCTGATGAGTGGCCACCTAGGGGTCAAGAAAACGCAGGAGCGAATATTGCAAAGGTTCTATTGGCCCGGGGTCTTTGGGGAGGTAAAACGGTTCTGCGAAACCTGCCCGGAGTGTCAGCTTACCGCATCCCTGGCCCACTTTCGCAGTCCGTTGGTACCATTACCCATTATTGAAGTCCCTTTTGAACGGATAGGGATGGATCTGGTGGGGCCCCTCGTAAAGTCCGCTCGAGGGCACCAACACATCCTAGTGATCGTTGACTATGCCACCCGGTATCCAGAGGCGATACCTCTCAGACATACTGCGGCGAAGCTTATAGCTCGGGAGTTGTTTGCTGTGTTCTGCCAGGTGGGGTTGCCCAAGGAGATCCTTACGGATCAGGGGACCCCGTTCATGTCTAAAGTGACCAAAGAGCTATGCCGGCTACTCCAGGTCAAGCAGTTGCGTACGTCTGTGTATCATCCTCAGACGGACGGTTTAGTGGAACGATTCAATAAAACCCTGAAAACCATGCTCAAAAGGGTGATTTCCAAAGACGGGAAAGACTGGGATATGATGCTTCCCTATTTGATGTTTGCCATACGAGAGGTGCCACAGGCATCCACGGGGTTTTCGCCTTTTGAGTTGTTGTACGGGCGACATCCCCGGGGATTGTTGGACCTGGCAAAGGAAACATGGGAGCAAGAGCCCACCCCCCATAAAAATGTGATTGAACACATTTTAGGAATGCAGAACCGCATAAGCGCGGTCATGCCAATTGTGAAGGAGCATTTACAGGAGGCTCAGGCCACGCAAAGCGGCCGCTACAATAGACAAGCCACCGTGAGGACCTTTAAACCCGGGGATCGGGTGTTGGTATTGATCCCCACGGCGGAGAGTAAATTCCTGGCTCAGTGGTAAGGCCCCTACGAGATAAAGGAAAGAGTCGGGGTGGTCAACTATAAGGTATTGCAGCCCGGTAGGCGGAAACCTGAAGAAATATACCATGTCAACCTATTAAAACCTTGGCAGGAACGGGAAAGCCTGATGGTTGCTTTTTCCCCATCTCCCTCCTCTTCGGGTCGTTCAAACCCGGCTCCAGCGACCTCCGGAGAGGACGAACCGGAAGTAAGGATTGGAGAAGCCCTCACCAAGCAACAGAGGCGAGAGGCCAGACAGCTGGTTCAGCAGAACCCCGATGTCTTCTCCGAGCTGCCTGGTAGGACCAGTCTGATACGACATGACATTGTCACCGAGCCTCACCTGAAGGTACGCCTGAAGTCATACCGGGTGCCGGAGGCTCGAAGACAAGCCATATCAGAGGAAGTGAAGACAATGCTACGCCTGGGGGTCATCGAAAAATCCCGGAGTGAGTGGGCTAGTCCCATTGTCCTAATACAAAAACCCGATGGCTCCTTAAGGTTCTGCAATGACTTTAGGAGATTGAACGAAGTATCCAAGTTTGATCTCTACCCCATGCCCCGGGTGGATGAGCTGATTGATAGGCTGGGACAGGCGCGATATTTCACCACGCTCGACCTGACCAAGGGGTACTGGCAGGTGCCACTGACGGAGTCCGCCAAGGAGAAAACCGCTTTTGTTACGCCGGAGGGTCTTTTTCCACTATGTTGTCTTGCCTTTTGGGTTACATGGCGCTCCGGCCACGTTCCAGAGGTTGATGGACTTGGTGCTGGAACCCCACCAGGCGTATGCATCAGCGTACCTTGATGACATCATTATTTACAGCTCTGAGTGGCAGACCCACTTGGAACAGGTACAAGCGGTGGTGAACGCGCTCCGAACTGCTGGATTGACAGCCAATCCCAAGAAATGTGCATTGGGGCTCACGGAAGCCCGCTACTTGGGCTACGTAATAGGCCAAGGAGTGATTCAGCCCCAAATTAACAAAGTTGAGGCGATCCAGAAGTGGCCTAGACCCCTGACCACGAAGCAGGTTAGGGCCTTCCTGGGTATCGTGGGGTACTACAGGAGGTTTGTAAAAAATTTTGCGGGACTATCAGCCCCCTTGACGGACCTTCTCAAAGGCAAGAGGTCCGTCATGGTGCGCTGGACTCCGCAGGCCGAGGACTCCTTCCGGGCCCTGAAGGGGGTCCTGTGTGGACAGCCCGTTCTTGTCAACCCTGATTTCCGGAAGGAGTTCATAGTACAGACTGACGCCTCGGAGGTCGGCCTGCGGGCAGTGCTGTCTAAGGTGGTTCAGGGGGAGGAACACCCCGTCACCTTCTTAAGTAGGAAGCTCACGCCTCCCGAGCGGAATTATAGCGTAGTGGAGAAGGAGTGCCTGGCGATCAAGTGGGCCTTGGAGTCCCTACGCTATTACCTGCTGGGACGACAGTTTCGCTTGGTGACTGATCACTCTCCGCTGGTCTGGATGAGGTCCGCCAAGGAACGGAATGCCTGGGTTACCCGGTGGTTCCTTTCTCTGCAGAACTTCTGGTTTACGGTTGAACACCGGGCCGGTAGGTTGCAGGGCAACGCCGATGCCTTGTCCCGCGGCCCGTGTTTGATGGCAGGAGTTCAACCCCGCTCGCTTGAACTGAGGGGGGGTATGTGAGACTGTGACCGGGGTTATCTATGACGGCCGGTACGTCTCGCCCCGGTTGCGCTCACTCCATGTATAGAAAGCAACTCCACTCCAGGGTTAATGTTTTCCCTGCAGGCTGAAAGGAGGGTTAAAAGGAAACAGGAACATGGGCGTGGGGCCCTAGTGTGAGGGAGTGAACACAACTCCCTGAGTTTCTGCCAGGGGAACACATGTGTATTGTTTTTGGACTTTTGGTTTGTGCAATAAACCGTGTGCTGTGACCATTGGTGCCTGGATCCCGTGTCTTCTGCCGTGCAGCCGACCACGCTACCTCACAGGGTGTTTTAGATGACAATACAGCATAGATTAGCTTAAAAAAATATTGGAGTTTATGGTTGGACAACTTCTTTAAGAAGATAATAATCTATACAAACAGAATGATCATATATTAGGCAGCACACCACCTCTTTACACTGGACTATATATTGCCAATAGCAATTTTAAGCCATCTTGCTCACTCAATGATTGCCAGTTCTATATTACTGCAGTGTAGAATATTGTGTAGTGTGTATTATACTCACTGTCAGCATTGCGTGTTGTATTTGTATAAAATTTGCATAGCTGCAGTCATTTGCCAACTAGATTGTCATCTGTTTCTTTCAATAAAAAGCAGAAGCAAGAAAAGTTGTTATTCAGCACATGACTACAACTGTGCAAATGAGCTATACAGTCATGTACCGATCATGATACAGTATGTAACTGGCATGTAAAATATGTCGTTCAAGATCTGGTCCTTGTTGACATCACAGCTATTCTATAAGTGTACTTGATTCTGTCTTGATTGCACATGAAACAGTTAATCACTAATTATTGACTAAGAATCCCCCTATTGTTCATGGTGCACACCTGCTATACTTCATCATATCCGTGTTTGATAATATAAATGTATAATACCTCTGTCAATGCAGCACCTACAATTAAGGTGTCTGTCCGAAATGCGTCAGTTGTTCCTGTACTTTTAACTTTATCGTGTTTTAATAATTTGAAATAAAACAAGAGTGCTAATATTTGGTGCTGGATCCCAACTTCCATCCTACTTACAGACATGTGACCACTCCCTGGAGCTGGCAACAAAGCGCAATCCAAACATTGAATGTAATGTTCATTATCCAGATTTAGCAATCACATTGCGTGTCTGCAGAAATATAGCTGAAACCTGGAACTGGAAAATCTCTTTGTAGCTGTGTGCCCATGATGTGTTTTTGGTGAGTTTTTGGCATTGTTTATAGTTTTAGCAAAGTGGATGTGATTTATACAAATCTCATGGCTATTTTTTTTTCTACGCAGCATAAACTGACCTGCGATGCATTTCAAATCTGCAATCTGTAAATTTCTTTTGAAAGTACACTGAGTTTTATGTACAAATTTTCGCCATAGACATGCATTAGATGGGGAAAATTTGCGGAAACGTGCTAACAACACAGGTAAATTACACATGACTTCACCAATAGAGTTTTGCCAAAGCTAAATACCAGTAAGTTTAAAAAATAAAGCAGCTTTCTTTAAAGCAAGTCTTCACAACATACGGTCAGAAGGCCATGGACCTATCTAGCACACACGGCTCCCTGCTTCTAATATTCAAACTCACATCTCTCAGTCATAACTACTTTTGAAACCTAGATCGCCCGGACTGGCACAGAGCATAGGGGAGCTTGTCAGTCCCTGCTCTGACATGCAGCAGCGTGATGAGGTCAGCATGCTGCTCCCATCATGCGATGCTCCTGGTGCCGCATAGGAAGTGGACACATCAGCCCCGGTAAATTCTCCATGGAGGAGCTGAAGATTAAATGTGTGCCAAAGCACACACTATGGGTGGATATTGTGAAAGGGGACACAATATAGCGAGGGGCAGTGGAATATTATAGAAAGGAGCAGTTTGAGGGGATATTTTGGAGAGAGGTAATGTGGGTAAGGTGATGATATTATGGAGTGGCTCAATGTGGAGGGACAGTATGGACAGGGGCAGTGTGAGGTCATATAATTAATATGGGGAGGGGCAGTGTGAGGAGCTATTATGGAGAGGGGAAGATTTGAGTGTCAATATGAAGAAAGGCAGTGTGGGGAGAATATTATGGAGAGGGGCTCTGTGGGGGAGATATTATGGAGAGGGGCAGTGTGGGCGATATTATGGAGAGGAGCAATGTGGGGGATATTATGGAAAGGGGCGATGTGGAAGGACAATGAAGTGGGGCAGTATTGTAGGGGATATTATGGAAACGGGCAGTGTTTGGGGGATGACATTATGTTGCAGAGATGAGTTCTGGGCATGAATCTCATCATGTCATCTGTACTACTTTGAGTCAAAAGGGACGGAAACTACTCCAATCAGGGAAGATGTTGTCTATACCTGGATGTAGATGTTTATTTTTGATACTTACTAAGTCTCATCAATACTGCAGTTTTCTTATGGTCCGCCGTCTGATGATGGCTGGTAACAACAACTTCCAGCATCTAATTAAAATTGTTAAGGACATACTGGAAATTGTAGGTTCAAGCAAAACAATTATGTATGGGCTGACCTGACATTGAAGTTGGTCGCTGCACTATGCTTGATGCTGCATTCTTGTGCTTGTAGCAATCCATAATGTGGTTCATGGCTATGTTAAAACTAAATCTCAAATCTATAAGTTTTGAGTATTTTTTTGAGGAGGATTTTCTGAGTTTCTGCTCCAAAAACTAAGTCAAAATGAAAGCGCATTCACACTGAATTTGTTGGAGCAGAAACTGAGCAGAAACTGCAAATATTCCTCAAATACTTAAAACATGCTCCTGGGATGTATTAATGTACTGATGGTGGTTCTGGTGATGTATTCATGTAATTATCCATTTAAATTTGTTTGCGACCCTTGGAATTGGTTCAGTGTGGCAATGTGGCCATTGGACCAAAATGTTTTGCAGCCCTGATTTAAAGCATTACATTCCCCAAAAAATACAAAAACTGCTAAGTCAAATATATACATATACAGTGCTAAGGAAATGTATTCATACCATGTGAACTTTTCCACATTTTCTTGTTACACCCATAAATTTAACTATATTTAATTGGGATTTTATGTGATTTACCAACACAAACTAGCACGTATTTATGGTGGAAAGAAAATGATACATGGTTTTCTAAATATTTTAAAAATATAAATCTGAAAATTGTGATGTGCATTTGTATTCAGACCCCTATAGTCTGATACCCCTAAATAAAATCCTGAGTAATCAATTGCCCCAGAAGTCACCTAATTAGTAATTTGAGCCTACCTATGTCTAATTTATTCTCAGTATAACTACACCTGTTCTGTGACCACCTCAGAGGTTTGTTTGAGAACATTAGAGCTCAAACAGCATCATGAAAACCAAACAACACATCAGACAGGTCAGGGCTAAATTTGTGACAAAGAGTAAATCAGGGTTAGGTTATAAAAAATATAGCCAAAGCTCTGGATATTTTACTGAGCACTGTACAATCCATCATCCAAAAATGGAAGGAGTATGGCCCAAATGCCAAGTTACCAAGACATGACTGTCCACCTAAACTGATAACCCAAGCAAGGAGAGCACTAATTAGAGAAGCAGCCAAAATAGCCATGGTCACTCCAGAGAAGCTGCAGTGATTCCCAGCTCATGTGGGAGAATCTGTACACAGGACAACTATTAGTCATATACTCCCTCCACAAATCTGGCCTTTATGGAAGAGTGGCAAGAAAGTATGCATTTTTGAAAACAAGCCATGAGAAGTTCAGTTTGCTGTTTGCAAAAAGCCATATAGAGGACACAACTAGCATGTGGAAGAAGGTGTACTGGTCAGATGAGAACAAAGTAGAACATTTTTGGACTTAATGAAAACGCTGTTTTTGGTGGAAGATTAACACTGCACACCATCCTGAAAATACCATCCCCACTGTAAAACATGGTGGTGGCAGCATTATGCAGTGGTAATACTTTTCTTCAGAAGGGACAAGGAAGCTAGTCAAAGTTGATGAGAATATGGATGGAGCTACTAAATACAGGAAAAATCTGGAAGAAAACCTTTTAGAGGCTGAAAAAGACTCGAGACTGGAATGTAGGTTCACCTTCCAGCAGGACAATAACCCTAAACATACTGCCAGAGCTACAATCGAATTGTTTAGCTTAAAGTAAATTCATGTGTTTGAATGGCCCAGTCACAGTCCAGACCTAAATCCTATAGATGACCTGTAGTAGGATTTGAAAGTTGCTGTTCACAGATGCTCTCTATCCAATCTCACTGAGCTAGAGCTATATTGCAAAGAAGGGGCAAAACATTTTCAGCCCCTAAATGTGCAAAGCTGGTAGAGATATACCTCAAGAGACACAAAATTGACTCAAGGGGCTAAATACAAATGCACAACAGAATTTTCAGATTTATATTTTTAAAATACCTGCTTCTTGGTTTGGTATATCACATAAAAACCCAATAAAAAACCTTACATTTCTGTGTGTATTGTGAAAAATGTGCAAAGGATCATGGCACTGTAGCTTTAGTTTTACACTATGTAACCAATGTGACTTATAAACTAAGGCAATTCATTGTTACTGTACAAGGTGGTGAAATATAACAAATATTTCCATCATTCACACATCATTCACACGATGGTCTAAAGGCCGCTTTACACGCTGCGATATCGGTCCCGATATCGCTAGCGTGCGTTCCCGCCCCCATCTGTTGTGCGACACGGGCAAATCGCTGCCCGTGTCACACAACATCGCCCGGACCCGTCACACGTACTTACCTGCCTAGCGACGTCGCTGTGACCGGCGAACTGCCTCCTTTCTAAGGGGGCGGTCCGTGCGGCGTCACAGCGACGTCACTAAGCGGCCACCCAATTGAAGCGGAGGGGCGGAGATGAGCGGGACGTAACATCCCGCCCACCTCCTTCCTTCCGCATTGTGGCCGGGAGGCAGGTAAGGAGAGGTTCCTCGTTCCTGTGGCGTCACACACAGCGATGTGTGCTGCCGCAGGCGCGACAAACTACTTCGTACCTGCAGCTCCAACGATAATTGAGAATGTACCCCCATGTCACCGATGAGGATTTTGCACGTTTTTGTGACGATGCAAAATCGCTCATAGGTGTCAGCTGCAACGGCATCGCTAATGCGACCGGATGTGCGTCACAAATTCCGTGACCCCAACGACTTCGCATTAGTGATGTCGCAGCGTGTAAAGCCCCCTTAAGGCTCAGATTCACCCATGCATTTTTGTCTGTTTTTTTTCTAGTTATGTCTGTTTCGCACCTTTGTTTTGTTTGCACCCAATTCATAATTCTATTTGCTCCCTTTTTTAAGTCTATTTCATATATGCTCGCCTGTTTGTTGATTTTTCTGCTTTGTGATTGGAGTCTAGCGATTCCAGATATTTTCATCTGATACACTGCAGTTCAAAAGTTTGGGGTCGCCCAGGCAATTTTGTCTTTTCCATGAAAAATAATACTTTTATTTATCAAATGAGCTGCATAATGAATAGGAAATATAGTCCAGACATTGACTAGGTTAGAAATACTGTAATGATTTATACTTGAAATAATAATTCTCTCCTTCACACCTTGCTTTCGGCACAGAATGTTCCTTTGCAGTAATTCCAGCTTTGCAGACCTTTGGCATTCTAGCTGTTAATTTGATGAGGTAATCTGGAGATATTTCACCCCATGCTTCCAGAAGCCCATCCCACAAGTTGGATTGGCTTGATTGGCACTCTTTGTGTCGCGGGCGGAGGAGGGGACGCTGCGCTCTCCCACTGCTCGGGTCCGGCCGCTGCTGCTGCTGCTGCTCGGTGGTGGCTCGAGCGGTGGACCGGATCCCGGGTACTCGAGCGGCGTTCCTCGCCCGTGAGTGAAAAGGGTGGGGAATTGATTGTGGGGATTTGATATTGTCCGTGACGCCACCCACGGTTGTGGTGAGATTGGTGACACCACCGCTGCTCTGGACGGGGATCCCGGGAGCGATGACAGGGAGCAGCCTGGATGTTAGTTCTCCCCTCCGTGGGTAGGGGGTTGGTTGTCCCGGGG
The DNA here is from genome assembly GCF_048569485.1 of Anomaloglossus baeobatrachus. Classification (NCBI taxonomy): domain Eukaryota; kingdom Metazoa; phylum Chordata; class Amphibia; order Anura; family Aromobatidae; genus Anomaloglossus; species Anomaloglossus baeobatrachus. The sequence goes on from NW_027441891.1 coordinate 480,865, forward strand.
CCCGGTGATGGGGTAGGGATGGATTGCAGGCGGGCTACGGGGCCTGGCGAGGTGCAGGGTCGCGGGGGCAGCACTGTGCCGCACAGCACGGTGGTACTCACTCAGCCAATGATGAAGACACAGTTCTCGGTAAAACACACGGCTGGATGGACGGGTCCCACAAACGGCTGCGGTGTTTCTTTTCCCGGCAGGTTGATGGTGACTGCCTTTCCCTGCACCTGTGTAAAGTGTGTACGGTTCCAATGGGTTCCCACCGGTAACCCGCTCCCCAGCTTGAAGGTTGCTGAAGGAGCCCCTTTTGCCCGCAGGCTCTGGCCCTGGGAACTTTAGCCTTGGTGGTGACTGTGTTTCCCTCTCTCAGTTGGACGGTTGCCTTCTGTCGGGACTTGGCTGCTGGGAAACCCAGGAGGTTCCCTTCGCTAATGAATTTGGCAAATTCACAGTGACTCCTAGCCTTGCCGGGGTCCGTAAGCCCCTGCCGGATGGTGCTGGCTTCTCTTTGCGTACCGGTCCGGTACCGCCGGGCCACCGCCCGTCCATGGTCCTTACGGTTAGCTCCAATAGACCACTCCTGCAGACGGTCACCACCGTCTGCCAACCTTGCTGATCCGTCCGGGCCACACACCCGGACCAACTTCTGTCTGCTCAACTGCTACTTCCCTCCTTCCACTTTCACTTCCAAAACTAGTCTCTTTACTTTTCCCGCCTCCAGGACTGTGTACTCCTCGGTGGGCGGGGCCAACCGCCTGGCCCACCCCCCTGGTGTGGATATTAGCCCCTGGAGGAAGGCAACAAGGGTTTTTGTCAGACTTCGGTGTGCCTGACCGGGAGTGTAGGGTGTGTAGGTGTTGTTCTGTGACGTCCTGGCTTGTCCAGGGCGCCACATTCCCCCTTAGTAAAATGCAGACCGTCCGTGGGCTGCACGTCCATCACAGTTTGTTTTTTTTTCACAAACTGAAAGATAAACGGTAAAACAAGTTACAATCATAATAACATCTTCCCACATCGGGAGGTACTCTTACTTAAACCATTACTAACGGTGTTGGCTTCCGCTCTCTCCCACCCAAGCAACCTGGCCCTGATGCTGCCCCTAAGCAAACAGGCAGCACCCCTTAACCCCAGTCCAGCACAAGTTGCCCGAGTGGGTTCTGTCCTTTTCAGGGGACCCACGTCCATGGGGAACCCCTGAAACCCCCAGAGGATCGCCACCGGTTCCGGTGGTGGCTGGGCCCCAGCCTACTCCACTGCGGGCCCTTCCTCCAATCTGCCTCTCCGGAGGCGGCAACGGTGAAAGCCACAAACATAATTATTTACAAGCCACAAGTTCGTGGTTGCCCTGCAAGTTCTCAGGCTTGTCCATAAGGAGTCCCTTACGCAAAACTTGAAAACAGTCCCCACGGGGACAACGGTGCCGGCAACGACCGGTTTCAATCACAGTTTGTTAATCAGGTGAACTTCTCGGTTATCATTCTTTCCTATCATTATTTCAAAACATTTAAATGGTACTTTTAACACATACAGCTGGTGGTCCCAACGGGGACACTGCAACGGGACTCCGCTGCCCTTACTCCGATTCTTCTGCGTCAGCTGGGGGAGGAGGTGCGCTGGACACTCGGGCTTCTTGGCTGCCCCTCAGCTTCGCATCCAATGCGAACCACCCCCTCTCCCCACAGTGCCGGGTATACTGCACCAGGTCTCCGGGCATCAGATTGCGGCCTGGATGCTCCTCCGGCAGGTGGGCGTTGACATCCCGCCGGGCTACAAAAATTTCGGCCTTCAGGCCCGGTTCATAGATAAAGCCATAGCCCCGGCGGACATCAAACCTCCTCACCTGCCCTTCATACAGCGGGCCCCGGATACGGAAGGTCGCTTGGCGGAGGCTCTCCTTTTCCCTGATCGTACGGGCCACCAACTCCGCCTTCTTCCTCTCTCTTTCTGCGATCTCTGGGCCCAGCGGTGTTGGCTCCCTGTCCCAATACGGAGCTGCTGCGAGCTCCGGCGCACGGGTCGGGCCCCGCGAGACCTTCTGGACACTGCCCACCACTGGCAATCTGGGTGGAAGGTCCCGCGGTGACTTGGCCTGGGGTGCTGCCCTGCAGCGGCAACCCGGCGCAACCTCAGCCGAGGTGTGGGGGATGGGCACAGGGGTCCTCTTCCGCCGGGCCTCCTGCACGGAGCGGCCTGTCGGCTCCGGCTCGGGAAGTTTTTCGGGGGATGCCTCCGGCTCAGGCTTCTGCACCTTCCAGGGTAGCACTTCCGGTCGGTCACGGGCTCCGGCTACAGGTCGATCTGCCTGGGCAGACATGCAGGGTACCGCTACCGGTTGTGGGGGCAGCGAGCCTAGTGGCGGGGCCGCGGCGGCCAGTACGAGTAGCAGGGGACGTAGTAAGGTGAGCGGGCATGGACCGGGTCCCTCGGCCGCGATGACCGACCCACTAGGGGTACAGGGGCATAGGTCACTCACCCTCCCTTCCGAAGCTCCCTCTTCCTCGCATCTCCGCACAGTCATTACGACCTCTGCCATGTCGGCCTCCCACTCCTCCAAGAGGAGCTGCATCTTGACCTGCAGCCGTTATTGGAGCTGCGCGGTCCGGATCTCCACCCATGCCGCGGTTCCAGGCGCGGGGGCTACGGTGCTGCGGGACGGCATAAACATGGCTCTGGCAGCCTCTTCCAGGAACCAGCAACAAGATGGCCGCAGGGTCCTGGCGTCCCTGCTTTTATAGCCGCGGGCTACATGCGGCCAGACGCCATCAGTCCCCCTTAGTCTCTTTCCGGCTCCTCCTCTACAGGGGCGGGGTTTTGGCCTTCGCGCCTCCACTACTCGAGGAGACGCTCGAGCAGGAATTCTTCGCGCCCAAGATGGCGGCTTCTCAAATTTTCCGGCCGGACACCTCCGGCGGTTACAAGGCGCACCTCTACCAGACGGCAGAGCGGTAAGATTCTGTTCGTGACGCCAAGTTGTCGCGGGCGGAGGAGGGGACGCTGCGCTCTCCCACTGCTCGGGTCTGGCCACTGCTGCTGCTCGGTGGTGGCTCAAGCGGTGGACCGGATCCCGGGGACTCGAGCGGTGTTCCTTGCCCGTGAGTGAAAAGGGTGGGGAATTGACTGTGGGGATTTGATATTGTCCGTGACGCCACCCACGGTTGTGGTGAGATTGGTGACACCACCGCTGCTCTAGACGGGGATCCCGGGAGTGATGACAGGGAGCAGCCTGGATGTTAGTTCTCCCCTCCGTGGGTAGGGGGTAGGGATGTCCCAGGGCCCTGTGATGGGGTAGGGATGGATTGCAGGCGGGCTACGGGGCCTGGCTAGGTGCAGGGTCGCGGGGGCAGCGCTGTGCTGCACGGCACGGTGGTACTCACTCAGCCAATGATGAAGACACAGTTCTCGGTAAAACACACGGCTGGATGGACGGGTCCCACAAACGGCTGCGGTGTTTCTCCTCCCTCCTCCTACCCGCTCCCCAGCTTGAAGGTTGCTGAAGGAGCCCCTTTTGCCCGCAGGCTCTGGCTCTGGGAACTTTAGCCTTGGTGGTGACTGTGTTTCCCTCTCTCGGTTGGACGGTTGCCTTCTGTCGGGACTTGGCTGCTGGGAAACCCAGGAAGTTCCCTTCGCTAACGAATTTGGCAAATTCACGGCGACCCCTAGCCTTGCCGGGGTCCGTAAGCTCCTGCCAGATGGTGCTGGCTTCTCTTTGCGTACCGGTCCGGTACCGCCGGGCCACCGCCCAACCACGGTCCTTACGGTTAGCTCCAATAGGCCACTCCTGCAGACGGTCACCACCGTCTGCCAACCTTGCTGATCCGTCCGGGCCACACACCCGGACCAACTTCTGTCTGCTCAACTGCTACTTCCCTCCTTCCACTTTCACTTCCAAAACTAGTCTCTTATTTTTCCCACCTCCAGGACTGTGTACTCCTCGGTGGGCGGGGCCAACCGCCTGGCCCACCCCCCTGGTGTGGACATCAGCCCCTGGAGGAAGGCAACAAGGGTTTTTGTCAGACTTCAGTGTGCCTGACCGGGAGTGTAGGGTGTGTAGGTGTTGTTCTATGATGTCCTGGCTTGTCCAGGGCGCCACATTTGCATACCATGCGGTCAAGCTACTCCCACAACATCTCAATAAGGTTGAGATCTGGTGACTGGGCTGGCCACTCCATTACAGATAGAAACCAGCTGCCTGCTTCTTCCCTAAATAGTTCATGCATAAGTGGGAGGTGTGCTTTGGTTCATTGTCCTTTTGTAGGATGAAATTGGCTCCAATCAAGCACTGTCCACACGGTATGGCATGGAATTGCAAAATGGAGTGATAGCCTTCCTTATTCAAAATCCCTTTTACATTGTACAAATCTCCCACTTTACCAGCACTAAAGCAACCCCAGACCATCACATTACCTCCACCATGCTTGACAGATGGTGTCAGTCACTCTTCCAACATCTTTTCAATTGTTCTGCATCTCACAAATGTTCTTCTGTGTGATCCAAACACTTAAAACTTCGATTTGTCTGTCCATAACACTTTCTTCCAATCTTCCTCTGTCCAATGTCTGTGTTCTTTTTCCCATATTGATCTTTTCCTTTTATTAGCAAGTCTCAAATATGGCTTTTTCTTTGCCACTCTACCCTGAAGGCCAGCATCCCGGAGTTGCCTCTTCACTGTAGATGTTGACACTGGCGTCTTGCGGGTAATATTTAAAGAAGCTGCCAGTTGAGGACCTGTGAGGGGTCTATTTTTCAAACTAGAGACTCTAATGTACTTGTCTTGTTGCTCAGGTTTGCAGTGGGGCCTTCCACTTCTCTTTCTACTCTGGTTAGAGCCTGTTTGTGCTCTCCTCTGAAGGGAGTAGTACACACCATTGTAGGACATCTTCAGTTTCTTGGAAATTTCTCGCATGGAATATCCTTCATTTCTAAGAACAAGAATAGACTGCCGAGTTTAACATGAAAGTTCTCTTTTTCTGGTCATTTTGAGAAGTTAATGGATTCAACAAATGTAATGCTCCAGATTCTCAACTAGCTCAAAGGAAGGTCAGTTTCATAGCTTCTCTAATCACCAAAACTGTTTTCAGCTGGGCTAACATACTTGTACAAGGGTTTTCAAGGGATTTCTAAACATCCATTAGCCTTTTAAGACAGTTAGCAAACACAATGTATCATTAGAACACTGGAGTGGTGGTTGATGGAAATGCGCCTCTATACACCTATGTAGATATTGCATAAAAAACTAGACGTTTGCAGCTAGAATAGTCATTTACCATATTAACAATGCATAGAGTGTGTTTCTGTTTAATTTAATGTTAGCTTCATTGAAAAAAAAATGTGCTTTCCTTTAAAAAATAAGGAAATATCTAAGTGACCCTAAACTTTTGAACTGTAGTGTACATCATTTGCGACTTTTTAATCTATACTCCAGTCTCTCCCCTCCCCCAGAGTGATTTTTCACAATTAAATCAAACGTTTCAGCTCTTGTGACATTTTGAAAAGTTGTGACTTTTAGCTCAAAAAGTCGCAAAAATTATAAGTGACAGGGAAAATGCCCATTTTTTACTCTACACTAAATTCATGAACAGTGGGACCATTCTAATGAATTTGGTGCAATGATCATCCATGACTACCACAAGAAAGAAAAGAAAAGTGCCCAAAAAAAAATCGCAAATGATGAATCGGGGCTTATGTGTTTAACCCCTTCACGACCGCGGGCAGTAAAATTACGTCCTATTTTAACGTGACTTAACGACCAGGGACGTAATTTTACTGCCTAAACTTCATTTGATTGCCGTGGCCATAGCAACGGCTTTCAAATGATGTCCCCTGCTGTTTCTTACAGCAGGGGACCTTTGCTTGACCCCAGGGGGGGTGGCATCGCCACCCCCTATCGACGATCGATGTGATTGGCTGTTCAAATCTGAACCGCCAACCACATCGATCGCACTAATTTCGGCAAAAATAATGCCCAAATTAGTGCGATCCTGTGAGATCCAGCTATGAGATGCCGCAGCTGCTGCAGCATATCATAGGTGGACCTCAAACATGTCGCCCCCAGCCCCTGCAGCACTGATTGGAGCGATCGTGCTATGACGCGCAATCGCTCCAATCAGTGTGCAGTGGGGCGGTCTGATCTGTCAATGGCCGCCCTCCCCAGGCCTGTACTGCTCTGGGGACCCTCCCCCAACATGGCTGCAGCGTGGAGTGGCTGGTACTTTTGGTACCACGCCACCGCTGCTGCCGCCGCAGACGCCGCCTCTGCTGTCACCGCGCCAGCTCCAAAGGTAAGTATTGCGCTCCGGCGATGGCCCCTGCGCGCTCCCGTGAAGGCCCCTGCGCGCTCCCGTGAAGGCCCCTGCCCGTGCCCCCCCAGATCTGCCCCCCTACGCCCCGATCTGCCCCCCTACGCCCCGATCTGCCCCCCGGCATCCCGATCTGCTCCCCACGCGATCTGCCTGCCTCCTCTGTCATCTCTATTCTGCTTCCAAGGTTCCTTCCTTCTGCCTTTGCTTCTCCGCCCCCTCTGCTCTCCCTCTAACCCCCCCCATCTGCCCCCCCTCTGCCCCCCCCTCTCCCCATCCCCCCCTGCCCCCCCCGACGTCCTCTTACCTGCCTTCACGGGTCGTCCGAGGTCTTCACTGGCCCGATCACATCTGCCTCCATCGCTGGGTCCTTCTGCTGATCTGTCCAACGTCCTGCCTGCTGCTGGTGTAAAGCTGTCTATCTCACTGCCTTCTTGTTCCTCTGCAACTCTTCTGGTCAGTGATCCTCTTGGTACTGTGAGTATAACTTTTTTTTTTTTTTTTTTCTTGTATCCTGTCCATTTTTACACTTCATCTGTCCATGCGTCCCGCCAAGCGCTGATCAGGGATGCAGATAACGGATCTGCATCCGTGGTCAGTTTTTGGCATGACTTTTTTCCGTATTCGCGACGCTTTTTGTATCGCGTCCGTCCGTGCGTCCCGCCGAGCGCTGATCAGGGATGCAGATAACGGATCGGCATCCCTGCTCAATTTTTGGCGTGACTTTTTTCCGTATTCGCGACGCTTTTTGTATCGCGTCCGACCGTGCGTCCCGCCAAGCGCTGATCAGGGATGCAGATAACGGATCGGCATCCCTGCTCAATTTTTGGCGTGACTTTTTTCCGTATTCGCGACGCTTTTTGTATCGCGTCCGACCGTGCGTCCCGCCGAGCGCTGATCAGGGATGCAGATAACGGATCGGCATCCCTGCTCAATTTTTGGCGTGACTTTTTTCCGTATTCGCGACGCTTTTTGTATCGCGTCCGACCGTGCGTCCCGCCGAGCGCTGATCAGGGATGCAGATAACGGATCGGCATCCCTGCTCAATTTTTGGCGTGACTTTTTTCCGTATTCGCGACGCTTTTTGTATCGCATCCGACCGTGCGTCCCGCCGAGCGCTGATCAGGGATGCAGATAACGGATCGGCATCCCTGCTCAATTTTTGGCGTGACTTTTTTCCGTATTCGCGACGCTTTTTGTATCGCATCCGTCCGTGCGTGCCGCCGAGCGCTGATCAGGGATGCAGATAACGGATCGGCATCCCTGCTCAATTTTTGGCGTGACTTTTTTCCGTATTCGCGACAATTTTTGTATGGCATCCGTCTGTGCGTCCCGCCGAGCGCTGATCAGGGATGCACATAACATATCTGCATCCATGGTCAATTTTTGGCGTGACTTTTTTTTTTACGTATCCCAGATGCTTTTTTTATCGCATCCGACCATGCGTCCTGCAGCGGCCGATCAGTGCACTGCGTCTGTGCGTTTGAAAAGTCAAATGGCGCTCCTTCTCTTCTGAGCCCCGCCATGCGCCCAAACAATTACTTTCCACCACATATGAGGTATCTGCGTACTCAGGAGAAAATGCACAATACGTTTTATGGTGCATTTTTTCCTGATAGCCTTGTGAAAAAAAAAGCTACCTAGTTGAAGCAACCGTTTTGTGGTAAAAAAAATTTTTTTCTTTTCACGGCTCAACGCTATAAACTTCTGTGAAGCCCCCAGGTGTTCAAAGTGCTCACCAAACATCTAGAAAAATTATTTGAGGGCTCTAGTTTCCAAAATGGTGTCACTTGTGGGGGAGCTCCACTGTTTAGGCACCATAGGGGGTCTCCAAACGTGACATGGCGTCCGCTAATGATTCCAACCAATTTTGCTGTCAAATGGCGCTCCTTCTCTTCTGAGCCCCGCCATGCGCCCAAACAATTACTTTCCACCACATATGATGTATCTGCGTACTCAGGAGAAAATGCACAATACATTTTATGGTGCATTTTTTCCTGTTACCCTTGTGAAAAAAAAAGCTACCTAATTGAAGCAACCGTTTTGTGGTAAAACATTTTTTTTTCTTTTCACGGCTCAACGCTATAAACTTCTGTGAAGCCCCCAGGTGTTCAAAGTGCTCACCAAACATCTAGAAAAATTATTTGAGGGCTCTAGTTTCCAAAATGGGGTCACTTGTGGGGGAGCTCCATTGTTTAGGCACCTCAGGGGGTCTTCAAACCTGACATGGCGTCCGCTAATGAGTGCAGCTAATTTTGCATTTAAATGGCGCTCCTTGCCTTCCGAGCACTGCCGTGTGTCCAAACATTTGATTTCCACCACATATGAGGTATCTGCGTACTCAGGAGAAAATGGACAATATATTTTATGTTGCATTTTTTCCCAATACCCTTGTGAAAAAAAAAGCTACCTAGTTGAAGCAACAGTTTTGTGGTAAAAAAAAATTTTTTTCTTTTCACGGCTCAACGTTATAAACTTCTGTGAAGCCCCCAGGTGTTCAAAGTGCTCATCAAACATCTAGAAAAAATATTTGAGGGCTCTAGTTTCCAAAATGGGGTCACTTGTGGGGGAGCTCCATTGTTTAGGCACCTCAGGGGGTCTTCAAACCCGACATGGCGTCCGCTAATTAGTGCAGCTAATTTTGCGTTCAAAAATTCAAATGGCGCTCCTTGCATTCCGAGCACTGCCGTGTGTCCAAACATTTGATTTCCACCACATATGAGGTATCTGCGTACTCAGGAGAAAATGGACAATATATTTTATGTTGCATTTTTTCCCAATACCCTTGTGAATAAAAAAGCTACCTAGTTGAAGCAACAGTTTTGTGGTAAAAAAAATTTTTTTTCTTTTCACGGCTCAACGTTATAAACTTCTGTGAAGCCCCCAGGTGTTCAAAGTGCTCATCAAACATCTAGAAAAAATATTTGAGGGCTCTAGTTTCCAAAATGGGTTCACTTTTGGGGGAGCTCCATTGTTTAGGCACCTCAGGGGGTCTTCAAACCCGACATGGCGTCCGCTAATGAGTGCAGCTAATTTTGCGTTCAAAAATTCAAATGGCGCTCCTTCCCTTCCGAGCTCCGCTGTGCACCCAAACAATTGATTTTTACCACATATGGGGTATCGGCGTACTCAGGAGAAAATGCACAATAAATTGTAGGGTGCACTTTCTCTTTTCTCCCTTGTGAAAATGAAAATTTTATGGCTAAAGTAACATTTTTGTGTTAAAAAGTAAAATTTTCATTTTTTCCTTCCACATTGCTTTGGTTCCTGTGAAGCACCTAAAGGGTTAATAAACTTTTTGGATGTGGTTTTGAGCAGAGTGAGGGGTGCAGTTTTTAGAATGGGGTCACTTTTGGGTATTTTCTGTCACCTCGGTCTCTCAAAGTCACCTCAAATGTGATGTGGTCCCTAAAAAAAATTATTTTCTAAATTTTGTTGGAAAAATGAGAAATTGCTGATGAACTTTGACCCCTTCTAACTTCCTAACGAAAAAAAAATTTGTTTCGAAAATTGCGCTGATGTAAAGTAGACAAGTGGGAAATGTTATTTAGTAACTATTTTGTGTGACATATTTCTCAGATTTATGGGCATAAATTTTCAAAGTTTGAAAATTGCGAAATTTTCAAAATTTTCGCCAAATTTCCTAAATTTTCACAAATAAACGCAAAAAATATCGGCCTAAATTTACCACTGACATGAAGTACAATATGTCACGAAAAAACAATCTCAGAATCGCCAGGATCCGTTGAAGCGTCCCAGAGTTATAACCTGTCAAAGTGACACTGGTCAGAATTGCAAAAAATGGCCCGGTCATTAGGGTGTTTTAGTGGCCGGGGGTGAAGGGGTTAATATATAATTTTATTGATAACTGTATCATCTTTCTACAGCAAAGATGGAGTGCAGAGCATTACATTGTGTTTCATAGGAATGACCACTAAGTGGCGATAAGACTGCTGGATATAAGAGATTCACACGATTCCTCACCATTGCACTTATGGACGTAAGTCAACATTGCTTTATAGTGCAACAAAATGTACATGCACACCTATAAATGTATCTGTCTGCTATGGACCTACATTGGAATGAAATTGTACACCTAAAATCACTCATATATATATATATATATATATATATATATATATATATATATGTATATATAGTGTTCTGTTGATTTGTTGTTATTGTTTTGTTCTTATTTTGTTACTTTTTTTTTTAAAGCTTGGCAACCTACGTCTTTCTACCCAGTAATTGTAGATTGACTATATTGTCAGACACTTGCCAAGAAAACTGAATGTCAGGCTGAGGTGCTAAGGTCCTCCGGTGATATGTAGTCTGAGGGCCCAATCTTCAGCTATAGGTTTATCTGATCCTAGTTCACAAATTTCTGGTCAACACATTCTGTATTGAATATTTGCATTTTATATATGTTTACCACATAGTGTTATAGTTTATAAATCCATATTAAATAGGTGCAGGTTATTGCTAGGAAAATGTCAGTGCATTTTTTGGCTACATTGCCGTTGCCCTTTGGCTATAGTTACGTCTGATGCCTGGTCCTTGCCCTGAACTATTGACCATCTTTGAGTTGGCTGTCAATCAGCATAACATCGGCAGTAACGCCCTATTAACAGAGCAGAGAGGACGAGAAGCCACAGCATTGCCCATCTCCTCTGTTATGAGGGCTGACACATTTGTACGGACTTGACTTTCCTTGCCTCCAACTTGTTGAGACTGATTTGCGTTGCTACAGCTGAAAATCTCATGCTTACGAGAGTCTATCAGTAGTTTCTTGGTTACATATTTGTTATGAAGAGAAAGCCTTTTTTTCTCTCCACTATGGACGAGCCACTGCCTTTCTTTCCATATTAAAGGGGTTGTTCATTTCAAATGTCTTTATTCCATAGGGCTGCTTTGTTAAAACATGACAAACTCACCATTGCTTACCACCTTACAGCTCCTGTGCTTCTTTTGCCCCAGTATATCACAAAAGTGTGTACACCCCTCACATATTTGTAAATATTTTATTATATCTTTTCATGGGACAACACTGAAGATATGACACTTTGCTACAATATAAAGTAGTCAGTGTACAGCTTATATAACAGTGTAAATTTGGTGCCCTCTAAACAACTCAACACATTGCTATTAATATGTAAACTGCTGGCAATGAAGTGAGTACACCCCTAAGAGAAAATTGCCAATTTATGCTCAACTAGCCATTTTTGCTTCCCGCCATCATGCAACTCATTAGTGTTACAAGGCCTCTAATGTGAATGGGGAGCAGGTGTGTTATATTTGGAGTTATCACTCACACACCCTCTTATACTGGTCACTGGAAGTTCAACATGGCTCCTCATGGCAAAGAATTCTCTGAGGATTGTAAAAAAGAATTGCTGCTCTACATAAAGATGGCCTAGGCTATAAGAAGATTGTAACCACCCTGAAACTAAGCTGCAGCACAGTGGCTAAGACCATACAGCAGTTTAACAAGAAACATTACACTCAGGACAGGCCTCATCATGGTCGACCAAAGAACTTGAGTACAAGTGCTCAGGGTCATATCCAGAGGTTGTCTTTTTAAAATAGACGAATGAGTGCTGCCAGCATTGCTACAGAGGTTAAAGGGGTGATGGGGTCAGCCTGTCAGTGCTCAGACCATATGACACACACCGCATCAAATTGGTCTGCATGGCTGTCATCTCAGAAGGAAGCTTCTTCTAAAGATGATGCACAAGAAAGTCTGCAAACAATTTGCTGAAGACAAGTAGACTAAAAACATGGATTACTGAAACCATGTCCTGTGATCTGGTGATGCCAGGTGTGATTGCAACCCCTGCACCTATTGTAATTACGCCCCTCGCCACACCACTTATTTCTTGCTAAGGGACAGTGCACTCCTAAGGTTTCAGAATTTAAGACAATGGCATGGCTGAGCTGCTGGCCTTAAGTATATGTCCTAGAAAAGTGCAGGATCCAAAAAGCTAGATGAATCCAGTGATGAGACCAGCTTCAGAGTTGCATTTGTAAGAAATAGCAAAGAATTTAACCCCTTAACGACCACAGGCCATAAAATTATGTCCTAGCGGTGATAGTGTTAATCCCAACGGCTGCCACGGCCAGTCCGGGGGGATTCGCGCACATGTCAGCTGACTTATACAGCTGACATGTGTGCCTACCAGGTATGAGCTGATCCACAATCCGCCCAAACCTGATAACTTCTTAAATACCGCTGTGAAACTGCCACAGCAGCATTTTAATAACGGTGTTCCATTTACTCATCGCCCGACACCGGAAGTCACAAGACGGGATCACGTGGATCCGATGATTGTCATGATAGCACAGGGTCATGTGATGACTCCTGTAGCTGTCACGCTCCCCGGGTCCTCGGTTCCGCTCCCCGGGTCCTCACCCCCGCTCCCCGGCTCACCTGCCACGCTCCCCGCTCTCCAGCCTCCGGTGCCCGTCCTTCCCAGGCCCCCTGGTCTCCGATCCCGGCGCCCGACGGCTTCCCAGGCCCTGGCCGGCTCCCCTGCGTCCTCCTCTCAGCTTCCTTCCCTGGCTTCTGGCACCCGGGCGGCGCGCATGCGCATTAGGGTGCGCGCGCGGTCACTGACCCTTTCTTAAAGGGCCAGCGTCCATTAACAGGAAATGAGGCTAAACAGGTACAGGGTATAAAGGGGGTTATTGTCCAAGGGGGCGGGGCCTGATCTTCGTGTTTCCTAAGCTAGGAGTCAGGTCTCCTGGTGTCTCTGTGCATATACTCACCTATCTCTCTTGTAGAGCCGTGCCTGCCTCGCCATCCAGTCCTGCCGTATCCTGAACCCCGAACGCTGTCCATCTGCCATCCTGACAGTCCGCACCATCTCGGATCCCTGCGGTGACCCGTCATCTCGCTCCAAAGGTTCCGGACCCCGCCTGACATCATCTCGGCTTCCGAACCTGAGCTGCGTCACCCGGACTACCACCCGTGACTCCGTGGTCCCAGGGACTTCTCCGCTATACTCGTGTGCACGGACTGTTCTGCTGTTTATAGTGTTCCAGCTACCGGACTCTTTACTACCATCTAGGAGTTCGGCCCAGTGGATCCACCTCCTGGGTCTGCCCGTCCACCTGGCCGTGACAGTAAGATCAGGCCATGGATCCCGCTGCAGCACTAGCAGCAGTACAGGAGGAACTCCAACGCCAGCGTGAAGTCCAGACCCGCATGCTGCAATTCATGTCTTCTGTGGACGCCCGCCTGAACACGCTACAAACGGCAGTTACGACTTCAACATCCCGGGCTTCCACTAGTCAATCCACGGATCCAGCTCCTGTGGCGACTTCTTCAGATACCACCAGACTTCGGTTGGCTTCACCACCCCGGTACGCCGGAGACCCCAAGACCTGCAGGGGATTCTTAAACCAATGCTCCCTCCATTTCACGCAGCTGCCGCATTTGTTTGCTTCCGACCAAGCCAAGGTCGCCTTCATCATGTCCCATCTAGAGGGTGAGGCACTGGCGTGGATGAACCCCTTGTGGGAGAAGGGGGATCCTGTGACCACGAACATCCAGGACTTCCTGCAGGCATTCCGTGGTACTTTTGATGAGCCCGGACGCGCCTCCGCGTCTGCTTCGTCTCTTCTCCGGTTACGTCAGGGGACTCTGACGGTGGGTCAATACGCGATCCGGTTTCGCACCCTGGCCTCAGAACTCGGGTGGAACAACGAGGCCCTAACCGCCGCCTTCTGGGAAGGACTCTCAGGGCGAATTAAAGACGAGCTGGCGGGTCGTGACGTACCGACCACCCTGGATGCCCTGATTGCCCTAGCGACTCGAGTGGACATTCGCTTTCAGGAGCGATCCAAGGAAGTGTCCCGTGAGAGACGTCCAGTACGGCATTCCTCTCCTCCGCAGAAACCCTCCGTACTTCAGTCATCGACAGCTGGGGCTCCCGTCCACGAGCCCATGCAGATCGACCGAGTGCGTCAGTCTGAACAACGTCGAGCAGAGCGGCTCGCCAAGGGTCTCTGCTTTTACTGCGGTGAGGGCACACACCTGCTACGCTCCTGTCCAGAGAGGCCGGGAAACTCCAAAGCCTAGGGTTGGTAGGAGAGGCCACCCTAGGTGCTGGGACTCTCTCTGACCCGGTTACATGGACAGTGCAAGTGACAACGGGAGAGACGCGGTTCACGGCTGATGCCTACCTCGATTCCGGGGCAGCAGGCAATTTCATCCAGCAGGCCACGGTGGACAAGTACCGGGTGCCTGTTATTCCACTCGACAAGCCCCTAGTGATTGCCTCGGTGGATGGGAGACCCCTCTCTGACACCATCTCCTGGATCACCAGGCCGGTCGAACTGCGTATCGGTGCCCTTCACACCGAGAACATCGCTTTCTACGTTCTCCCACACATGTCCCACCAGATCCTGCTGGGACTTCCATGGTTGCGGACACACGAACCATCAGTTAGCTGGGGCACTGGCGAAATCACCCGATGGGGCTCTTCGTGTCATGAGAGGTGCCTAAAGTCCATACAACCCATCCGACGACCTCCGGTTCCAGAGAACCTACCGGGGCTGCCCTCGGCCTATTGGTCCTTTGCAGATGTCTTTGATAAAAAGGAATCCGAGGTACTGCCGCCACATCGTCCATACGATTGTGCCATCGACCTGCTCCCAGGAACAACACCACCACGAGGACGCATATATCCTTTATCTCCAGCCGAAACAAGGGCCATGTCTGCTTACATCTCAGAGAGCCTGGCAAGGGGGTTCATTCGGAGATCCTCCTCTCCTGCTGGAGCAGGTTTCTTCTTTGTCAAGAAGAAAGAGGGCGACTTACGCCCATGCATAGACTACCGGGGTCTGAATCAAATCACCGTAATAAACAAGTACCCTCTGCCGCTCATTCCCGAATTGTTTGACCGGCTTAGAGGAGCTCGTGTGTTCACCAAGCTGGATCTTCGGGGTGCTTACAATCTGGTACGCATCCGCTCTGGTGACGAATGGAAAACCGCGTTCAATACGCGCGATGGACATTATGAATACTGCGTGATGCCCTTCGGCCTGTGTAACGCTCCTGCCGTCTTTCAAGAACTGGTGAACGACGTGTTCCGGGACCTTCTCTACATCTGTGTGGTAGTGTATCTAGATGACATCCTTGTCTTCTCTCCGGACCTCCAAACCCACAGAGAAAACGTACAGCTGGTTCTACAAAGACTGAGAGAGAATCGTCTGTACGCAAAGTATGAGAAGTGTGTCTTTGAGCAGTCTTCTCTCCCCTTTCTGGGGTACATCATCTCTGATACTGGACTGCAGATGGATCCCAAGAAGGTCTCCGCCATTCTCAACTGGCCTCCTCCTTCTGGACTGAAGGCAATCCAACGCTTCCTGGGATTCGCCAACTACTACCGCCAGTTTATCCCTCACTTCTCTGCCTTGACTGCTCCTCTCTCCGCTTTGACTAAGAAGGAGGCTAATCCAAAGGACTGGTCACCTGCGGCTGACGCCGCGTTTGGCTCTCTGAAGCGGGCTTTTGCTTCCTCTCCTGTACTCCACCGTCCGGAGTTAAACCGCCAGTTCACCTTGGAGGTGGATGCCTCCTCCTCAGGAGCCGGAGCAGTGCTCATGCAAAAGTCCTCCTCCGGGAAGATGGTGACTTGCGGATTCTTCTCCAAGGGCTTCTCAGCGCCTGAACGCAACTACACCATCGGTGACCGAGAGCTCTTGGCAGTCAAACTGGCTTTGGAGGAATGGCGCTACCTCCTGGAAGGTGCAGTGTACCCCGTGATTATTTACACGGACCACAAGAACTTGGAATACCTACGGTCCGCTCAGCGTCTGAACCCACGGCAAGCCAGGTGGTCCCTATTCTTTGCCAGGTTTGATTTCCAGCTTCACTTCCGACCCGCGGACAAGAATGTACGCGCTGATGCCTTGTCCAGGTCTTTCATGCCCATGGAGCAGGAGGAAGAGACTACCCAACCCATCATTTGTCCTAGTAAAATCATTCCGGTGGCCCCTGTCACCCTGGCCCAGATACCGCCCGGGAAGACCTATGTCTCCGAGGTAGACAGGGAAAAAGTGTTACACTGGGGTCATGCCTCGAAAACAGCCGGTCATGCTGGTCAGAAAAAGACATGGGGTGCGATTGTACGTCATTATTGGTGGCCATCCCTTCGCACGGACGTCGCTGCTTTTGTATCCGCCTGTTCCTCTTGTGCCAGGAACAAGACGCCCAAACACCTCCCATATGGCTGTCTTCTGCCTCTGCCGATACCCTCAGTTCCGTGGCAACACATAGCAATGGACTTTATTACGGACTTGCCATTGTCCTCCGGACACACAGTCATATGGGTCGTGGTGGACCGGTTCTCTAAAATGGCCCATTTCGTCCCTATGGCTGGACTGCCCTCTGCTCAGGAACTCGCGGACGCCTATATACAACACATCTTCCGCTTGCATGGCTTTCCATTACACATCGTATCCGACAGAGGAACTCAGTTCACCTCCCGCTTCTGGAGGGCTCTCTGTAAACATCTGGGAGTGACTCTGGACTTTTCATCTGCATACCATCCTCAGTCTAATGGCCAGGTAGAGAGGGTCAATCAAATCTTGACCTCTTTCTTACGTCACTATGTTAACGCCCATCACGACGACTGGTCCGCTCTTCTTCCTTGGGCTGAATTCTCCCACAACCACCACATCAGTGAGTCGTCCTCCAGCTCTCCCTTCCATGTCGTTTACGGACTTCAGCCTTCCATCCCATTGCCTGTATCCCCTTCTTCGGATGTCCCTGCTGCAGATACAGTAGCTCGTGACTTTGCAACCATTTGGGACTCTGTCAAAGCGTCCCTTGGGCGTGCTTCCCTGCGGATGAAAAGACACGCAGACAAGAAACGTCTGGACCCTCCGTGTTTCTCTCCTGGAGATCTCGTCTGGCTTGCTTCCCAGTACGTCCGCCTGAAGATACCATCATACAAGCTGGGTCCTCGCTACATTGGGCCGTTTAAAGTCCTCAACAAGATCAATGAGGTCTCCTACAAGCTACAGCTCCCGGCCACGATGAGGATACCCAACTCATTCCACGTCTCCCTGCTCAAGCCGGTTGTCCTTGGTCCCTTCTCCGCTGCTGCCAGTCCGGCTCCTCCACCTATTGCCGATGACGACATCTATGCGGTAAGGGATATCGTGGCCATGAGGACCGTACGAGGTCGACAGTTCTTCCTGGTGGACTGGGAAGGGTATGGTCCTGAGGATAGGTCCTGGGAGCCCAGGGAGAACGTGGGCACTCCTCTGATCCGTGCCTTCATGTCCCGGTTGCGGGGAGGGGGGCGTGGGGGGGGGTACTGTCACGCTCCCCGGGTCCTCGGTTCCGCTCCCCGGGTCCTCACCCCCGCTCCCCGGCTCACCTGCCACGCTCCCCGCTCTCCAGCCTCCGGTGCCCGTCCTTCCCAGGCCCCCTGGTCTCCGATCCCGGCGCCCGACGGCTTCCCAGGCCCTGGCCGGCTCCCCTGCGTCCTCCTCTCAGCTTCCTTCCCTGGCTTCTGGCACCCGGGCGGCGCGCATGCGCATTAGGGCGCGCGCGCGGTCACTGACCCTTTCTTAAAGGGCCAGCGTCCATTAACAGGAAATGAGGCTAAACAGGTACAGGGTATAAAGGGGGTTATTGTCCAAGGGGGCGGGGCCTGATCTTCGTGTTTCCTAAGCTAGGAGTCAGGTCTCCTGGTGTCTCTGTGCATATACTCACCTATCTCTCTTGTAGAGCCGTGCCTGCCTCGCCATCCAGTCCTGCTGTATCCTGAACCCCGAACGCTGTCCATCTGCCATCCTGACAGTCCGCACCATCTCGGATCCCTGCGGTGACCCGTCATCTCGCTCCAAAGGTTCCGGACCCCGCCTGACATCATCTCGGCTTCCGAACCTGAGCTGCGTCACCCGGACTACCACCCGTGACTCCGTGGTCCCAGGGACTTCTCCGCTATACTCGTGTGCACGGACTGTTCTGCTGTTTATAGTGTTCCAGCTACCGGACTCTTTACTACCATCTAGGAGTTTGGCCCAGTGGATCCACCTCCTGGGTCTGCCCGTCCACCTGGCCGTGACAGTAGCTCACATGACTCACTTATTGTCTCACACGGCCAAGAGCTGTGTGAGATAGGAGATGAGCATATCTGGTGTGTTCACAGCTGTGTAGCTGTAATGAGGAGATATGGAAGAGCGATCAGTCTGTTGATCGTTATAGTCCCCAAGGCTGTGTCCGCACTTTGCATTTTCACCTGCGTTTTGGTTCCGTTTTGAACTACAGCGTTTCCATGCCAAAATGCATGCGTTTAGATTTACCAGCAAAGTCTATGGGAATTGGTGATTTCTTGTCCGCACGCAGCGTTTAATTTGCATAATTTTGGGCAAAAACTCTGCGTTCAAAGAAGCAACATGTCAATTGTTTTTGCCATTTGGGCTGCGTTTTGCTAACATTGAAGTCAATGAGAAGTTGTAAAAAGCAAGAAATATCAAAATTCCAGCGTTTTACATGCTTTTTGGCAGCAGAAAACATGCGTTTTGGACTACATAAACGTATGCATTTCTGACATCAAAATAATGGAATATGTCCCTTTACACACACACATAGTCCGGCAAGTAAATTAATGAAAAATATTAATTTATTGGAATTATAGTGATAAATAGTATAAAACTGCTATAATTATATTAAATATAACTATTTTCGATATGATTTAAATAATTAGATTTTTTTCACTTTTTCCCCTTTTTTCATAGTGTTTGTATGTCAAAACTTTATTTAGTAGTGTCTTTGTAATCAAAACGCATCTGACTTTAAGCAATGGAAACGCAGGTAAAAAGTGCTAAAAACGCGGTAAAAATGCACGCGTATTTACCGCGATTTTGTGGTCAAAAGCAACTTTGGCAAAAGCAATTTCTGCCAGAGGATGCGTTTAGAACTGCAACTACCTCGACGCAAAATGCGGACATAGCCTTAGAGATGCTAGTAAAATAAAAAATGAATAAAAAAAGTTTTTAAAAACTAAAAAAATGAAAAAAAAAACTTAAAGTTCAAATCACCCCCCTTTCGCCTCATTAAAAATTAAAGGGTTAAAAAAATAAAAATATACACACATTTGGTATCGCCGCGTTCAGAAATGCCCGATCTATCAAAACATAAAATCAATTAATCTGATCAGTAAACGGCATAGCGGCAAAAAAGTTCCAAACGCCAAAATTCCGTTTTTTGGTCGCCACAAATTTTGCGCAAAATGCAATAACAGGCGATCAAAACAGAGCATCTGCGCAAAAATGGTACCAGTGGAAATGAACGCTCGAAACGCAAAAACTAAACCATCACTAAGCCATAGATCTCGAAAAATAAGAGTGCTACGGGTCGCGGAAAATGGCACAAAACGTACGCTACTTTTTTTTTACAAACTTCAGATTTTTTTTAACCCCTTAGATAAAAGTAGACCTATTCATGCTTGGTGTCTGCAAACTCGCACTAACCTGAGGCATTGCACTAACACATCAGTTTAACCATATACTAAACACAGTGAATACAATATATCAAAAACAATTGTTCAATCGCACTTTTTTTTGCTATTTTTCTGCATTTGGAATTTGTTGACCGATTTCCAGTAAACTATGTGGTAAAACTCATGATTTCATTTAAAAGTACCACTCGTTCCACAAAACACAAGCCCTCAAATGGCTGTATTGATGGGGAAAAAAAAAACGTTACGGCTCTTGGAAAAAGGGGAGCAAAAGAAAACAAAAAAATGGAAAGCGCAAAAATGGCTGGTCGTGGACTGGTTAAAGACCAGTCATATTTGATAGCTGCAGAGGTGGCCGGTAACAAATGCAAGCAGCAGTACTTTATACAAATCACTATGTCCTTGAGATTGGAGAGGGTCTTTGAGATGCCATATTGCAAATATTTTACAAACACTTTTCAATTTTACCCATTTATGACTATAAGAAAACCTGTTTAATTAAAGTCAATGGAAACCGGATAGTGTGGACACATATAGGATAGTATCATAGTATCATAGTATCATAGTTTTTAAGGTTGAAGGGAGACTCTAAGGGGCACTTTGCACACTGCGACATCGCAGGCCGATGCTGCGATGCCGAGTGCGATAGTGCCCGCCCCCGTCGCAGCAGCGATATGTGGTGATAGCTGGCGTAGCGAAAGTTATCGCTACGCCAGCTTCACACACACACTCACCTGCCGTGCGACGTCCCTGTGGCCGGCGACCCGCCTCCTTGTTAAGGGGGCGGGTCGTGCGGCGTCACTGCGACGTCACATGGTAGGCGGCCAATCAGAGCGGAGGGGCGGAGATGAGCAGGATGTCAACATCCTGCCCACCTCCTTCCTTCCGCATATCCTACGGAAGCCGCAGTGAGGCTGGTAGGAGACGTTCGTCGCTCCTGCGACTTCACACACAGCTATGTGTGCTGCCGCAGGAGCGAGGAACAACATCGGACCATTGCGTCAGCGTAATCATGGATTACGCCGACGCTGTACCGATGATACGATTACGACGCTTTTGCGCTCGTTAATCGTATCATCCAGCCTTTACACACTGCGATGTCGCATGCGATGCCGGAAGTGCGTCATTTTCAATTTGACCCCACCGACATCGCACCTGCGATGTCGCAGTGTGCAAAGTGCCCCTAAGTCCATCTAGTTCAACCCGTAGCCTAACATGTTGATCCAGAGGAAGGCAAAAAAAACCCCAATGTGGCAAACAAGTTCCAATGGGGAAAAAATTTCCTTCCTGACTCCACATCCGGCAATCAGACTAGTTCCCTGGATCAATACCCTGTCATAAAATCTAATATACATAACTGGTAATATTACATTTTTCAAGAAAGGATACCCGGAAATACAATTAAAAAACGTATGCAAAACGTTTTATACTTAATTGTATGTAAATGCTTGTTTTATAAAGGTTTATTTGCTGCTTCTGAGTGCTAACTTAGATTTTACATGCAACACTTAGTTGCTCAGCATTTACAAATCTATATCTGTCCAATTTCCAAAGCAGCAGTATCCTTAACTCTCTAAAAGAACATAAAACAAGTCTTTAATTTCCTGAGATCAAGAAATGTGAAGTGAGAGGAGAGGAAATCTGGTGACCACAGTAGTTAGTATTTGTGTTATCAGTGGATGTGCCTGGATTTTAGGGACCCTCTCCCAGTTGGTGATGAGAAGTACAGATACTAGACAAAGAAGAGTGATCCTGCTGTTTTCCACACCCTGGAGCTGCATTGCATGGCTGGGTGTGACAGATCACTGGGAACAGCAAAGGGAGCGTGAGGAACAAGTTCCAACAATACGATTCGCCTCTGTGCCACTGAGAAATAACATCTGTGGGGAATAGCAAGAAATGTAACAAATACCACAGGACATTATGTTTTATACAAACACAAAGACAGCAGATAGATACATAGATAGATAATAGATAGAGGGAAAGATATATAATAGGTTCATGATAGATAGATATAGATAGATAGATAGATAGATAGATAGATAATAGATAGAGGGATAGATAATAGATAGATAGATAGATAGATAGATAGATAGTAGATAGATAGATAATAGATAGAGGGAAAGATATATAATAGATACATGATAGATAGATATAGATAGATAGATGGATAGATAGATAATAGATAGATAGATAGAGGGATATATAATAGATAGATGATAGATAGATAGATAGAGGGATATATAATAGATAGATAGATAATATATAGAGGGATAGTTATATAATAGATACATGATAGATAGATAGATAGATAGATAGATAGATAATAGATAGAGGGATATATAATAGATAGATGATAGATAGAGGGATATATAATAGATAGATGATAGATAGATAGATAGATAGATAGATAGAGGGATATATAATAGATAGATAGATAGATAGATAGATAGATAGATAGAGGGATAGATAGATAGATAGATAATATATAGAGGAATAGTTATATAATAGATACATGATAGATAGATAGAGGGATATATAATAGATAGTAGATAGATAGATAATAGATAGAGGGAAAGATATATAATAGATACATGATAGATAGATAGATAGATAGATAGAGGGATAGATAGATAGATAATAGATAGAGGGATAGTTATATAATAGATACATGATAGATAGATAGATAGATAGATAGATAGACAGATAATAGATAGAGGGAAAGATATGTAATAGATACATGATAGATAGATAGACAGATAGATAATGGATAGATAGATAGATAGATAGATAGAGGGATAGATAGATAGATAGATAATAGATAGAGGGATATATAATAGATACATGATAGATAGATAGAGGGATAGATAGATAGATAATAGATAGAGGGATAGTTATATAATAGATACATGATAGATAGATAGATAGATAATAGAGGGAAAGATATGTAATAGATACATGATAGATAGATAGACAGATAGATAATGGATAGATAGATAGAGGGATAGATATATAATAGATACATGATAGATAGATAGATAGATAGATAGATAATAGATAGAGGGATAGTTATATAATAGATACATGATAGATAGATAGATAGATAGATAGATAGATAGAGGGATATATAATATATACATGATAGATAGATAGATAGATAGATAGATAGATAGAAGAATAGAGGGATAGATAGATAGATAGATAGATAGATAGATAGATAGATAGATAATAGATAGAGGGATAGTTATATAATAGATACATGATAGATAGATAGATAGATAGATAGATAGATAGATAATAGATAGAGGGAAATATATATAATATATACACAATAGATAGATAGATAATGGATAGATAGATGGATAGATAGATAGATAGAGGGATAGGTATAAAATAGATACATGATAGATAGATAGATAGATAGATAGACAGATAATAGATAGAGGGAAAGATATGTAATAGATACATGATAGATAGATAGACAGATAGATAATGGATAGATAGATAGATAGATAGATAGATAGATAAATAGATAGATGGATAAAGGGATAGATAGATAGATAATAGATAGAGGGATAGCTATATAATAGATACATGATAGATAGATAGATAGATAGATAGATAGATAACGTAAAACACCATTGTTAATGATAATGTAACTGACATTGTTACATTGTTACATTGTTACTAAGGTTGAAAAAAGACCTAGGTCCATCTAGTTCATCCTTCCTCCACCAGTTCTACATTTTGTCACTAAGTCATTTATAACCAACAATGTTTTGTGTACTGAGGAAATCATCCAGCCCTTTTTTAAAAGCTGTTATAGTATCTGCCATTACTACCTCTTGTGGTAGGGCATTCCACAGTCTGACTGCTCTAACTGTAAAGAACCCTTTCCTATTTAGGTGTCGGAATCGCTTTTCTTCCCCTCGCAGTAAGTGTCCCCTGGTCCTTAGTATTGTCTTCGGAAGAAATAAGTCATGTGCCAGTCCTTTATATTGACCACACATGTATTTATACATATAAATGAGATCTCCTCTGAGACGTCTTTTTTCTAAGCTAAACATATCTAACTTTTTCAACCTGTCATCATATGGGAGGCCTTCCATTCCTTGTAGTAGTCTAGTTACCCGCCTTTGAACTGACTCTAACTTCTGAATGTCCTTTTTAAAATGTGGAGCCCAAAACTGAATCCCATATTCCAGATGTGGCCTTACAAGTGATTTATAGAGGGGTAACAATACGTTGGGATCACGGGATCTAATCTCTCTTTTTATACACCCTAGAATCTTGTTTGCTTTTGCAGCTGCTGCTTGACATTGAGTGCTGCTGCTCAGCTTATTGTAATGAGAATACCCAAGTCCTTCTCCTGTTCTGTAGTCCCGAGTTTACTTCCATTTAATGTATACGCAGTTATAGGATTACTCCGTCCTAGGTGCATTACTTTACATTTCATCTTTTCTAAATATTTATATCCACAATTAACTAAATCTTGTTACTTTAGTAACTTGATAAACAATTTATATCAGGTTAGTTACATAAGATATGACTGTGACTGTAACCGGTAGGCTAAAATATCTTTAATATACTTCATTTCCACACCCTGTTTCTAGACACAAAAATTCTGTTTTCAGCAGAACAGAGCAAGTAAGAACACATCCTTTGGGGAAGACTCATACTTGCAGAATCTCTGATTAATTCCTCTATCACTAAGGTGAACTTGGTAAACACTGATACTACTTGAGTGTAGAAACTGAAAGGCCTTTTTTTTGTGATTTTGTTTTAAATTTTAGGCCCTTTTAATTTAGTTGGGATTCAGGTTGTAGTCAAGTCCAGCCAAGACCTGCTGAAATAAAACTTGGTCTCTCAAATAGTGATGGGTAGACTCGGACTGTAAAAGTCTGTATCCAAAAGTACCCAAGCACTAACGCCAGGCCCGGACATCTCAGGGAACTCCGGGTAACAATCCGAGTCCAGCAACTCGGGAAATTAAAAAAATAAAGGTAAAATAAAGAAAAAAAAGGGGAAAACAGGCTCATTCTACTGATCGAGTCTCTCGCGTGGCTGTACACTGCTTCCAGGCCGCTCATACTTCTTCTGGGGCTACTCATTAACCTCATGCATATGCACTGCTTCTCCTGCCCACCGGTAGTCTCCATGTCTCTGATTGGTTGCAGTAAGACAGCGATCCCACCCTGTGTGACAGCATGTATGACTGCTTTCAATCACAGACGCTGTCTGTGTGCCTATACTGTAAAAATAAATTAAAAAATTTGCACAGGGTCCCCGCATATTGTGATACCCAGCACAGATAAGCTGTGTGCTTATCTTGGCTGTGTATTAAAATAAGAGGGACCACATGCAGCTGTTTTAAAAAAAATATTTAAATAAATAATTTTAAAAAACAGTGTGTGGTCCAACCCAAGTTGGACACCCAGCCATGATGAAGCCAAAAGCTGGGGGCTGGTATTCTCAGACTGAGGAAACCCATGCTTTTTGCCCCCCCCAGCCTAAAAATAGCAGCTTGCAGCCACCCAGGTTTGTCACATCCATTAGATGCAACAATCCCAGCACTTTACCCAGCTCATCTTAATTGTCGTGGTGCATTGGAAATCGGGGTAATAAGGGGTTAATAAAAGATCACAGCTGCCACTAAGCCCTAGATTAGTAATGGGAGGCATCTATGAGCTCCCTATTACTAAACTGTAAGTGAAAAGAAATAAACACAAACACGGAAAACATCCTTTATTTGAAATTAAATACAAAAAAAATCCTCTTTCAACCCTTTATCCCTTTGTCCTATGACGATTCAAGGTCTGCTACAATACTAAAATCACAGCGTGCAGGCATAGAACATGACCACCCACTGTGAGCTTCAGGCAGAGACTGAGCTGCAGCGATGAGTGGTGATGTCACTTAGGTTATTTGCGGTCATAGCTGGAACTTTCCATGGTGGATCACCTGTGACCGAAGGTAACCTAACTTCTGGTGACCTCATTGAACTGACCTCACCTCAGGTGAGGTCACTGAGTTCACAGACTTGCATCTCCTGGCAGAAAACCACATTTTTTTTGCCAAGGGATACACATTTGGTGCTGAGAGTTCTACACTATGTTCCTGCACCCAATCTACACATCTAGGCAAAAAAATGCATATAAACAAAATGCGGTTTTAATGTGATAGTGATGTTATTTTTTTGCCAGGAGGTATAGCTTGGGTGCAGGAATACTTTCAGCATCAAATCTGCATCTCTTGGCCAAAAAATGAACACTGTTTTGGTGCGGTTTTCTGCCAGGAGTTGTAAATTTGGTGCTAAAACCTGGTGCAGACATTTCATTCACCCCTTATTGCCTTAATTGGCATTGCACCAGGTCAATCTGGATGAGCTGGGTAAAGTGCCGTGATTCCTGTATATAATGGATGCGACAATCCTGGGCAGCTGCAGCCTACTACTATTAGGCTGGGGGTCTCAATAAGCATGGGCCTTCCCAGCCTGAGAATACCAGCCCCCAGCTGTCGGGCTTTCTCATAGCTGAATATCAAAATTGGAGGGGGGGGGAACCACATGCAGTTATTCTAAATTATTTACTTAAATATCAAAAAGATATTATTGATATTGATGCATAGCAAAGATAAGCTCACGGCTGGAGGCTGCAACCTACAGCTATATGTTTTATCTGTGCTGGGTATCATAATATGGGGGGACCCTATGCCAATTTTTTCATTTATTTATTTTTATATTATAGACACACAGACAGTGTCTCTGATTGAAGACACGCTATCGCACAGGGTAGAGGTGCAGCTGATTGCAACCCATGAGAGAAATGAGGACTGCCGGTAATCAGGGGAAGCAGTGCATATGCATGAAGGATAATTAGCAGCCCCAGAAGTAGCTTTACAGCTGCACCAGAGACTGGTAAGTATAAATTACTTAGTCCAACCCCCCTATCCCTTCTAGCACCATTTATAAGAGTTTGAATTGGGTTCCCATAGACTTAAGTGAGGACTGGCATCCAGTCAGATATCCAGGATCATTTCTGGGCATGAACTGTTTTTATTTTAAACCCGATTTGATGCACCGATCCCAGGTTTCTAAAAGTCTGCCCATAACTACTCTCTACCAAAGCAGACCCCATTTGCGGTCCATGTCTTCTTTTACTTTAGCTAATGCAGCCCCCATCCCTCAGTGAGTACTTTACACTATAGTCCGAACTGCAGTGACGTCTTGTAAGTCAGCGGAATTCTGTCTTTCGTACTAGTGATGAGTACAATCACTTCCCAAGAAGTGCATGAGAAGACATAGGGAAGGTATTCGCATAGGGTAGATGTTTTATCTACTAATTTTCATTGCATATATATATATATATATATATACACCGTATATATATATATATATATATATATATATATATATATATATATATATATATAAAGTACAGACCAAAAGTTTGAACACACCTTCTCATTCAAAGAGTTTTCTTTATTTTCATGACTCTGAAAATTGTAGATTCACATTAAAGGCATCAAAACTATGAATTAACACATGTGGAATGAAATACTTAACAAAAATTGGGACGCAACTGACAATATATATCTTATATTCTAGGTTCTTCAAAGTAGCCACTTTTTGCTTTGATTACTGCATTGCACGCTCTTGGCATTCTCTTGATGAGCTTCAAGAAGTAGTCACCGGAAATATTTTTCACTTCACAGGTGTGCCCTGTCAGGTTTAATAAGTGGGATTTCTTGCCTTATAAATGGGGTTGGGACCATCAGTTGTGTTGTGCAGAAGTCTGGTGGATACACAGCTGATAGTCCTACTGAATAGACTGTTAGAATTTGTATTAAGGCAAGAAAAAAGCAGCTAAGTAAAGAAAAACGAGTGGCCATCATTACTTTAAGAAATGAAGGTCAGTCAGTCCAAAAAATTGGGAAAACTTTGAAAGTGTCCCCAAGTGCACTGGAAAAAACCATCAAACGGTACAAAGAAACTGGCTCACATGAGGACCACCCCAGGAAAGGAAGACCAAGAGTCACCTCTGCTGCAGAGCATAAGTTTATTTGAGTCACCAGCCTCAGAAATCGCAGGTTAACAGCAGCTCAGACTAGAGACCAGTTCAATGCCACACAGAGTTCTAGCAGCAGACACATCACTAGAACAACTGTTAAGAGGAGACTTTGTGCAGCAGGCCTTCATGGTAAAATAGCTGCTAGGAAACCACTGCTAAGGACAGGCAACAAGCAGAAGAGACTTGTTTGGGCTAAAAAACACAAGGAATGGACATTAGACCAGGGGAAATCTGTGCTTTGGTCTGATCAGTCCAAATTATAGATCTTTGGATCCAACCACCATGTCTTTGTGTGACGCAGAAAAGGTGAACATATGGACTCTACATGCCTGGTTTCCACCGTGAAGCATGGAGGAGGAGATGTGATGGTGTGGGGGTGCTTTTCTGGTGACACTGTTGGGGATTTATTCAAAATTGAAGGCATACTGAACCAGCATGACTACCACAGCTTCTTCCATGGGCATGCTATTCCATCCGGTTTGCGTTTAGTTGGACCATCATTTATTTTTCAACAGGACAATGACCCCAAACACACCTCCAGGCTGTGTAAGGGCTATTTGACTAAGAAGGAGAGTGATGGGGTGCTACGCCAGATGACCTGGCCTCCACAGTCACCAGACCTGAACCCAATCGAGATGGTTTGGGGTGAGCTGGACTGCAGAGTGAAGGCAAAAGGGCCAACAAGTGCTAAGCATCTCTGGGAACTCTTTCAAGACTGTTGGAAGACCATTTCCGGTGACTACTGACTTGCCCACCCCAGGGCTATGGGACACCCGGTGCCGGGCCGGACTAGTCCGAGGGTCATCAGTGGTGGCGGGGCCTGACTCCGTGACCCTGGTGGGTGTCAATTAAGATGGCTTCAGGGTCTTGGGGGGTGATTAAAGTTTGTATTTTCGTGACGCCTACTGTGGTTTGCGGCTATTAAGCCGCCGCTGCTGTATGAGGCCTCCGGGGCTGATGGAATGACAGCTTGGATGGTCCTGCTCCCCACAGGTGGAGCGGTACCCCGGGGCACAGTTGGTGTTTGTAAGAGTCTATGGTGTGATGGAAGTCTATGCAGGCGACAATAACTGAGACAACACCAGAGGGTGCAATTCCAAGGTCTTTACTCACATTTCCTGGGCTGCAGCACACTGGTGCCTTTGGGCGGCTGGAACCCACTGTCAGGGACCTCAGCCAAACCTGGGTAGATCCTGGAATGAAAGCCGGTACCCTCTTCTAAAGTGTCTCTGTCTTCAGCTGTCTCCTTAAGCCTTGCCCTTGCTGGATGAACCCGGCTCGGCCTCCACTACAGCCTCCGGGCCGGGGGCTCACCTGTCGGATGTTTTACCCCCTTTCTAGAGGTTCTGCTATGGGCTGTGGCCCGGGGAGTTTGCAACTTTCCCTGGGCCTCGGTTTTTACTGTTGGAGATGATTTTTCACTCCTCCGGTTTCTAGGGACCGTCCCCTGTTGCAGCTTGATCCCTCCACCGATGTTCCTGTGGAACAGGCCACCAGCTCAAAAGCTATCTGTGGCCCTGGAATCCCTTCTTCTCTCTACTTGGTGTCACCTGGACCCTCTGAGTCCCAGGTTCTTCACCAGGAAGCGTCACTTTCTTCTCTTACCTCCTGTCTGACTAGAGCTTTCTTTCTGCTTCTCCTTCTCGTCTGCCTCCCGCAGACCTCCTCCTCCTTCCTCCCTCTCCAACTTCAACTCTCTACACTTGACCTTCCTTTCTACTCTACACTCAGCTGGCTCCTCCCACCTACCCAGTTACCATGATCTACCCTATAGGAGCAGGGATGGGTCTTACGGCCCCTCCCAGCATGCAGCATGGGAGGGTTGCTGCCACTGTCCCTGGTCCCAGTGTGTACTTAACAATGGGTGTAGTGTAGATTTGCCTAAGTACCTGCGTTCACTCCTTTCCTTACCCAGAATGGGACATCACACCGCTGGCTGGGGTGCAATGTTCCTGTGGCGACGGAAGCCTCAGGGGCGCCACACTACCTCTTGAAGCTCATCAAGAAAATTCCAAGAGTGTGCAAAGCAGTAATCAAAGCAAAAGGTGGCTACTTTGAAGAACCTAGAATATAAACATATTTTCAGTTGTTTCACACTTTTTTGTTAAGTATTTCATTCCACATGTGTTAATTCATAGTTTTGATGCCTTCAATGTGAATCTACAATTATTAGAGTCATGAAAATAAAGAAAACTCATTGAATGAGAAGGTGTGTCCAAACTTTTGGTCTGTACTGTATATATTTACAATATATATATATATATATATACAGCGAGAGAGAGGGAGGGAGAAAGAGAGAGGTTTGGCTTCAGTCACTATGAAACATATATAGCTGCACACTGAGATGCTAACAATGAAAAAGTGAACTCTGGCATTGCATTACTGCAATAGGAATATTTAAAAAAAAAAGA
This sequence comes from Anomaloglossus baeobatrachus, assembly GCF_048569485.1. Classification (NCBI taxonomy): domain Eukaryota; kingdom Metazoa; phylum Chordata; class Amphibia; order Anura; family Aromobatidae; genus Anomaloglossus; species Anomaloglossus baeobatrachus. The sequence goes on from NW_027441891.1 coordinate 511,110, forward strand.
GATGTTTAGCTTATGTATTGGCCAATGAATGTCAGCCCGATAACAAACGGCAACATCTCTTTTTTCAAATATTCCTATAGCAGTAATGGAATGCCAGAGTTCACTTTTTAATTGTTAGCATTTCAGTTTGCAGCTGTATATGTTTCATAGTTATAATGTGTTTTTCAACTAACACCTGTTCACACCTATTGGATGTGTGGGTCAGTATTTTTGTATAATTGTTGTGCATCTCTTTCTGATTGAGCACTCCGCACTATAACCAGGCTGTGTTCACTCCCCTTTATAGCAGTAGTCTAGCTGCCCAGACATGGAGGTTTTAACCCAGATAGCAGGATTTTGCCCAGACGTGAAGGTTTTTTACCCAGATAGTGGCATTTCAGGTTAGGTTCCCGATATACATGGATTACCTTGCCGTTGGTTATTGGGCTCACATGCATTGGCCAATACATAAGCTAAACATCTCTTTTTTCAAATATTCCTATAGCAGTAATGCAATGCCAGAGTTCACGTTTTCATTGTTAGCATTTCAGTGTGCAACTGTTTATGTTTCGTTGTTATAATGTGTTTGTCAGCTAGCACCTGTTCACACCTATTGAATGTGCGGGTCAGTCTTTTTGTATAATTGTAGGATAACCACTGACTGACAGCCGCCTCAGCAGTGTATCAGTGCAGAGCTGTCAGTTAGTATTAGTTCGTAGTTACAGACTCTGCTTACTGTGTACTGAGCAGTGACTGAATCCATGACGGTCGCGCCTCTAGAACTGAAAGCCTAAGGTTGCCGGGATTAATGAGCTTAATTTCCTTTCACTAAAGGTCCAGTGACCTAAACAACTTACCAGCGATCCCAACAACGATAGGGATCGCTGGTAAGTTGCTAGGAGGTTGCTGGTGAGATGTCACACTGCGATGCTCCAGCGATCCCACCAGCAACCTGACCTGGCAAGGATCGCTGGAGCGTCGCTACACGAGTTGCTGGTGAGCTCACCAGCAACCAGTGACCAGCCCCCAGCGCCGCGTGGAAGATGCTGCGCTTGGTAACTAAGGTAAATATCGGGTAACCAACCCGATATTTACCTTGGTTACCAGCGCACGCAGCTACACGTGCAGAGAGCAGGGAGCAGCGCACACTGAGCGCTGGCTCCCTGCTCTCCTAGTTACAGCACACATCGGGTTAATTACCTGATGTGTGCTGCAGCTAACACAGAGCAGGGAGCAGCGCACACCGGGTGCAGCTGCACAGGGTACATATATAGGGTATAGAGTACAGGGTGCAGCTGCACAGAGCAGGGAGCAGCGCACACCGCTTAGCACTGGCTCCTTGCTCTCCTAGTTACAGCACACATCGGGTTAATTAACCCAATGTGTCCTGCAGCTACATGTGCACAGAGCAGGAGCCGGCACTGACAGTGAGAGCGGCAAAGGCTGGTAACAAAGGTAAATATCGGGTAACCAAGGTAAGGGCTTCTTGGTTACCCAATGTTTACCGTGGTTACTAGTGTCCGCAGAAGCCGGCTCCTGCTGCCTGCACATTTAGTTGTTGCTGTCTCGCTGTCACACACAGCGATCTGTGCTTCACAGCGGGAGAGCAACAACTAAAAAATGGCCCAGGACATTCAGCAACAACCAGCGACCTCACAGCAGGGGCCAGGTTGTTGCTGGATGTCACACACAGCAACATCGCTAGCAACATCGCTGCTACGTCACAAAAGTTGTTCATTAGCAGCGATATTGCTAGCGATGTTGCTAGCGATGTTGCTTAGTGTGACGGGGCCTTAAGGTGGCCACACGATTACAGAATGCTATTAATCTGCAGATTAACCCTATATCTCTAGATCAGGTAGATAACATTTGGGAATGAGATAGGTTCCCTTTAAGTTATTGTGACTTTGGTTCTAGACATTTTAAATGACATAGGTAACATTCCAACCTGCATACTATTATGAAAAGAATCAATAAATGAAAAACTTATTGGAACTTATCTGGTTTTACTCCATGTTCTGTTAGAAAAGTAAATTTACAGAACCTAAGTGAAAAGCTTATGATACTCAGGGTCACAACATAAAACTAATACCTAAAATTAATATTGGCTCTAATATTAATATTAGCACAAACTATTCTCACACATAAAGATAAAATTAAATGGGTCCACTGAGGCTCAGGTTTCATTTCTTTTGCTATTGGCTGGTAAGACACTAGCTAGAACCCTTCTGTACAGAAGAAATATAATCTTAACTATCATAGTCGTGAGGAAAGATCTTAAGGGTTGAGGAAAGGGTTTGAAGGGCAGAATCACACATATCATTGGGACAACAAGTTAGGTGCCCACAACCACCAAAAGCAGATGCAATTGTATTTTTTGATGAGCTATTGGACTGCAATGGGCTCATATACTGTTCTTGGACAGTGGCCTCTGCTATCGGTGCCCGCCACTGGTGGAGGGGAAAGCAAACTCCAGGCGCTTCTGTTTTTTATGGCAAATTCTTGTCCATTTTGTACTTTAGGATACTTTCACTTCTATGTACATCATCCTATATGAAACAATGTGCAATCATGAAGAAATAAAATAGATAAAATAAATGAACCTCTATAACATGGAAATTTTTGTTGTTGTAGGCTGTATATTGCTAATACAGGTGCATCTCAATAAATTAGAATATCATCAAAAAGTTAATTTATTTCAGTAATTCAATACAAAAAGGGAAACGCATATATTATGTAGGGTCATTACAAACAGAGGGATCTATTTCACGTGTATATTTCTGGTAATGTTGATGATTATGGCTTATAGCCAATGAAAACCCCCAAATCATTATCTCAAAAAATTAGAATAATTACCATAAAACACCTGGAAAGGCTTCCTAAGCATTTAACCCCTTCAGCCCCGGGGCACTTTCCGTTTTTGCGTTTTTGTTTTTTGCTCCCCTTCTTCCGAGAGCCGTAACTTTTTTATTTTTCCGTCAATCTTGCCATATGAGGGCTTGTTTTTTTGCGGGACAAGTTGTACTTTTAAATGAAATCATAAGTTTTACCATATGGTGTACTGGAAAGCAGCAAAAAAATTCCAAGTGTGGAAAAATTGCAAAAAAAGTGTGATGGCACAATAGTTTTTGGGATGTTTTATTCACGGTGTTCACTATATGGTAAAACTGATGTGTAGGTATGATGCCTGAGGTCGGTGCAAGTTTGTAGACACCAAACATGTATAGATTTACTTGTATCTAAGGGGTTAAAAAAAATTCACAAGTTTGTCCAATAAAAGTGGCGCACGTTTTGCGCCATTTTCCGAAACACGTAACGTTCTTATTTTTTGGGATCTATGGCTCAGTGACGGCTTATTTTTTGTGTCTCGAGCTGATGTTTCTAATGGTACCATTTTTGCGCAGATGCTACGTTTTGATCGCCTGTTATTGCATTTTGCGTAAAACTTGCGGCGACCAAAAAACGTAATTTTGGCGTTTGGAATTTTTTTGCCACTACGCCATTTACCAATCAGATTAATTGATTTTATATTTTGATAGATCGGGCATTTTTGAACGCGGCGATACCAAATATGTGTATATTTATTTATTTTTTAACCCTTTAATTTTCAATGGGGGGAAAGGGGGGTGATTTGAACTTTTAGGTTTTTGGTTTTTTTTTAAATTTTTTAAAACTTTTTTTTACTTTTTTTATTTTATTTTACTAGTCCCACTAGGGGGCTATAGCGATCAGCAATCTGATTGCTGATCGCTATCTGCTGATCACAGCTATACTGCTGTAAACAGCAGAAATAGTCACTTTCTTTTTTCCTCTGCTCCGTGCCGAGGAAGAATGAAAGTGAAACTTCATAGCAGCAGGCGTCATCACATGACCCTGTGCTACGATGGCAACCACCGAACGTCACGTGATCACTCACGTGACGTCCGGAGGGAGCGGCGGTAAGTAAAAAACATGGCCGCGCGCATATAGATCTCGCTGCCAGACTTTGGCAGCGAGATCTAAGGGGTTAATGTTCCGGGTGGAATGCGATTCCACTCGGAACATGTAGGCACACATGTCAGCTGTTGAAAACAGCTGATATGTGTGCCGATCCACGCCGCCTGCCCGCGGCAGGGGGCGGGGCTTACCGGGACATGATCCATGACGGAAAGATCCGTCCATGGTCGTGAAGGGGTTAAAATGGTCCATTCGTCTGCTTCAGTAGGATACACAATCATGGGGAAGTTGGCTGACTTGACAGATGTCCAGAAGGCAGTCACTAACACACTCCACAAAGAGGGTAAGCCACAAAAGGTCATTGCTAAAGAAACTGGCTGTTCACAAACTGCTGTATCAAAGCATATTAATGTAAAGTTGAGTGGAAGGAAAAAGTTTGGTAGAAAAAGGTACACAAGCAACTGGGATAATCGCAGCCTTGATAGGATTTTAAGAAAAGCCATTCAAATATTTTGGGGATATTCACAAGGAGTGGACTGCTGCTGGAGTCAGTGCTTCAACAGCCATCACACATAGACGTATCCAGGACATGGGCTACAACTTTCACATACCTTGTGTTAAGGTACTTATGACCAATAGACAATGCCAGAAGCGTCTAACCTGAGCCAAGGAGAAAAAGAACTGGACTGTTGCTCAGTAGTCCAAGGTATTGTTTTAACATGAAAGTAAATTTTGCAGTTCATTTGGAAATCAAGGTCCCAGAATCTGGACGAAGAGTGGGAGAGGCCACAATCCAAGCTGCCTGGGGTCTAGTGTGAAGTTTCCACAATCAGTCATGGTTTGGGGAGCCATGTCATCTGCTGGTGTAGGTCCAATGTGTTTTATCAAGACCAAAGTCAACGCAGCCATCAACCAGGAAATTTTAGAGCACTTCATGCTTCCCTCTACCAACAAGCTTTTTCGAGATAGAAATTTCATTTTCCAGCAGGACTTGGCACCTGTCCACACTGCCAAAAGTACCAATACCTGTTATAATAACCAAAGTATCACTGTGATTGATTGGCCAGCAAACTCACCTGACTTAAACACCATATAGAAAATCTATAGGGTATTGTCAAGAGGAAGATGAGAGACACCAGACCCAACAATGCACACGAGCTGATGGCTGCTATCAAAGCAACCTGGGCTTCCATAACACCTCAGCAGTGCCACAGGCTAATCACCTCCATGCCACGCTGCATTGATGCAGAAATTCATGCAAAAGGAGCCACGACCAACCCCTTCACGACCGGCCGATTTTTCGCTTTCCGTTTTTTTTTTTCGCCATTCTTTTTCTGAGAGACGTAACTTTTTTATTTTTCAGTCAAAATGGTCATGTGAGGGCTCATTTTTTGTGGAACGAGCTGTACTTTTAAATGAAACCATAAGTTTTACCATATATTGTACTGGAAAACGGCAAAAAAATTCCAAATGCAGAAAAATTGCAAAGAAAGTGCGATAGCACTATTGTTTTTGAGATGTTTTATTCACTGTGTTCACTATATGGTAAAACTGATGTGTAAGTGTGATGCCTCAGGTCAGTGCGAGTTTGTAGACACCAAACATGTATAGGTTTACTTTTATAATAAGGAGTTAAAAAAAATCGGAAGTTTGACCGAAAAAAGTGGCGCACGTTTTACGCCATATTCCGTGACCCGTAGTGTTCACATTTTTCGGGATCTATGGCTCAGTGATGGCTTATTTTTTGCGTCTCGAGCTGACGTTTTTAACGATACCATTTTTGTGCAGATGCTACGTTTTGATCGCCTCTTATAGCATTTTGCGCAAAAGTTGTGGCGACAAAAAAACGTCGTTTTGGCATTTGGAATTTTTTTGACGCTACGCCGTATACTGATCAGATTAATTGATTTTATATTTTGATAGATCGGGCGTTTCTGAACGCGGCGATACCAAATGTGTGTATATTTTTTATTTTTTTAACCCTTTAATTTTCAATAGGGCGAATGGGGGGGGATTTGAACTTTTAGGTTTTTTTATTTTTTATAAATTTTTTAAAACTTTTTTTTTAACTTATTTTTTTATTTTATTAGTCCCCCTAGGGGGGTTTTGCGATCAGCATTCCAATCACTCTGCACTATCTGCTGATCACAGCTGTACAGCTGTAAACAGCAGATACGCTCTCTTTCTCTTTTGCTGTGCCGCTGGCACAGCGAAAGTGAAAGCAATTCATGTGTAGTACAGGAGTCATCACATGACCCTGTGCTACCATGACAACTATCGGAAGTCATGTGATCGCGTCACGTGACTTCCGGTATCGGGCGGTAAGGAAAAGTTTACCTTGATCGCGCTTATAATGGCGCTGTGACATATTGACAGCGCCATTTAAGGGGTTAAACGGCACGAGCAGATAACAATTCTGCTCGTGCCTAGCAGGCACACATCTCAGCTGTGAAAATCAGCTGAGATGTGCGCCAATCGCGTCATGCTGCCGTCGGCAGACCGCGGGCAGTAACATTATGACCGCTAGAACGTAATTTTACGGCCCGTGGTCGTTAAGGGGTTAAGTGCAATTATTGTACATACTTTTCAGTAGGCGCCAACATTTCTGAGTTTAAAATCATTTTTTCAGTTGGTTTTATATAATATTCTAATTTTCTGGGATAATGACTTTTGGGTTTTCATTGGCTGTAAGCCATTATTCATCAACATTAAGCAAATAAACTCTTGAACTAGATCACTCTGTTTGTAATGACTCTATATAATATCTGCGTTTATCTTTTTGTATTGAATTACTGAAATAAATTAACTTTTTTCTAATTTATTGAGATTCACCTGTTTATATACTATACAGATATGTATGGGCAAGGTATTGTGACACCTATTCATTACTAGAGTTGAGCGATATTCGAGTTGAACGGTTCGCCAATTTCAAATTTGAGTGATTTTGGGCGGTGTTCGAGTCGTTCGATAAACTCGAACGATTTACTTCAAGTTCGGCAGTTCGAGTTAGGCTATGTGACCACGGGAGCTTGCTTCTGCGGATTTTGCCGCGGAAAACCTGCGGATTTATCTGGATTTTCCAGATAAATCCGCAGGTTTCAGCATGTACAGACACTCCCCATGTTATCCTATGGGACATGGGGAGTGTCTGTGTCCACACTGCGGAATGTGCAGCTGCAGAATATGCTGCGGATGTCCCGCAGCCGCACATAGCTGCATGTCAATTATTCCTGCAGAATTACCTGCGGAAATCCCGGCTATGGAGATAGAGGCTGGGACGTCCGCAGGTAAATCGCATGAATATCCACAGGTTTATCGCAGCTATATCATTGTACTACCACAGCTAAAAATAGCTGCGGATGCCAGCGGGCAGCTGCGTTAAACCTGCGGCCGTACCTGCAGATATATCCGCAGGTACGAGCTCCCATGGGCACATAGCCTTACCGTTCGATAACACTTCACTCACAAAAGCATGGCTTTTCACAGTAAGGCTATGTGCGCACGTTGCGTATCTGCATGCGTCCTGCGTCCCCAGCACAATCCCTCTCTCTTTCCTACTCACCGATCACAAGCGCGAGGCTGCACGGCTGTCACAAAGCTCCGGCGGCTTTTCCTCTTTTGAAAATGGCTGCCTTTTCATTATTCAATCAGGTATTCCCTGCTTTCCCTGCCCACCGGCTCCCATGATTGGTTGCAGTCAGACACGCCCCCATGATGAGTGACAGCTGTCTCACTGCAACCAATCACAGCCGCCGGTGGGCGGGTCTATATCGTGCAGTAAAACAAATAAATAAATAATAATAATAATAATAAAAAAAAAATGTGGTTCCCCCCAATTTTGATACCAGCCAGGATAAAGCCTCACGGCTGTAGGCTGGTATTGTCAGGATGGGGAGCGCCACCTTATGGGGAGCCCACCACCCTAACAATATCAGTAGGCAGCCACCCAGAATTGCCGCATCCATTATATGCAACAGTCCCGGGACTCTACCCAGCTCATCCCGAATTGCCCTGGTGCGGTGGCAATCGGGGTAATAACGGGGTTAATCATGGCAGGTGTGCCCCCGAGATACCTTCCATGATTAACCTGTAAGTGGAAGTAAATAAATTCACCCAATGAAAAATCCTTTATTTGGAATAAAAGACAAAAAAACACCCTCTTTCACCATTTTATTAAAATCCCCAAATACCCCTTCAGGTCCGACGTAATCCGCACAGGTACCGCGACGCATCCAGCTCTGCTACATGAAGCTGACAGGAGCGCCGTAGCACATGAGCGCTCTGTGTCAGATCCACGGAGCAATGAAGTGAGCCGCGCTGTGACCGGGGACGTCACTGAGGTAATGCCTGCGTGTGCGGTGATGATGGGGGTTGTAGTACCTGTGTGTGTGGTGATGATGGGGGTTGTAGTGCCTGCATTTGTGCGGTGATGAGTTCAGTACTGCCGGTGTTTGCCTGCCCATCCACCCATACATCCGCCCATCCACCCATCCGCCCATCCATCCATCCATCCACCTGCCCATCCATCCATCTGCCCATCCGCCCATCCACCCATCCATCCATCCATACAGCCGCCCATCCATCCATCCAGCCGCCCATCCATCCATCCATCCACCCATCCATCCATCTATCCGCCCATCCATCCGCCCATCCATCCATCCATCCACCCATCCGCCCATCCATCCATCCGCCCATCCATCCATCCGCCCATCCATCCATCCGCCATCCATCCATCCACCCATCCATCCATCCACCCATCCATCCAACCCCCAGCTGCCTATTTGTACCCGGCTGGGAACAAAAAAATAGGGAAGCCCTTTATTTAATTATTTCATGAATTTCATGAAATAATTAAAAAAAAAACGACATAGGCTTCGCCCCATTTTTGTGTCCAGCCAGGTACAACTAGGCAGCTGGGTATTGGAATCCGAAGCACAGGTTGGCCCGAGCTTTCTGGGCCCCTCTGCTGCAAATTGCAGTCCGCAGCCACCCCAGAAAATGGCGCTTTCATAGAAGTGCTATCATCTGGCGCTGTATCCAACTCTTCCAGCTGCCCTGGTGACAGGTGGCTCACTGGGTAATAATGGGTTAATACTAGCTTTGTTTTACTAGCTAGTAATAAGCCAGAGATTCTTAATGTCAGGCAAGTTTGACCCGGCCATTAAGAATCTCCAATAAAGGGTTAAAAAAAAAGACACCACACAGAGAAAAAATACTTTAATAGAAATAAATACACAGACACACTTAGAGACTCCATGTTTATTACTCCCTCTCAGCCCTCCACGATCCTGGTCTTCTGTCTTCTTTCTCCTTCAACCCATGCAGCTCTGCTACATTAGACAGCACTGCATGGGAGGAAGACGCTGCTGCTCCTGTGCAGTCTAATCACACAGTGAGTGAGCAGAGGCTGCAGGCTGTAAGCGGTGACGTCACCGCTGCCACCGTTGCTAATGTAGTCTGACAGGCGGATTACTATAGCAACGGCGCTCCGATCACGTGATTCCCGGTGCCGCAATTCACCGGCTGTGGCAGCCAGTCCCTGCATGTGGGCTGACTCTGTAAAGAGCGCCAACATGCAGGAATGGGGAAGCCGACCATGTGCCAGAGCAACTCGCCGGTACATGGAGATGCTGGAATGAGCACCGCATACCGGAGAGATGCACTGACAGGACCTAGCATGACGTCTAGCCATGGGACCAGTCTGTAGCCAATGAGATAATAGACACGTGACTGGTCATATGCTTTGACGACGTCATGGAAGGTCCTATCATCAGTGCTGGTTACCTGGAGGGCGCAGTGAATATCGGAAGGAAAAGCTGCGGGAGACAGAGTGCAGGATGCATCATGGGGACCTGTAAGTGTAATGGCAATGTTTATTAAATGTATGTGTATATGTATAATGTGTTTTTATGTGTTTGTGTTTGCCTGCCATTGTTTTCAATGGGGTTCGAAGGTGTTCGTCGAACGTTCGCCGAACTAAGCTGCCGTTCGACGAATCGAACCAAACTTGAACACTAGGGGGGTGGCTCAACACTACTCATTACATGTGCAGGATTTTTTTTTATGACATATCATTCTAAATCTATATGCATTTATTTGCAGTTGGTTACCTCCTTTGCAGATAAAGCAGTTTCGCTAATCTGGATATGGTAATTTTTGCCAATTCGTCCAGAACAGCATTTGTGAGGTCAGACACGGATATTGGGTGAGATGACCTGGCATATAAGCTCTATTGTAATTCATCCCAAAGGTGTTCAGTTTACTTGCAAATACAACTCTGTACAGCTTGTGAAGTTTTACCATGCCAAACTCATGCACCAATACCTTTATAGCCCTTGCTTTGTGCACAGGGCACAGTCAAGCTTGAAAAGAAAAGGACCTTCTCCAAACTGTTCCCACAAAGTTGAAAACATACAATAAAATGTCTTGGCATGGAGAGGCATTAACATTTCTTTCACTGGATTTAAGGGTCTCTCTACTATCCCCTGAAAATCAACCCTATATTATCATGCTTCCTCCACTTAACTTTTCAATTAGTAAAATGCAGTCAGGCAGGTAAAAATCTGCTGGCATTTGCCAAACCTAGACTCATTCATCAGACTGCCATATAGAGAAAAGTTATTTGTCACTACAGATCATGTTTCCACTGGTTTACACCGCTCCATCCAACCTTAGTGCTGGTTGGCCATATAATCCCAGGCATTGATTCTCCTAGTGCACAGTTTTTGTGCTCACAGTATGTTAATGACAGAAGCGGGTTTGGAAGGTTTGCAGTTATTGAGTCAGGAGAGCCTTGACAATTTTAATGCACTATGCGCCTCAGCACTCCGCCACCCCGCTCTATAACAGAACATGGTCCAACGCTTCATGGCTGATGTGCTGTGGTTCATAAAATAATACTACTCACAGGTGATGGTGGAATATTTAAGAAAGAATAAATGTCACCTAATGGCTAGTTATATCCTATTACAGGACCATGCTTGAATTGAAATGTTAGTAAAGGCAGACTGCCTGGCCATAAGCTGGATGTTATACATCTGTGGCAATGAGACTGAATGAAAAACCTGAGTGCAATAATTAAGATGTGTATCCCAATACTTTTATCTATTTAGAGTACAATTCTCTGCCTTATTGAATAACATTTGTCAGAATGTAATGCGATGTTTTCTCGCATTGCACCCCTCCATATTAGACGGCTTTCACACTTCCATCTTTTTCCTTCAGTCACAATTCGTCGCTTTGAGAAAAAACTGAATCCTGCAAAATAATATGCAGGATTCAGTTTATTCCCATAGACTTGTATTAACGACGGATTGCGACTGATGGCCTTGCGTTTCATCCTTTTTAAGACGGATTAGTTGTTTAGTGACTGACAGCCGGGCGGAAGCAACGCACAATGTAAAGATGTTTGTGTGCGGCAAAAAAACTGACAGCGGCGGATGCATCAGCATCCGTCGTGTGTTATAATGGAAGCCTATGGGCGCAGGATTCCATCTTCATCCATCATATGACGGATTCCGGCAACCAATTCTGTTTTATATAACTGAGCATGCCCAAATGAGGAAAAATACTGTTTAGAAGAAAATTCTCTCTCTCTCTCCCTCACTCTCTCATTCTCTCACTCTATCTCTCTCTCTCGCTCTATATCTCAATCCATCTCTCGCGCTCTCCCTCTCTTGTCCCCGACATGTTTGCATATACATTTTTTACTGGCAAATTACCTTTGCTGGCTCAACAAAAAAATGTTTTCATAGGATCCGTCGCATCACTTTTAACACTATCTGTACTGGATCCGTCACATCAGTCACAAAATTGATTGTGACTGATTGAAAAAGACGGAAGTGTGAAAGCAGCCTTACTGTATATGCCAGTGTTAGAGCCCTAAATTATATCCTCTTCCAACACACCCACCACCAAAATCCTTGTGTGTGAAAGTAATTTATTTTCCTGCTGGATAACAGAATAGTTGGTAAAATCAGTTCAGACTGACTAAATGCACTTTATGTTTTGTTATTATTCGCTCATGGTTAGATTTAGTGTTCTTTTAATTCAGAAAAAAATACTTTTCTTATTCTTCATCCTTTTATCTGTTCATTAATTTGTACCCACAGGGGGAAAGTGCTTTGGATCATTTACAGAATTATCAATTTATGATCCCAAAGCAAGAAAGAGGAGTATATCTAACCAATTTTAAGATATTGTTTGGCTCCTTTCCATATTTTAGTAATAGTTTGATATAAAACGTTTATTATTTGCTATTTATTATGCTTTAGTTAAGGTATTACAACAGTTATGTTTCTGACAATGTACTTTAAGGGTTTTTTCCCACAAAGTACACTTTAATCAATAGATCTTGGCATAATAATAATTTCCACAATTGAATGTGTTTAAGAAAAATGTTCAAATGCTGAGATAACCTTATATATGTGTCCCTGCTGTGTACTGTGTAATGGCCGTGTCTGACCGTTTAGGGACATGGTCTGATCATACCACATCTCCTGAGCAGGGGAGTAGGCAAAAGAGAGAATACAGATAGAACAACAAAGGCTCACAGCTGCCTATTTCTCTAAGGAAAACATTTCCCTGCCTGTTTAAAAACATGTTTTACTTCACAGAAATAATCGGCTGTGATCCCATGCTGTAAAGTACCAGCCCAGACTGCTTGCCCCAATGGGACTTGTGAGGGCGACGTGACTAAGGAGGGATGCTAAGCCCATTGGGATTGCAAGAGGTTAATTTGTAGGATGCACCTTGTGCGGGAAAGTAGGGGGTTGAGGTTATAGGACCAGTTGGTTTTGGGGCTCTGTGATTGGTCAAGGGGAGGGTGTAGTTGTAGTAAGGTAGATAAGGCAGGGACCGGAAGGGGGGGGCAGTCGGTGCCTGAAGGAAGTTGGGAATCGTCTTGCCCTGTAGTTGAATTTTAGGGGGTCAGCATGGGTAGATGGGCGTTCGTTTGCTTTGTCGCAGCAGTAGGCGGAAAGGAGGCGGGTGTTTTAAAGTTAATGGATTTGACAAAACAGCGAGGGGGAACCCAGTATAGGAATGGGTTACTCCTGGTGGTGCAATAGTATGGGTGGATTTTAATGTGGGTCCCTACTAGGCTAAGTTCTCAGCAGGACATTGGTTGGGCAACATTCAGACAGGTGACCTCGAGCCGGAGTGGTGCGGGTGAGGGGCAAGTGGTGGAGCTGGTGTTGCAATCGAGTATAAAGGGAACCTTTATTTACCCCATCTCTTTTTTGGGTAGTTATTGTTATTATGTTATTATTATATTGATTTATGAACAATGTTATTTATTGTTTGTTAGTAATCTATATATATATAAGAGCTGTTGTGATTACTCGTGGTTACTCGCTAATCCCACCCCCCGCACATTACCATAAGCGTCTCCGCCCCCACACATTATACACACGGCTCTGCCTCCCCGCACATTACATACACAGCTCTGCTACATGCACACTCTAAATTCCTCCTTACCCCACACATAAACTTAACCTCATCCAGCACCATGACAGCCAGCACAACAAAGTCCTGCATACACTGAGGAGCTGATCATGTGACCCCCTGACTCCTCCCCTCCATGTGACATCATCACAAGTCCTGTAAGCACAGAGACAAATCCTATTGTGTACATTGCACACTCGGGGGAGAGCTGTATACCCTTGGGGAGGCTGTATACCAGGGAGGTGAGCTGTATACTCTTGTGGGAAAGAGAGCTGTATACCCTTTGGGGGAAGGACAGCTGTATACCCTAAGGGGGAGGACAGCTGTATACCTTTGGGGGAGCTATATACTAGGGAGGTGAGCTGTATACCCTTGGGGTGGAGGAGAGCTGTATACCCTTGAGCGTTAGCTGGCTGAGAACAGCTAATGAATAGATAAGGCTGCTTTGGCCTTTACAGTCTATGTCATGCAGTTATGTTTTGATTTTAGTGAGCTGGCGGTGGGGTGGCAATCAGTACACTACAGTCATGGCCAAAAGTTTTGAGAATGACACCAAAATTATATTTTCACATGATCTGTTGCCCTCTGGTTTTTAATTGTGTTTGTCTGATGTTTACATCACATACAGAAATATAATTGCAATCATATTATGAGTACCAAAAGGTTATATTGACAGTTAGAATGAGTTAAGTCAATATTTGCAGTGTTGACCCTTCTTCTTCAGGACCTCTGCAATTCTCCCTGGCATGCTCTCAATCAACTTCTGGATCAAATCCTGACTGATAGCTGTCCATTCTTGCATAAGCAATGCTTGCATTGTGCCAGAATTTGTTGTTTTTTGTTTGTCCACCTGTCTCTTGATGATTGCCCACAAGTTCTCAATGGGATTACGATCTGGGGAGTTTCCAAGCCATGGACCCAAAATCTCTATGTTTTGGTCCATCAGCCATTTAGTGATCACCTTTGCTTTATGGCAAGGTGCTCCATCATGCTGGAAAAGACATTGTTGGGCGCCAAACTGCTCTTGGACAGTTGGGAGAAGTTGCTCTTGGAGGTCATTCTGGTACCATTCTTTATTCATGGCCGTGTTTTTAGGCAAGATTGTGAGTGAGCCGATTCCCTTGGCTGAGGAGCAACCCCACACATGAATCGTTTCAGGATGCTTAACAGCTGGAATGAGACAAGATTGGTGGTAGCGCTCACCTCTTCTTCTCCTAATAAGCTGTTTTCCAGATGTCCCAAACAATCGAAAAGGGGATTCATCTGAGAAAATGACTTTACCCCAGTCCTCAGCAGTCCACTCCCTGTATCTTTTGCAGAATATCAGTCGGTCCCTGATGTTTTTTCTGGAGAGAAGTGACTTCTTTGCTGCCCTCCTTGAAACTAGGCCTTGCTCAAGCAGTCTCTGCCTCACAGTGCGTGCAGAAGCACTCACACCAGCATGCTGCCATTGCTGAGCTAGCTCGGCACTGCTGGTAGTCCGATCCCGCAGCTGAAACAGTTTTAAGATATGGTCCTGGCGTTTGCTGGTCCTTCTTGGGCGCCCTGGAGCCTTTTTGGCAACAATGGAAGCTCTCTCCTTGAAGTTCTTGATGATGCGATAGATTGTTGACTGAGGTGCAATCTTTGTAGCTGCGATACTCTTCCCTGTTAGGCCATTTTTGTGCAGAGCAATGATGGCTGCACGTGTTTCTTTAGAGATAACCATGGTTAACTGAAGAGAAACAATGATACCAAGCACCAGCCTCCTTTTAAAGTATCCAGTGGTGTCATTCTTACTTAATCATGACTGATTGATCGCCAGCCCTGTCCTCATCAACACCCACACCTGTGTTAATGGAACAATCACTAAAACAATGTTAGCTGCTCCTTTTAAGGCAGGAATGCAATGATGTTGAAATGTGTTTTGGGGGTTAAAGTTCATTTTCTTAGCCAATATTGACTTTGCAAGTAATTGCTGTTAAGCTGATCACTCTTTATGACATTCTGGAGTATATGCAAATTGCCATTAGAAAAACGTAAGCAGTAGACTTTGTAAAAATTAATATTTGTAGCATTCTCAAAACTTTTGGCCATGACTGTACAGTAAGGCCCTCAGTCACAGTAATGTCTGTATACTCTTTTGCTTCCTCCCATGCTCAGGAGATGTGGCATAGCCAACTGTGTTCCTACATGGTTGTTAACATACATTTCAATGGGGCACATTTATTACATTATCTCAGAATAGTAACTTTTTTTTTTATACATATCATTATGGAACTTTTTTAAAATGTAAGATCTATTGATTAAAATGTTCTTTGTTTGTGGGACAACCGAGCCTCTACTGCTACCCTGACTAACATAAAGGACTAATATATGCTATGTGTTTAAAGCAGAATCTTTGCCGCATCAACTGCAGATTTCAGCTTGCAGTAGACTCATCAACACTCAGACATTGTGGAAGAATGAACTGTTTTCCTTGAGACATACAGTGAAGTAAATAATGATTTGATCCCTTACTGATTTTGTAAGTTTGCCCACTGACAAAGACATGAACAGTCCATAATTTTAAGGGTAAAGCGGGCTTTACACGCTGCGACATCGCTAGCCGATGCTAGCGATGGCGAGTGTGATAGTACCCGCCCCTATCATTATGCCGATATGTGGAGATCGCTGCTGTAGCGAACATTATCGCTATGGCAGCATCACATGTACTTACCTGCTTGGCGACGTCGCTGTGACCGGCGATCCGCCTTCTTTCTAAGGGGGCAGTTCGCTCGGCATCACAGCGACGTCACTAAGCGGCCGCCCAATCAAAGCGGAGGGGCGAAGATGAGTGGGACGAACATCCCGCCCACCTCCTTCCTTCCTCATTGCTGGTGTTTGGCAGGTAAGGAGAGGTTCCTCGTTCCTGCGACGTCACACGTAGCGATGTGTGCTGCCGCAGGGGCGAGGATTTTGGACGTTTTTGCAACGATCCAAAATCGCTCCTAGGAGTCACACACAACGAGATCGCTACAGCGGCCGGATGTGCGTCACAAAATCCGTGACCCCAAGGAGATCACTGTAGCGATCTCGTAGCGTGTAAAGCCACCCTAAGTTAATTTTAACAGTGATAGATATAATATCAAAAATATAATCCAGAAAATCACATTGTATAAATTATATAACTTTACTTGCATTTTGCAGAGAGAAATAAGTATTTGATCCCCTACCAACTACTAAGAGTTCTGGCTCCTACAGACCAGTTAGACACTCCTAATCAACTTGTTACCTGCATTAAAGACAGCTGTCTTAAGATGTCACCTGTATAAAAGACTCCTGTCCAGAGACTCAATTAATGAGTCAGACTCTAACCTCTACAATATGGGGAAGACTAAAGAGCTTTCTGAGGGTGTCAGGGATGAGATCATAGACCTACACAAGGCTAAAAAGGGCTACTGTCAAGACACCAGCAGAGGGAGCTGGAGTCCTGATGGATAGAAACTGTACTGTGCAGAACCAGCCGGGGAGCTAAAGCATAGAGTGCGCTGGTGCAATACCTTATGTAGCGCCCCTGAAGCCATCAGGGAGCTACAAGGTACTGCATCCTGTTAAAGATGCAGGGCCTACCCTCAGGAACCTGGAAGACCAGTGCCGGTAACACCAAAACACATATATAATCCCAGTTTTTCCCTTCCCCAAGGACTGGTGACAGACTAGAGTTGGACCCAATAGATGGCCAACCAGGGGTGGAGCCGATCCAGTCCACTAGATGACAGCCAGGGAAGAGGTGTCAGACATTCAGTAAGTGGAAGAGAGAGGAGACGGATGTACCTGAACTGATGGGAGTGTGTAACAGTAACCTGTCAGGCGCAGGCATGTGGTTTCCGAAGGAGTATGGTGGAGTACTTTCGGAACCATAGCACCGACGGGGTACAGAGCCCTAGGTCAGGCAAACACTCTAGGCAAACCTGATAAAATCTGCACAGTGAGAGGAACATCCAGGACCTCACTGACCTTAGAAGTCCGGGGGCACCAACAGTAACAAGAGAACCAGGGAAGGAACGGAACACCGACCCTACAGGGTTCAAACTGCCCGCAGTGCAGACCAGAGACTGAGAAACTACCAGGATGGGACTCCAAGACACTCCAAGCCACGTGGACCCATCAGCTAGAGAAATGTGAAGGGGAAAGAAGCCACCAGGTCACCAAACCGGCACTGGGACTAAGGGGACCAGAGGACCAGCCTTCCTATGGGTACCAGCAATCCAACTGCTGTCAGTAAAAAGAACCAGTTACACTGCAATCCCTTGTGTGGCCTACCTTCATTCCATGCCTAACTCCATCACCTACCCCTTGGAGCCCCAGCCGTACTTGCGGAGGGCCCAACATCCAGGCTATCGTTAACATCAGCCCCAGCAGAGAGACTGTGCAGCGTCAGTTCCATCTCCATAACCGCAACCCGCAAGTGGCGTCACGACATAAACTTTATTAAATATTCCCCTGTACATAACCCCTTTTAAAGCGACCCTCAGGGTCACAGAACCAGGCAACGGCCACTCAGTGCCACATCGCAGTAGTACACCGCCCGGGACCGAGTACCCCATAGCCCTGGGGCGAGTCAGCTTTCCCGGCGTCACGAACAGGATTGGACTAGACCCATTAACACCGGGTGACGTGCGCCTTATGAACTGTTTTTATGACTTGTGCAACTGTCACCATTTTGTGTGAAAAAGCAACTGCGCCATCGCTGTCGTGAAAAGGGAGCAAAAGGGGATCCCGCCCACAACTCTTGCAAGCGCCGGCGGAAGGGGGCAGTGACCTAACCCGGAAGCTCCCAAAGTGCTCCAGTCCCCGCGAGAGTGGTGAGAAAAACCAAGGGGGCGGGAAAAATGCAGGCACAAGACAATGGGAATGCAGCGGGGCCTGCTCCAGTAGCGCAAGCGGCAGCGCCCAGAGTTAGAGTGTCGCGGGCGGGGAGGACGCCGCTGCAGCGCGCTCGCTGACGCTCGGGTCCGGCGCTGCTGCAGCTGCTGCTGCTCGGTGGCTCGAGTGGTGGGCCGGATCCGGGGACTCGAGCGGCGCTCCTCGCCTGTGAGTGAAAAGGGTGGTTGGTTTGGGGGATTTAGTCCGTGACGCCACTCACGGGTTGTGGTGAAGATGGGCACCACCGCTGCTGGTGACGGGGATCCCAGGAGCGATGGTAGGGAGCAGCTGGGATGTTGTTTTCCCCCTTCGTGGGTAGGGGTCGGTGGTCCCGGGGCCCGTTGGTGTAACGGGGAAGCAGGGTTGGTGAGGTGCAGGGTTGCAGGGACAGCGCGGCACGGTGCCGGATGGCACGGGTGTACTCACTCAGCAAGAGATGCACAAAGTCGGCTGCAGTATCTCTCCCTGGACAGGTGATGGCGGCTGTCTTTCCCTGCATCTTTGTGTACTTGTTTGACTACGATGGATCCCCAACGGTAGTCCGCTCCCCGGTGTATGGATGCCGGAGGAGCCCGTTTGCCCACAGGTGCTGGCACTTGGGTCTCTAGCCTTAGGCGGTAGCTGTATACCCTCACGGTGTGGGCGGTTGCCTTCTAACAGGTCTTTGGCTGTTAGGAAACCCCTGGGGTTCCGGTCACACTCGGATTTGACTATTGTCGGCGGCTCCAAGCCTGGTCAGGGTCTGATGGCCCTGCCTGTGTGTGCTGGCTTCACTTCGCTCCCCGGTCGGTACCGGCGGGCCAACGCCTGACCCCGGTCCTACGGTTCCACGTCGATTCACCACTCCTGCAGACGGCCACCACCGTCTGCCAACCTTGTTGTCAGTGCCTGGGCCACAAACCCAGACACCCAAATGCTTACTCCTCTCACTTCAAACTCCTGAACTCAACTGCCACTTTTCCCGCCTCCAGGCCTGTGAACTCCTTGGTGGGTGGGGCCAACCGCTTGGTTCCGCCCCACCTGGTGTGGACATCAAACCCTGGAGGGAGGCAACAAGGATTTTATGTTTGGCTAATGGTACTGTCTAGTGGGGGTGGGGGTGTGTGAGTGTTATTTGTGACGACCTGGCTAGTCCAGGGCGCCACAAGAGCGGCAGTGCCAATCATGCCGGTTACCCTGCCGTATGTCCCAGGAGCGGCATGGCTGCACCAATATGATGGCAAACCGGATGCCTTACTAGGGTTCAATAAGAAATATGCACCGTATTGGACATGTATGCAATGACCGGCAAGCAAAGAGCGTCTGTGGTGCTGGGATAGTTAACGGGTGCAGCAGAGTTGGAAGTAGAGACCTGGTCAGATGCCGACCGGGGATCAGTGAACACCAT
Organism: Anomaloglossus baeobatrachus; assembly: GCF_048569485.1. Lineage (NCBI taxonomy): Eukaryota > Metazoa > Chordata > Amphibia > Anura > Aromobatidae > Anomaloglossus > Anomaloglossus baeobatrachus. Next base: position 530,743 of record NW_027441891.1, read on the forward strand.
CTTTGAAAAGCTAAAAATTGTTTTTGAAACCCGTACAGAGGCAGAGCTGAGAATTGGTTTTTACAATTGCAAGCAGAGGACACAGGACAATATCACAGACTATGCTCTAAGATTATAAGCAGCACTGCGGACCTTGAAACATGTAGACCCCATCAATGATCCAGAAGGGAACAAGATGATGATTGAGCAGTTCCTGCAGGGGTTATGATCAGTGGAGGACCGCAAGCAGCTGCGCCTGTGGGCCCTGGAACACCCGAATGTGAACTTTGCTGTACTAAAGGACCGGGCCATAAAAGCACTGCAATTCCCTGCGACCACAGACTCTGCCCCTCAGTCCTGGCAAGCCAGTACCTCATCTTATCCGAGGTAGAGGCTAACAGGCAGGCTTCGCCCTCTGGTGCTCCAAATGACTTGTGTTCCCAGGTGCAACAGATAAGCAAGGATGTGGCCATTATCCTAAAAGTGATGCAGCTCAGGCTAGAACCCAAGCCGGCGAAGAAAATCCAGCTACCCGACTGCCCTGAGGACGTCCCATGGATGCGAGGAAGGAGGATCCCATCGTTCAGAGGAAGGAGCAATGATCACTACGACTCACCTGGACAACCCATCTGCCGTCGTTGCAGCAAGGCCGGCCATTTTGTACTAGTGTGTCCTTTAAACCGGCAATTCCTGGGGTCATGGGACAACCCCCAGGAATAAGACAACAAGGCCCATCTGACTGGCGTGACCGGTATGTGGGAGGACGACCCGTTCTGTCCATTACCCTGGACGGAATTCCCACCTCTGCATTGTTGGACACCGACTCGCAGGTAACAACCATCCCTTATGTACTCTATAAGAGAGTCTGGTCAGATACTGAACTCACCCATCCGGACTCGGGCCTCACTATTTATGCTGTTAATAGATTACCAGCGACACAGATTGCGTTTAAGGAGGTAACCATAAAAGTGGGGAGGGTGGAGTTAAAAGGCCAAGGCTTGATTGTAGTTGAAACTGACGCCAATGAGAAGAATCCACAGATGATTTTGGGTACAAATGTGATTGAAAATTGTCTGGGGGAAATGTTGTTCTTACTCCCACAGATTGCTGAAACTGCAGGTGCTGGGCAGTAGAGGGTCCTGCAAAGAGAAATCAGAGCCCTTCAGCAGAGACAACAGGTAAACCTATCTGATAGGGAAAATGGAAATATACGGGTAATAGACTCCGGTCCCATTGTAATACCCCCAAGGAGTGAAATGATGATATGGTGTCAGGAAGCAATAGGCCTACAGGGTCAAGACTACCAGGAAATGGTGGAACCCATATACTCAGAAAATTGGTCTACCGTCTTAACAGCAAGGGGGGTGGTTGATGTTCGCAAGGGAAGAGTGCCTGTGCAAGTGTTAAATTGTGGGGAGGAGGAAACCAAATTGCCCAGGTACGCTACCATTGTGAAACTGTTCACTGTCACAGATGATTCTATCCAGGCAGTAGAATCCCTGACCCCATCAGAACAGGCAGAAGATAACCGTCCCCAACAACAATTAGAGAGTTGGTGTCAGGAACTGCATGTAGGTACTGATTCCACCTCTTCACATCAGAAACACGGAGTCTACCAGGTAGTGCAGGAATACGAACAACTTTTGAGTAAGCATAGGAGGGGACGCTGCGCTCACCCACTGCTCGGGTCCGGATACTGCTGCTGCTCGGTGGTGGCTCGAGTGGTGGGCCGGATCCCGGGGACTCGAGCGGCGTTCCTCGCTCGTGAGTGAAAGGGGGTGGTTTCGGTTAGGGATATTGTCCGTGACACCATCTACGGTTGTGGTGAGATTGGTGACACCACCGCTACTCTGGACGGGGATCCCGGGAGCGATGACAGGGAGCAGCTTGGATGTTGGTTCTCCCCTCCGTGGGTAGGGGGTTGGTTGTCCCGAGGCCCGGTGAGGGGTAAGGATGGATGACAGGCGGGCTACGGGGCCTGGTGAGGTGTAGGGTCGCGGGGGCAGCGCTGTGCCGCACGGCACGGTGGTACTCACTCAGCCAATGACGAATACAAAGTCTCCGGTAAAACAAACGGCTGGATGGACGGCTCCCACAGATGGCTGCGGTGTTTCTCCTCCCGGCAGGTTGATGGTGACTGCCTTTCCCTGCACCTGTGTAGTGTGTACGGTTCCAATGGGTTCCCACCGGTAACCCGCTCCCCAGCTTGGGTGGGTGCTGAAGGAGCCCCTTTTGCCCACAGGCTCTGGCCCTGGGAACTGTAGCCTTGGCGGGGACTGTGTTTCCCTTTACGGTTTGAGCTGTCGCCTTCAATCGGGTCTTGACTGCTGGGAAACCCTGGAGGTTCCCTTCGCTAACGGATTTGACAAATTCAACGGCGACTCCTAGCCTTGTCAGGGTCCGTAAGCCCTGCTGGATGGTGCTGGCTTCTCTTTGCTCACCGATCCAGTACCACCGGGCCACCGCCCATCCACGGTCCTTACGGCTCACTCTAATTGGCCTCTCCTGCAGATGGTCACCACCGTCTGCCAACCTTGCTGTACCGTCCGGGCCACACACCCGGACGCCGGCAGACTGCTCCTCTACCACTTTACTTCCTCTCACTTCAAACTCTCCACTCAATCTGCTTCCTTCCTTTTCCAGCCTCCAGGACTGTGAACTCCTCAGTGGGCGGGACCAACCGCCAGGCCCACCCCCCCTGTTGTGGACATCAGCCCCTGGAGGAAGGCAACAAGGATTTTGTGTTTGGCTTCGGTGTGCCTAACCGGGGTGTGGGGTGTATTGGTGTTGTTCTGTGACGACCTGGCTTGTCCAGGGCGCCACACATCTACTAGACTTTGGGAGGATAAAGGGAGTACATCATCACATACCCACAGGAGATCATCCCCCTATCAAAGAAAGTTGATGTTTAAAAAGTGTACATTAAAAGTGTTAACCTGTGTCACCTTTGCAGTCCGAGGACGTGCTGGAATTAACTAAGGGGGAATGTAGCACCCCTAAAGCCATCAGGGAGCTGCAAAGTACTGCATCCTGTTAAAGATGCAGGGCCTACCCCCAGGAACCTGGAAGACCAGTGTCGGTAACACCAAAACACATATATAATCCCAGTTTTTCCCTTCCTCAAGGACTGGTGACAGACTACAGTTGGACCCAATGGATGGCCAATCGACTTTGATCTGGGGCACCGTGCATGAATACATTAGAACCACCATCAATACATGAATGCAGCAACAGAACCATCATCAGTACATGAATACATCACTAAAGCCATCATAAGTACATGAAAACAGCAGCAGAACCATCATTATTATTTGATCCAGACTCAACTTCAATATATGAATACAGCACCAACTTGTGGGGTATCCTAGATCATGAGGAAGGTGAGAGATCAGCCTAAAACTACACTGGAGGAACTTGTTAATGAACTCAAGGCAGCTAAGACCCCTGTCACCAAGAAAACATTGGTAACACATTACGCCGTAATGGATTAAAATCCTGCAGTGCCCTCAAAGTTCCACTGCTCAAGAAGGCACATGTGCAGGCCCGGCTGAAGTTTGCCAATGAACACCTGGATGATTCTGAGAGTGATTGGGAGAAGGTGCTGTGGTCAACTGAGATAAAAATTGAGCTCTTTGGCCTTAACTCAACTCACCGTGTTTTGAAGATGAGAAATGCTGCCTATGACCCAATAACACTGTCCCCACTGTCAAGCATGGAGGTGGAAACATTATACTTTGAGGGTATTTCTTTGCTAAGGGCACAGATTCACCACATCAATGGGACAATGGATGGAGCCATGTACCTTAAAATAGTGAGTGACAACCTCCTTCCCTCAGCCAGGACATTAAAAATGGGTCATGGCTAGATCTTACAGCATGACAATGACCAGGGGCGTAACGATCGCGGTCGCAGAGGTCGCCACTGCGACCGGGCCCGCAGGGTTATAGGGGCCCGGCAGCCGCTCTGCAGAGCCGGCTGCCGGGCCCCTATGTGTAGTGCCACTATGTAGTGGCCGACTGCGTGACCGTTAGGGGGCCGGCCTGTGAGTCAGGGGGGCCCAGTGTCTGCAGGGGGGCAGAGGGGCCCCTGACCTGGAGAGGCCACCAGGCGTTCCTGACCTGCTGCAGAGGAGATGTGCTCCTGCACGGCAGACGGAAACCATCCCTACCAGGACCTGCAATGATGTCACGACCATGTGACTGTGTGGGAGGAGACACAGGATGCCGGGGAGAAAGCAGGAGAAGATACTTCAAACACATGAGTGGTAATGAGAAAAGAGGGGACATGAGGGGAGGGGCTGCAGGGTGAGCGGGATATGAGGGCTGCACACTGTGACAGAAGCATGTGAAGGGTGCAGAGTGTTGGAGAGGGGTAAGTTGGGGTACGGGCAGGGTGAGATATGTGGGTCAGGGTGTGTGTGTGATATGGAGGTGCAGGCTGTATAGGGAGCAGGGTGTGTGAGATATGGGGGTGTAGTGTGTGTGATCTGGGGGTGCAGGCTGTATAGGGAGCAGGGTGTGTGACATATGGGGGCAGGGGCATAACTACTGCAGTCGCAGGGGTCAGAAGGAGCTGAGAGGTACTTTTTTTTTTATTTTGCTGGCTGCATGACACATATAGGCCCGGGGAAGCTGCCTGCATGATACATGGAGGCCCTGGTGGGGCTGGCTGGCAGGCTGCATTACACATAGAAGCCCTGGGGGGGGCTGGCTGCGTGACACATGGAGGCCCTGGGGGGGGCTGGCTGCATGACAGATGGAGGCCCTGGGGGGGGCTGGCTGCATGACACATGGAGGCCCTGGGGGGGGGCTGGCTGCATGACACCTGGGGGGGCTGGCTGCATGACACATGGAGGCCCTGGGGGGGCTGGCTGCATGACACATGGAGGCCCTGGGGGGGCTGGCTGCATGACACATGGAGGTCCTGGGGGCTGGCTGCATGACACATGGAGGCCCTGGGGGGCTGGCTGCATGACACATGGAGGCCCTGGGGGGGCTGGCTGCATGACACATGGAGGCCCTGGGGGGGGCTGGCTGCATGACACATGGACGCCCTGGGGGGGCTGGCTGCATGACACATGGAGGCCCTGGGGGGGCTGGCTGCATGACACCTGGAGGGGCTGGCTGCATGACACATGGAGGCCCTGGGGGGGCTGGCTGCATGACACATGGAGGCCCTGGGGGGGCTGGCTGCATGACACATGGAGGTCCTGGGGGCTGGCTGCATGACACATGGAGGCCCTGGGGGGGCTGGCTGCATGACACATGGAGGCCCTGGTGGGGCTGGCTGCATGACACATGGAGGCCCTGGGGGCTGGCTGCATGACACAGGGAGGCCCTGGGGGGGCTGGCTGCATGACACATGGAGGCCCTGGGGGGTGCTGGCTGCATGACACATGGAGGCCCTGGGGGGGATGGCTGCATGACACATTGAGGCCCTGGGGGGGCTGGCTGCATGACACCTGGGGGGGCTGGCTGCATGACACATGGAGGCCCTGGGGGGGCTGGCTGCATGACACATGGAGGCCCTGGGGGGGCCGGCTGCATGACACATGGAGGTCCTGGGGAAGCTGGCTGCATGACACATGGAGGCCCTGGGGGGGCTGGCTGCATGACACATGGAGACCCTGGGGGGGCTGGCTGCATGACACATAGAGGCCCTGGGGGGGCTGGCTGCATGACGCATAGAGGCCCTGGGGGGGCTGGCTGCATGACGCATAGAGGCCCTGGGGGGGCTGGCTGCATGACACATATAGGCCCGGGGGAAGCTGGCTGCATTACACATGGAGGCCCTGGTGGGGCTGGCTGCATGACACCTGGTGGGGCTGGCTGCATGACACATGGAGGCCCTGGTGGGACTGGCTGCATAATACATGGAGGCCTGGGGGTGCTGGCTGCATGATACATGGAGGTCTATGGGACTGCATAATAAACATGAAGGACAACTTATACATAGACTATAGCAGCGCATTATACATGGAGGCCTATGGGGCTGCATTATAATACATATAGGACTATGGGGGCTACATTATAATATATGGAGGACTATGGAGGCTACCTTACACATGGTCTGTGGGGGTGCATTATAAGGCATGGGGGACTGTGGTGCAGTATAAAATATGGAGAACTATGGGAAATGCATTATAATACATGGAGGACTATGGAAGTGTATTCTAATATATAAAGGGTTATGTGGGACCCTTTATACTATATGGAAGGCTATGTGGGGGCCATTATAGTATTTGGATAACTATATATGAGGGAGGAAAAAGATACAAGTATGGGATGGGAATGTTTTGTGCTGAGGGAAAAGGGCTCTTTCCCATGCTCTGCTATACATCTCTCAGCACCCAGCTTTCCCATGCTCTGCTATACATCTCTCAGCACCCAGCTTTCCCATGCTCTGCTATACATCTCTCAGCACCTAGCTTTCCCATGCTCTGCTATACATCTCTCAGCACCCAGCTTTCCCATGCTCTGCTATACATCTCTCAGCACCCAGCTTTCCCATGCTCTGCTATACATCTCTCAGCACCCAGCTTTCCCATGCTCTGCTATACATCTCTCAGCACCCAGCTTTCCCATGCTCTGCTATACATCTCTCAGCACCCACCTTTCCCATGCTCTGCTATACATCTCTCAGCACCCAGCTTTCCCATGCTCTGCTATACATCTCTCAGCACCCAGCTTTCCCATGCTCTGCTATACATCTCTCAGCACCCAGCTTTCCCATGCTCTGCTATACATCTCTCAGCACCCAGCTTTCCCATGCTCTGCTATACATCTCTCAGCACCCAGCTTTCCCATGATCTGCTATACATCTCTCAGCACCCAGCTTTCCCATGCTCTGATATGGGAAAGCTGGGTGCTGAGGGAAAGATGTATGACAGAGCATAGGAAAGCAGAGTGCTGATAGGGGGATTTTAGATCATCAGAAACCTGGGTGCTGTGGGTAAAAGCCAAGTGTCAGCATCATTATCCCGTACCCTAAGTGTTGTGTACATGGAGGGGGGCCCCGGTCCAAAGTTTGCATCAGGGCCCATCAAACTCTAGTTACGCCACTGACAATGACCCAATACATACAGCCAAGGCAGCAATGAAGTGGCTGAAAAAGAAGCACATTGAAGTCATGGAATGGCCTAAGCAGTCTCCAGACCTTAATTCCATAGAAAACTTATGGAGGGATCTGAAGCCCTGAGTTTCCAAGTGACAGACCAAAATCTTAATGATTTAGAGATGATCTGCAAAGAGGAGTGGACCTCATCATCAACTACAAAAACTGTCTGACTGCTGTGCTTGCCAACAAGGGTTTTGCCACCAAATGTTAAGTCTTGTTTGTCATAGGGATCAAATACTTATTTCTCTCTGCAAAATGTAAATACATTTATATAATTTATACAATGTGATTTTCTGGATTTTATTTTCTATCTCTCACTGTTAAACTTAACCTATCCTTAAAATTATAGACTGCTTAAGTCTTTGTCAGTGGGCAGAAGAGAAAAGTAAGACCTAGCATCACCTTAGACAGGTGCTCTAAGGTAATTAAACATGGACGGAAAAAAGTGAACCACGGCACACTGTGTAGTTCCCCAAGAAGACGGACAAGAGTTCAAATTTCTTGATCTATTTTTTCTTTATTATGAACAGGTGAAAAAAAGTGCTGTACAATGGCAGATAGTCCACCAAGAGACGTTTCGGCCTTAGGTCTTCATCCAGTCGAACAGTCTGACTGTGGTACATTTTACATGTGAAAAATACATAGAAAAAACAGATGTCAGAAGGGTAGACAATGCATTTGATTACAACAACAGTTGAGACATGGCATAATAGTGCAGGTTAGAGGAGAAACAACATGGTGACCATTGTCACATAAGTATTACGGATCTTAGACTGTTATAAATGAAGGCTTCAATTGTGAGAAGAGATAAACTTGGAATGGGAAATCCCGCATAAAAATATTGCACCACTAGAAGTAGAGTAAAAGAGGATAAGATGCTCACCCAATTAGAAATGCATCCGTAAGGAGAGATGGAATATAGTATATCAGAGGAAATTCAGGGAATTCAATAAGGATATCAGCCTGAGACATAGAATAAAAGTGTCAGTGGGCAAACTTACAAAATCAGCAAGGGATCAAATAATTATTTCCTTCACTGTACAAAGATCACTTGTCTACAACCTTACAACATAGAGTATTGCGAGAAGAAGGAGGTCATACATTGGAATCTAGAAGAACTGTGTCGCGGGCGGGGGCGCAGGCCACAGCCAGTGGGGAGCTACTTGAGACGCTCGGATCCAGGATCGTGGCTGTGGCTCGAGTGGCAGCCGGATCCGGGGCTCTTGCAGCAGCCCGTCGCCCACAACTTTCTAAAGGGGGGTATTTACAGGGGAAGAGTTTGTCAGTGACGCCACCAGTGCGTTGCGGTGATAGTTTGGTGACACCACCGCTGCCTTGGTATGGGAGCACCTGGGGATGATGGAGCAGGGCAGCAGGATGGTATCCCAACCATGGGTAGGGGAGGTGTTGTCCCAGGGCCCAGGTGTAGGTGGTGTGCAGTGCTTGGGCGCCGTCTGCAGGCTGGACCAGATGACATGTTCCTTTAGTGATTTCTTGAAGTCTATAACCCAGATGCTTAAGCAATGTGTTGGTATAGATAGGGTGCTTGCACATCAGCGTTTTATTGCTGGTCGGCAAAAAAAATCAAAACGCATATGACCGGATCCTGTGGATTGAATGTGCAACACATGCAACCACAATTCTTATTTTACCGGATCCTTCTGAAGTGGGATACAGAATTTATCGGCCGGCACTGGAGTCAGCTGATCGGGAGTCAGCTGAACTCCTGATCTTACAGCCCGCATACGCTGCTATAGATGCAGATTAACAGCAGTCACTGCCTGCTGCCAATCACGTGTGACTGTGTGCGGGCTGTGTAGTCAGGAGTCAGCTAAGTTCAGATCAGCTGAAGACTCCAGTGTCGGCCGATTACTTGTTCTGTGTCCTGCTGCATCCACCGCAGCGTGTGTGGGCTATGAGGTCAGCTGAGTTCGGCCGGCACTGGAGTCAGCTGTTCTGAACTCAGCTGAACTCCTGACTTCATACCAGCAGAACAAGTAATTAGATCAGCTGACTACTGTGCCGGCCGATTACTTGTTCTGTGCCCCGTTGCATCCATCGCAGCGTGTGCGGGCTGTAAGGTTAGCTGAGTTCAGCCAGCACTGGAATCAGCTGATCTGAACTCAGCTGAACTCATAGCCAGCAGAACAAGTAATCAGATCAGCTGACTCCAGTGTCGGACGATTACTTGTTCTGTGTCACCGGCATCCATCATAGCGTGTGCAGGCTGGGAGGTCAGTTGAGTTCAGATCAGCCGACTCTAGTGCCGGCCGAACTCAGCTGACCTCACAACCCGCACACGCTGCGTTGGATGCATGGATGGATATATCTGTTCTGCTCGTTGTGTGGTCAGGAGTAGGCATGAGTGAGCAGTAAAATGATCGGGTGCTCGATCAGCGAAGCCCATGTCAATTTTTTTTTTTTTTAAATTTATCAAAAAAAAAAAAACAAAAACCCCAAACACATAACAAAAAAATGCTTGGGCTCCCGCTGCATTTTCTATTGCTAAGGGTAACCCAAACAGTTACTGGCTGCTAACCCCCACTGCTTGGTGTTACCTTCACTGGCAATGGAAAATCCAGGGAAGCCCTTTTTAGTTTTTTGCCCAAAAACTAAAAATAAATATGATGTGGGCTTCACCCTAATGTTGTATGCTAGCCAGGTACAGCAGGCAGCTACGAGCTGCCCCCAAACCCCAGCTGCCTATTTGTACCCGGTTGGGAACCAAAAATATAGGGAAGTCCTTTTTTTAAATTATTTCATGAATTTTATGAAATAAAAAAAAAAAATCGACATGGGCCCAATTTTTGTGTCAATCCAGGTACAACTAGGCAGCTGGGGATTGGAATCCGCAGTGCAGGGTGGCAGAAGCTTTATGGGCCCACCCGCTGTGAATTGCAATCCATAGCCGCCACAGAAAATGGCGCTTTCATAGAAGTGCCATCTTCTGGAGCTGTATCAAACTCTTCCAGCGGCCCTTGTGCCGGGTGGCACGCTGGGTAATAAGGGGTTACTACCAGCTTTGCTTTATCAGCTGGTATAAAGCCCGAGATTCTTAATGTCAGGCCAAGTTTGACCTGGCCATTAAGAATCTCCAATAAAGGGTTAAAAAAAAAGACATCACACAGAGAAAAAATACTTTAATAGAAATAAATACACAGACACACTTAGTTAGGGATTCTATTTTTATTACTTACTACCTCTCACCCCTCCATGATCCTGGTCTTCTGTCTGCTTTCTTCTGTCTTCTTCAACTGATGCAGCTCTGCTATATCACAAAGGACGGGGGAGGAACTACTTTCTGGGTATGCTCAGTACAGACAACAGGATCCTGCCTTCAAAATGCGGTGACTTCTGGTAGAGCAGGATCCGGCGCTCATTGAACCACAATACAGGTACCGCCGCAATGCATCGAATCCAGTGCGGTGCGGTATTTTGACCGAGGTCAAAAATGCAACAAGTAGCATTTTTAAAACACGGTAAAATACCATTGCAAATGCATTGAAATGACAACGCATTTACAAAAAGGATCCAGTCATATGCAGTTTCCGTTTTTTTGCCGACCGGCAAAAAAATCGCTGATGTGAAAGCACCTTTATTGTGTCCATGTGGGAAGGTTCTCCCCTGCCCCTCCTTTCTGCTGCTCTCAGATGGGGTAGAAAAAAAACAGGCGACAGATTCATCCACTCACCTCACTTGTGAGATCATTTCCAGCATTGCTTTTATGCACTCTTACATATTATTTTCTTTGCTCTGTCATTTTGTTCATTTTCCTTAGCAGACGTAACTTAGTATTTAGAATTGATTTCTCATGCAGCTTTTGTAGTGCATTCCACTTGTCTTTCTTTAGTAGTGCTCTCATGTCTTATGTGGATCCGTTGATCATCTTCCATGAATAAGCTCATAATGGCTCTTATCCGTCTGTTTTTTTCCATTGTAGGTTATTAATATGTGGTCTCTCTGCAGTAATGTCATCCAGGAATCAGGGGCATGATTGGGGGGAGCAGGTGTGTAACGATAGATTGTAACCATGACCAGGCACAGGCAGGATAGGGGCCCACTGATTAGGCTTCTTTCACACATCCGGTTTTTGCAGTGCGGCTCAATCCGGCTCAAAAACTTATGCAACGGATGCGGCGAAAAAAACAGATCCGTTGCATAAGTTTTTCCATGCGGCCCGTCCATTTTTTGATGGATGCGGCTTGATACTGAGCATGCACAGTGCAAAAAACCGCATCCGGCGGCCGGATGCGTTTTTTGCCACAGGACGCCGCATCTGGCTTCCATTAGCTTGCATTGTAAATTGCATCGCACCGCGCCGGATCCGGCATGATGCGTTTTTTTCGACGCACAAAAAAACGTGCCAGGCAACGTTCCATCCGGCCGCCGCATGGGCTAAATATGCCGCATCCGGCAAAAAACGGACGCAACGCAAGGCTATGCGGCACAATATGGCACTAATGCAAGTCTATGCGGAAAAACCGCAACCGGCGGCAAAAAAAAACGCTTGCGTTTTTTTCTGCAAAGCGCCGTATTGTGCAGCTCAGAAAAACCGGATGTGTGAAAGCAGCCTTACATTTTTATGCTGAATGTGCGTATGAGGATGCAGAGAGCCATCATCCCCCAGCACCTCAAAAGCTATTGGGTATAGTGATGAACCGATGGTGGCTATGGAGATGAAGATAGCACTCCTTGCCATGGAAGCATGGACAGGTAAGATGAATCTTTTTTTTGTTTAAAAGTGTTTGAGGAGAGTGCAAGTATGTGATCCATTATTACAGGAAGGTGCTAGGATGCCGAACATTATTAAAGTATGAGAGCAGCATGATGTAGGCAAAGAGGCTTTCATTTCCAAAATGTATAACTTAGATAACTGGGTGCAACCATTCTGACAGAATAAAAGATTTTAGATTTAGCATGTAACAGAGCCCATACAACTGCTCCCGGCCACACCAGGCTTTCAGTGTATATTTCTATAGACAGAAGCTGCTAATCACAGAAGGGGGTGGAGTTGGACCTGAGCTCACACGCTGTTGGGTTTGACTAATGATAACGCTAGGAAGCTTAAGCTAACAATTTCAGCTAACAAAAACACACTTTGGTATAAGAGACACAGGACTGAATTCCCTGTTTTAACTGTTACAGCATGCTGTCTTCAGATTACACAGCAAAACCCTGCTGACAGAATCTCGTTAAAGGAGTTGTCCAGTTTAAAATTATACGTCTGCAGTCACTCTATGTGACTGCAGACTTGTGAATTTTTCCAGCTCACACACTGTACGCTACGAGGATTCAACAGTTTTCTGAGCTGGGAATGGTGATTACGTGACTGCATTTGGGTGATTTGCATGTTCTCAGCCAGAACCAGACTAGTGGGCATGCCCTTACTCAATACAAATGTATGGAGTGGGCGTGTCAGACTAGTAGGCATGGCCTTGTTCAATACATTTGAATTGAGTGAAGCCGTGCCCACTAGTCAGCCTAGTGATACTAACTACATCTCATCATTACTATGGTTTGTGTATGGTGTGCAAGTTGATTATGGCTGTTAACAACAACTCCCAGCATCTCCTTATTGTGGTCAATTACATACTGGGAGTTGTAGGTTAATGTTATACAAATGTATATGGCACTGACCTGACATTGTATTTGATTATTTTACTAAGCATAGAGATGTATTCATGTATTGATGTTGATTCTGGTAATAGATACATGTACTAATGCGGGTGCCATATTTCTATACTGATGCTGATTCTGGTGATGTTTTCATGTACTAATGATCGTTCTGGGGATGTGTTTGTGTACTGATGGTGGTTCTGGTGCTACATTCAAGAACTGATGGTTATTATGGTGGTCTATCGATGTACTGATGGTTGTTCTGATAATTTATTCATGTATTAATAGTGGTTCTGGTGTTGTATTCATGCACTGATGTTGGTGTTGGTGCTGTATTCATATATTGAAGTTGAGTCTGGATTCATATAATGATGATGGTTCTGCTGCTCTTTCCATGTACTTATGGTGGGTTTAGTGATGTATACATGTACTAATGATGGTTCTGTTGCTGCATTCATGTACTGATGGCGGTTCTAATGTATTCATGTACTGATGGTGTACTGATAGTGGTTGTAGTTATATTTCATATATATAGTGTTACGGGGTTGGCTGCTTAGAAAGGTATGATATAGAATCCTAAGCGCAACCCGGGGTTCACCGTGCTAAGGTTGGTAATAGCAGCTAAGAGCCCAGAGGGCAGAGTGGACAACAACTAAAGAGAGTAGATTAATAAGTGTTCGCACTGTAGTCATTGTTGACTTCACTCTGACTATACCAAAGTGTGTAGGGAATTTACTAAAAACTTAAAAGATCTGAGCTACAGACTACAACTCGTGATGTCATAAATACAATAGCAAAACAATAGACAAGCAACACAAATTCAAGTGTCCTGCTAATATGCGGTGTAATACATGCTAACCCCATGTACACTCCGATACTGAGACGCCATAAAAGTGACATGCCTATGTGAGGAGTGTGGCATGATATACCAGTGCACATACCAGTATTAAAGCAAAAGTCAGGCAACCTGCCTATCTGTAGTATGTTGCACATTTAACCAGTGAGCATACCAGAACTAAGACGCAATTAGAGTGACCTGTCTGGATGTGTACGCAATTCAAGCGAGTGTCTGTGTGGGATGTATAGCACACTTAACCAGCGTATTACAGTAATGCTAGATGCAATTCAAGCGACCCTGCCTGACACCCCCACCCCATGAAGCTTGTTAATGACTGAGCGCTGTCCAGCGTCGGCGGCATCCTTAAAAAACGTAAGCAACGCCCCAAACAAGCTCACGCCCAATCAGCGTGGGTGTTGTCCACAGGCCAATCTGGGGATGCCACGTCATCAGGACAGCTGATGTCATCAGGACAGTTGACATCCGGGCAATCAGAACGTGCCATGTCACGCACATGTTCAGTGACTGAGCACAAACAGCCCGAGCATGTTCAGTAGCCCAATTGCTGGACTTATTCCTGGACTGAGCACAAACAGACCAAGCATGTTCAGTAGCCCTATTTCTGGACTAAAGGGGGCTTTACACGCAGCGACATTGCTAGCGATGTCACTGGTGAAAGCACCTGCCCCCGTCGGTTGTGCGTCACGGGCAAATCACTGCCCGTGGCGCACAATATTGTTAGGACCTGTCACACGGACTTATCTGCCTAGCCACGTTGCTGTGGCCGGCGAACCGCCTCCTTTCTAAGGGGGCGGTTCATGTGGCATCACTAAGTGGCCACCCAATAGAAGCAGAGGGCGTAGATGAGCGGCCGTAACATCCTGCCCACCTTCTTCCTTTCTCCTTGCCAGCGGCCGCAGGTAAGCTGTAGTTTGTCGTTCCTGAGGTGTCACACGTAGCGATGTGTGCTGCCTCGGGAATGATGAACAACCTGCGTCCTCAACAATCAGTGATTTTTTGAAAAGGAGCGACGTGTCAACGATGGACGTTTTGTTGAGTATTTTCTATCGTTAACGGTCCGTGCATGCGCAGTGGTCCATTTATCACACTTAGAATCCGGCAGACAAGCAGCCAGCAGAATGCCACAGTTTTGAGCCAGACGTTGAGACCGGTGTCTAGGCATAGTAGTAGCCATAGGGGGCATCTCAGGTGAAGAAACAGAAGCACCCGAGGGCACTCGGAATCTGATCCACAAAAGAGGCATATATAACATATAGACGGTGCAATAGGAAATAACAGGTATGAAACTCCCAAAATTTTCTAAGTTTCTTTCTGATGAGATGTGCTGTAATTAGAGCTCCATAAACCCTGGAACACCGAAGGTAATGATATACAATAGTATAATATAGTGAATGTTATGAGATTGGGGATAGATACCTTACAGGATGGATCTAGACAGCAGGATCACAGTAGATGGAGGAGGCAGCAGATGGAGAAGGGTGAGAGGTGGGGGAGGGGGCTGCAGATGCAGGAGGGTGAGAGGTGGGAGAGAGTTTGCAGCAGATCGGGGAGTGGGCAGCGGCTGATGGGGAGAGCGGTGGCAGATGGAGGGGGGCAGCAGCTGATGGGGAGAGCAGTGGCAGATGAAGGGGGGCAGCGGCTGATGTAGAGAGCGGTGGTGGATGAAGGGGGCAGCGGCTGATAGGAAGAGCGGTGGCGGATGAAGGGGGCACTGGCTGATGGGAGAGCCGTGGCAGATGGAGGGGGCAGCGGCTGATGGGGAGAACAGTGAAGGATGGAGGGGGGGCAGCAGATGGAGGAGGGCGATGGCAGATCAGAGGCAGTAGCAGCAGGGGATCGGGGGCACTTACTAAATGGCATGTGCATGGATCACTCTCCTCAGCTTTCACGGTTGGAGTGAAGCTGAGGGGAGTGGTCACCTGCAGGTCACCGGCCCCAGATCCAAGGTGATTGGAGAGATCGTTCACAAGGCCGATCTCTCCAATCAGAGCTGGGGGCGGGTGAAACAAAATTCACCCAGCTCCAGCCAATGATCAGTGGTATAGCTGCACTAATCATGGCTGGATTTCAATGTTTCAAGCATTTTCAATGGCTGAAACATCACAGTTGCTGTGACTGGCTGAGCGGCGTTTGTCAGCCAATCACAGCCTCCGTAGGTCCGGGGGGGAGACACCACCCATCCTGAGGCCAGGCAGAGGTCCTCTCCTCCCCTAATCTAAGGTTTTTGCACACTAATGGCAGCCACCGGGGCTCCAGGGACACGATTTTGCAATGACGTACTGGGTACGCCATGGGTCCTTAAGTACCATATCACCATAACGTACCCAGTACGTCATGGGTCGATAAGGGGTTAAAGATGTTCAGGAATGCAGCTGCGGATGGCCCTGTTCTATAAGCTTTCTATTTTTTATTTTTTACCCCCAAAATGCCGCCCCCCCTAACACGTGCCGCCCCCTCCGCCCCCCCTTTGCTACACCACTGGGTAAGCGATAGTAACCTACAGCCTACCTAACCACACGGTACAGTTTCAGACTTTGCAGGATACTTAAATTGCATATATGGACCATAAACTATCCTTTCTTTTTTTGGGGGGGGGGGCAGATGCATGCCATGCTGTTGTTTATGGACAAGTGTTGTAAATGGAAAATATTTACCTGATAAAAAATTCTCCTATTGAGGAGTATTAAGAGCTTTACACTTTGCAAAATTAGAAATTATAGCTTTTCCACATGTAGTCAAAAAGTATCGTTTTAATTAGAAACACAAAACAGGTGTAATGTTTTAAACTTGAAGAAGTAATGACTTTTCAACTATTGAAAAAAAAAAATATCCTTTTGTTGTTTTTGTAACAGGTTTTCTAATCAGATAATAATTAGGCAATTACAAGTATTTTTACCAAGCTGTCCAAAAATTATCCCCTTTCTATGGAGACAAAACAGAAGGAGTTTTGGAGAAATTAGGAGTAAAAAAAATATCACTTTTTAGGGTCTGGTGTTGCTATGCAGTGGATGCAACTGTCACGGCTGTCTCTCTGCTTTATGAGACTAGTAGTGACAGATTCAGGGCTAGAGGCTCATTTCCATGCTAGTCTCTCAATATTAAGACTATGTGCGCACGTTGCGTTTTTTCATGCGTTTACGCAGCGTTTTAAACTGCAGCGTAAACGCATGCTTTCTGCATCCCCAGCAAAGTCTATGAGAATTTAGCAAATTCCATGTGCACGTTGCGTTTTAGAATGCAGAGTTTTGAATGCCAAATTTTGTACAAAATCGATGCGCTCTAAAAAGCAACATGTCACTTTTCTTGTGTGTTTTGGATGCTTTTCCCACTCTGTCTATGGTAGAGCAAGCATCCAGAACGCATGAATTCTGCATCCAGTCTGCATTTAAAATACATCGAAAATGCAGCTTTTCGGCTGCGTTTTGAAATGCACAAACAGTGACAAAGCGCTGCAGAATATTTGTCGTAGCAGAACGCAATGTGCGCACATACCCATAATGTGTTTCCTTTCTTTTGGCAGTCTTAGGGTTAATGGCAGTTTTCCTTTCCAGCAGCCTTTTCATTACCTTTTCAGGTGCTTTTGTTTTCGGACCATTCTCATTCCCTATATACACCTTCTACTTCCTATAAAGGGCATTGGTTATACTGAATCCTCAGTCTGAGATGTGGCCTGGAGGTGAAAGGAGCTGTTGGAACCTTTTCTGTCTGTAGTGGTGTAGGCTTCAGCCCTGGTGCCTGACAGCAGACAAGGAGTTAGAGTTTATCCTTTGTTTAGTCCCCTATTTGTCTTCCTTTCATGGTGTGTTGTTTTAATGTAGTGGTGGGACTGGTAATCCTTACTTGCACACTTACTAGCCAGGACTTTTGTAGGGTCTCTCAGGGCTTCAGGTTCTTGCTCGGAAACAACTGAGGAACCTGTATTGAGACTGGCTAGCTGTGCAGGGTACAGTTGCATGTAAGTGGAGGAGGTGTACATCTTCCGTCTCATTAGCGCTATGGCCCACTATTATTAAAGTGTTCCCAGTATACGCCTTGCTTGTCTGTTGTTTTGGAAAAGTCTGTGTTTAGTGTTTCACTCATCTATTTTCATGACCAGAAAGTAACACGCAGCAACAACTGGCAGTATGGTTATGCGTTGTACGGTTTCTAAAGTAAGCACTCAAATATTAAAATGAGGCGTGTTATACTATAATTGAAAGAAAAAAAACAATCTTAACCACGTGCCTTTTCAAAATAGGATGAGACCAGAAAATATAGTTATAATCACATTCCAAGAGCAACTAACTCCAACAGCCTTGTGTATTCAGGTGGCGTCTGTCGTGTGTAATGTTATACTGTTATTTTAACTAATGTGCACACTTTGATAAGTATACAGTAGTTTTGTGTGTCTGTATTATGAACTCTTCTCTTTAAAAAATAGATAAATTGACTCACACATCTCAAAATACAGGCGTCACACTTTCAGTGACACATACACTGACGAGCAAAAGGGTAACAATGTTTTGAGCTTTTTGACTTTCAGGCTCTATATTTCACCATCCACAACAGCTTCAATTGTGAGACTACCTTCATTTTATAGACCATTATCTTGGCTATCTCATGCATAAATTTGACTTGTGACTAGTTAGCATATGATTAGTTATGCACATTCTTGTCATGTTAGTGTATTGTTACTGTTTTGCTCCTGGTGGTGGAAAAATCTTATTCTTCCTATATAATACAAATTTCAACCTGTTCTCACTCACATTTCCCTAATAGCTCAGTGTGTTATTAGGTTGATTCGCAAGTGAAAGGCCACTGGTTCAGATGGAGGAGCAGCCATGAAGATTTCCCAAGAAAAAAGAAACAGCATCATCCTGTACATCGATAGCGGTCTACTGGACTAGACAATTGTCAAACTACATCATGTGAGGCTATGCCAGCTGAAACAAAGTACATCCATCCATTCAAAAGCCAAGGAGTGGACGTCTAGGCAAAATATCAGAGTCAACAAGTCGGCTCAACACAAGTTATATCAGTTCTGGCGCGACAAACACAGCAGTGGTGGTGGCTCATACTAGTGAAATCTCAGACGTCCATGCAAGCACTGTGCAATGCACGTTACACAAGCCTGGAGTGGTGGCCCAAAAAAAGGTGAAGCAGCCTTGACTTCAATATTATCACATGAAGCGTCAGCTCGAGTTTGCAAAAAAAGTATGAAAAGTGGAGAGTAGAAGACTAGAAACAGATTACATAGTTACATAGTTACATAGTTTGAAAAAAGACCTAAGTTCATCAAGTTCAACTTTTCTTCACCAATTATACATTTTAAGTTCCATTTAATGTGTATGCAGCAATAGGATTATGCCATTTTACAGTAGGTGCATTACCCTATATTTATCAATGTTAAATTTCATTTGCCAAGTGTTTGCCCATTCAGACATCTTATCCAGATTGTTTTTTAATACTGCACTACCAAGGTCAGTTTTTAGTATCTGACATAGTTTTTTGTTGTCAGCAAAGACTGACACTTTACTCTTAGTTCCATCATTCATCATTCATCATCATTCATTGTTCATCAATAAAAAGAATCGGTCCTAGCACAGATCCCTGCGGCACCCCACTGCTGACTATAGTCCATTTAGAGAATATACCATTTATGACTACTCTTTGTTTTATATTTTTTAGCCAATTAATTACCCAGTTGTATACAGTTTCCCCTAATCCTTGCTTCTGGGGCTTCAGTATAAGGCTATTATGTGGTACAGTATCAAAGGCCTTTGCAAAGCCCAAATAAATCACATCAGCTGCATTACCAATATCCAGATTTGCTCTTATCTCCTCATAGAAATGCAACACGTTGGGTAGACATGATATATCTTTCATGAATCCATCTCCCTTATTACAGTATATTATTCTATTATTCTACGCAAGTAACATATTTCAGCAGGTCATCTCTTATAATACCCTCAAAAACTTTGCATACTACTGACATCAGACTTAACGGATGGTAGTTTCTTGGATCAACTTCTTACCCTTCTTAAATAAATGTACTATGTCAGCTGTCCTCCAATCCTGTGGCACCAACCCTGTTACAAAAAGAGTCTAAGAAGATAAGATAAAGTGATCTGTCAATTACGGAGCTCAATTCCCTCAATATCCATGGGTGAATGCCATCCGTCCCAAGGAATTTGTCAATATTTAATTTGCTCAGAAGCAGGTGTACTTTATCTTGTCTTAAACTAGTTATATCATATGGCAAATATGGATACTGTTTAATATCTCAGCCTTTCCTTTGTCCTCTATATTTATCTTGTTATTATGTTCTAATTAGCTGATACCATCCATTTTTTTGATGGGAATTGATGTATTTATAAAATGTTGGGATTTATTTTAATGTAGCTGGCGATTTGTGTTTCAGTAGCTAACATTGCTAGGTGGATTTCTTCTTTACATTTCCTATAGAGATCTTTATATTTCTGAAATGCTATTTCTGTACTCTCTGCCTTCAAGATTTTTAAAGACCTTGGCTTTTGTCTTATTGTAAATTGTACTGTAATATTCATCCAATGAGGTTTCTTTTTATTCCTGGACTTTTTTTTTAGCAGAGGGTATAAGTTTTCTACAGGACTCTAGTAGTATATCTTTAAAACATGTCCCATTTATGTTTGGTATCCCCAGTTACCATGACATTGTCCCAGTCTACAAGATTTACCTCTTCACTCAATGTGTTGAAATCAGCTTTCCTAATGTTTCAGATTTTTGAATTTCCCCTGTGAAGTGTTATATTTAATATTACATTGAAACATTGAAACTTCCCATATTATGGTTGCATTCCAAACCTTTAAATATGAAATTCTATCCAGTCTATTTGACAGGACCAGATGCCACAAATTATCTCCCCTGGTCGGTTCATCTACCAACTGAGTGGGGTAACTGAATTTGCAGGTTTTAGCACAACCAAAAGATTATATGTCCCATTAAATGTCTGTGTATTTAAAATCCCCCATAATAAGGACCTGATATTTATTTGCTGCTTTTTTAATTTATTGCTGAATTTTGGCCTTTACTTGTTCAGCTATATTCAAAGGCTTTCAGCAAATTCCAGTTACCAGCTTTCTATTATTGCACTACCCATGTATATTTACCCATACTGACTCTATATTTTTGCAGCTCCCCCCAATGTCATCATTAAGCACAGGTTTTAAGTTACATTTAATGAAAATAAACACTACAACTTTTTTGACTTTCTTGTCATTTCTGAATCTTGTGCTACCCTTTGTTTGTCACTCAGTCATTCCTCACATCCATCCAAGTTTCCATAATGCCCACCACATCATAACCTGTGGCTGCCATAAGAGTCTCCAATTTATTTAATTCTATTAGCATTTTTATTACTCGTACTCACTTTTCTACTTTCCTTGCATGTCTCAGCCCTCTCAACATCTTCATTGACCCTGATTGTCTCACTCTATTACTAAGGTTGGAAGCCATTGAAACGAGTAAATATGGAAATAATATTTGTAATAGGACATTGAACCCCTTTGTTTTGCCACATGCTGGTGGTTTTTAAGGATTGAAATAAACTGGATATTAATCTTGCTTGGACATTGTGCTGGAAAAGTGTTTTTGGGGTGGAGCACATCCCTACTATAGAACCCATAGATGACAGAGATGTTGGCCCAGGTCTCCATGAAGCCAAGCCCTTCCTTCCTGCAACAACTTTAAACACACTTATTTATCTCCCTAAGCTCCCACTTTCTTTCGAGTGATAATGGGTCCATTATAAAAGTGATCCATTTGTACAATCTGTTAACATATGTGTTATTTTACATCTTTCAGACCCGTTACAAATGGATTATTACAGAACATGTGAACACAGCCCCATGCTTTTGTTTGTCAGTGTAAGAATTTGCATTTAGTTGTAAAATTAGCAATGAGGGGTTTAATACTGCCTCTTTGTTTGCACAACCACAACCTGTCTCCTCCCTACATCTGTGCCTTGTCTCCCAGTACCTACCCTCACGTAACCTTTGATCGTCACAAGATCTCCTACTCTACTCCCCTCTCATCTCCTCTTCCCACCATCGCATCCAAGATTTCTCCCGTTTGTCCCCCATACTCTGAAATGCTCTGCCACAACATATCAGACTCTCGTCTACCATGACAAGCTTCAAAAGGAACCTGAAGACCCATCTCTTCCGACAAGCTTACAATCTACAGTAACCCTCAGTCTGATACAGCACCGCACAACCATCTCTACCCTCATCTACTGCATCCCTACCGATCCCTTGTAGACTGTGAGCCCTCGCGGGCAGAGTCCTCTCTCCTCCCGTACCAGTCTGTACCTTGTTTTGTTTATGATTATTGTATTTGTCCCTACTATGTGTACCCCTTTCCACATGTAAATAGCCATGGAAAAAATGGTGCTATAATAATAAATAATAATAATAATAATAATAATACTGTCTAACATATTAAAAAAATGCAGTCTATCACAGATTTATGAATTCAGTCACACTTTGTCATGTGTGAAATGATGCTAGGCATCTTTGTTTTGCCCCTCCTCACAAATCGAACTCCAGTTTTCGAATTGAAATTTCAGGAAATTTGATAAGAACCCGATCATCTCATCTCTACTATGAACCCTAACTATCCGACAATTAGAAACACTACAGCCAAAACAGCAGAACAGTAATGAAAGTTACAAGATATGGCATCCGACGAAAAAGGAGGTAGGAAGGGCACCACCCAGTGGGATCTCCTGGTATACAAAACAATTGGTAAGGAACAAGGAGAAAAGGGTATACCAACACGGGATCACCACACCATGATATAATTAGGAAACAAATTTTATTGAATTATTTTGTAGCCAAAACCACGAGACACATGTCTCCACACTTAGAATGTCGCACTTAGAATATAAGCACACAGTGACACAGGATAAAAACACTTAAAAAGCCATAGGCGTAAAAAACATGTCCGCCAGGAACCAATAGTATGTAATAATTAGTGATGAGCGAGTACTAAAAAGCTCGGGTGCTCGAAGCTCGGGCCGAGCCTCCCAAGATACTCGTGTACTCGGCCCGAGCAACGAGCCCAATGTTATCCTATGGGAGACCCGAGTATTTTTGTGAAATGACCCCCCGGCAGCATGTAGAAACCCTAAAAATGTCACAAAAGTCTCAGAAGAGTGCTCAAATGACATGGCAACAGCATGGGGAAGACCCCTTGAAGCATTTATCACTCAAAAGTCACAGCTGTGAACAATTTTGTCCGCGTTTCACGCCATTTTTACGGACTCACCAGAAAACCTTCCAAAATGACCCCAAAATGATTTTTCATGGCAGAAATGTTAAGGGCACATACCCAATAGTGAGATAGAGCTGGTGTATGTTACTTTTTGAGATTAATACATGAAAGATTTTACGTGAAAACATTGTGTGGCACTCCGATGTCCCTGAGAAGAGACGTACATGAAGGCCTCTTGAGTCTAATGTGCCCATTTTGAGGAAGTGAGTCTTTGTAGTATTTTCCTTTGCCAGGGCAGTCCAAAATTGTGAGGTTCACCAATGCCCCTGCATACAGACGTGCATGAGGGCCTGTAAACCTGAAGTGCCCATTGTAAGGAAGTGGGTCTATTGTAGTATAGCCCTTAGGCAGGGCAGCCAAAAATTGGGAGGCTCCACATTGTCCCTGGATAGAGACGTGCATGATGGCCTGTAAACCTGAAGTGCCCATTGTCAGGAAGTGGGTGTATTATAGTATAGCCCTTAGGCAGGGCAGCCAAAAATTGGGAGGCTCCACATTGTCCCTGGATAGAGACGTGCATGATGGCCTGTAAACCTGAAGTGCCCATTGGAAGGAAGTGGGTCTATTGTAGTATAGCCCTTAGGCAGGGCAGCCAAAAATTGGGAGGCTCCACGTTGTCCCTGGATAGAGACGTGCATGAGGGCCTGTAAACCTGAAGTGCCCATTGGAAGGAAGTGGGTCTATTGTAGTATAGCCCTTAGGCAGGGCAGCCAAAAATTGGGAGGCTCCACGTTGTCCCTGGATAGAGACGTGCATGAGGGCCTGTAAACCTGAAGTGCCCATTGTCAGGAAGTGGGTGTATTATAGTATAGCCATTAGGCAGGGCAGCCAAAAATTGGGAGGCTCCACATTGTCCCTGGATAGAGACGTGCATGATGGCCTGTAAACCTGAAGTGCCCATTGTAAGGAAGTGGGTCTATTGTAGTATAGCCCTTAGGCAGGGCAGCCAAAAATTGGGAGGCTCCACGTTGTCCCTGGATAGAGACGTGCATGAGGGCCTGTAAACCTGAAGTGCCCATTGGAAGGAAGTGGGTCTATTGTAGTATAGCCCTTAGGCAGGGCAGCCAAAAATTGGGAGGCTCCACGTTGTCCCTGGATAGAGACCTGTTAGGTTCTTAGTGCCTCCGTGCTTGCATTTAAAAACCGCACGTGTGTGCCTGTTGGTGGCAGCTTTCCGCTGCATTTGTGTGAGTTTTGCAAAAACTTGGATATAATGCACAAGTCTAGTGAATACACATCAGCACAGCATTGCAAAATGCGCAAGGGCGTTGTCAACGAACAAGGAAGTGGACGTGATGGTGGTGCAGGCAGAGACCGAGGTTGTGTGCAAGCTCTAATTTCGCCACAACAAAGGGCCACATCTAGTCGCTCGCACGTCCTGTCCCAAATTCTTGGGGACCGCAGCAGTACACCGCTCTTGAACCAAGACCAGTGTCAACAGGTTGTTAGTTGAATAGCGGATAATGCTTCCAGTCAGATTGGCACCACCACAAACACTCTATCTTCCACACGGTCAAGTGTCAGTAGCCGTGATACTGCACCGCACATTTCAGAACCTGATCCTCCTTCCTACCACCAGGCCGAGTACACGTCCACGGACATTACTGATCCCACACTTGGACACTTGGAAGAGCTGTTCGTTCACGTTTCCATTCACAAATTCTGGCCTCTCGCCAGCTCCTGTTGAAGTGGGCCATGACGAGATTGTATGTACAGATGCCCAAATATTTGAGCAGCCACGTTCTCACGAAGTTGGCAACGTGTCTCAACAAGGGGTGGACGATGATGAGACACAATTGTCAGGAAGTCAGGAGGAGGAGCAGGGTGCGGAAGAGGAAGACGACGTGGTGGATGATCCAGTAACTGACCCAACCTGGCAGGAGGATATGCAGAGCGAGGACAGCAGTGCACAGGGGGAGGGAGGCGTAGCATCCCAACAGGCAGTAAGAAGCAGAGTGGTGGCCCCAGGCAGACGTCAGGCAACTGTTCCCCGGAACAACACGACACAAGGTGCCTGTACAAATGTTAGGTCTTCCCGAGTCTGGCTGTAATACTATTGTATGTATTGAGGATTTCGATTGCGTTAGGGCAATGACAACCAGAGACGAGTTCTTGGTGCAAGACGTTTATAATATGCAACGAGCAAATATGTACATAAACGGAACAAAAACACAGTAGAACATAAATACAGGAAATACCTTCCAGGGACGGAGCGAAAGGGAATTCCCGGGACCGCGCACCGGACTCCCCCAGGGAGACCACCAAGAGCGAACCCCTATACAGGGACTGTCTGGCAATCACCCCAGAAGCCCTAAATGCGCAGCAGCCGGGACACAAAAGGGCAATAGGTAAGTCCAAAAATGTCCGTACGTGATGTGAGTCCAGAGTGGTATTAAACGGAAGGAACCGGGCAGAAGTGCCGACCAAAGACGGCAAACGGAGTCCGGGCACAGCTAGATGATACCAGATGAAGTCCAGAGTCGGTGTCGGTTGTTTTCCAAGAGGATCCGAATAACAATCAGGAACCAAAAGCAGCAGGGCAGGAGCACACAGGAAGCAGTATACTCAGGCACTGGACTAAGCTTTAGGGGCGGCTTTTAAACAGATGGACAGGAAGTAGGGCAACAGAACAGAAAACTCCATGTTAACAAAGGGCAAGCTCTTTCAAAAGAAAACTGGAAAACCCGGAACTCTGACACTGGCAGTTTTTTAAGTTGGCTCCAGATGATTCTAAAAAGGCCATTTGCAACACCTGCCATGCCAGCATCAGCAGGGGTACCAAAACTAGCAGCCTGACCACCACCAGCATGATCAGGCACATGTCAGCCAAGCACCCGACTTTGTGGGAAGTACAACAGAGTCGAGGAGCAGTGCTTGCTGATGTCACTGCTACGTCTTCGCTGGTTGTGCATGCGAGCCAATCCCCTGTCCATGCTGCCTGCGAACAAGCCTCCTCCACTCCTGCACCTGCAGTTGCCTACGCAGAAAGAACACCATCATCAAGCACGTCCTTGTCCCAGCGCAGCGTTCAGTTATCCATTCAGCAAACCTTTGAACGCAGGCGCAAATACACTGCCAACACCCCACATGCCACAGTTCTAAATGCTAACATTTCGCGACTGCTTGCGCTGGAAATGTTGCCTTTTAGGCTGGTTGAGACAGAAGCATTCCGCGACCTGATGGTGGCAGCTGTCCCACGTTACTCGGTCCACAGCCGCCACTATTTCTCCCGGTGTGCCGTCCCCGCATTGCATAACCACGTGTCACAAAACATCACACGTGCCCTGAACAACGCTGTTTCAGCCAAAGTCCACCTAACCACAGACACGTGGACAAGTGCATGTGGGCAAGGCCGCTACATCTCGTTGACGTCACACTGGGTTAATATTGTGCAAGCTGGGACCCAGTCTGAGCGAGGGACGGAACACGTCCTTCATACACCAAGTTTTGCAGGCCCTACCTCAGTCAGAGTTTCACACACACTCTACAGCTCCGGAATGTCATGCTCCTCAGCCTCCTCCTCCTCCTGCGCATCCTGATCCACTTTACCCTCCACACCAGTCCCAAGCTGGAAGTGTCGCGGGCGGAGGAGGGGACGGTGCGCTCTCCCACTGCTCGGGTCCGGCTGACGCTGCTCTACGGCTGCTGCTGCTCGTTGGCTCGAGCGATGGCCGGATCCCGGGGACTCGAGCGGCGCTACTCGCCCGTGAGTGAAAAGGGGTGGTTTGGGTTTTGGGGATATTGTCTGTGACGCCACCCACGGTTGTGGTGATTGTGTGGACACCACCGCTGCTCTGGACGGGGATCCCGGGAGCCTGTGACAGGGAGCAGCTTTGTTGTTATTTATCCCCTCCGTGGGTAGGGGGGTTGGTTGTCCCGGGGCCTGGTGATGGGGTAGAGATGGATGACAGGCGGGTTGCGGGGCCTGATGAGGTGCAGGGTCGCAGGGGCAGCGCTGTGCCGCACGGCACGGAGGTACTCACTCAGCCCAATGATGATGACACAGTTCACGGTAAAACAAGTGGCTGGATGGACGGGTCACTCGGACGGCTGCGGTTGTTCCTCCCTGCAGGTTAGTGATGACTGTCTCTCCCTGCACCTAAGTTAAGTGTTGGTAGTGATGGTTTCCCAACGGTAACCCGCTCCCCGACCTGGATATGGGCCGGAGGAGCCCCTTTTGCCCACAGGCGCTGGCCCTGAGAGACGGTTGCCCTTGGCGGTGGCGGTGTCTCCCCTTCACGGTTGTACGGTTGCCTTCTATCTGGACTTGGCTGTTTGGAAACCCTGAGGTTCCCTTCACTAACAGATTTGGCAAATTCACGGCGACACCAAGCCTTGCCGGGATCCGAAAGTCCTCTGCCAATGGTGCTGGCTTCTCTTTGTATACCGGTTCGGTACGGCCGGGTCACCACCCGTCCACGGTCCTTACGGCAGACTCCAATCGGCCTCCACTGCAGACGGTCACCACATCCTGCCAACCTTGCTGTCCTGTCCGGGCCACACACCCGGACCAACTTCAGGCTCTTTGCTGTCACTTTTCTCCTCTCTACTACTTTCCTCCTTCCACTTCCTTAGCTTAACTCTCACTGCCTGTGTTTTCCCTCCTCCTCGGTGGGTGGAGACCAACCGCCTGGCTCCACACCCTGGTGTGGACAACAGCCCCTGGGGAAGGCAACAAGGATTTTGTGTTTTGACTATGATATGCCTGCAGGGAGTGTGGGGTGTTTAAGTGTTGTGCTCTGTGGCCCCTGGCTTGTCCAGGGCGACACAGAAGCACTGCAGCACTGCCTCGGCGAAGCGGCAACAGGCAGTGCTGAAGCTAATCTGCATAGGTGACAAACCCCACAATGCAGAAGAGGTGTGGACAGCTCTGAAACAGCAGGCAGATCACTGGCTCACAACTCTGAACCTAAAGCCAGGAAAGGTCGTGTGTGACAATGGCCGGAACCTGGTGGCGGCTTTGAGGCGAGGCCAGCTGACACATGTTCCATGCGTGGCCCATGTGCTCAACCTCGTGGTTCAGCGGTTTCTAAAGTCATACTCAGAGCTGTCTGATCTGCTGGTAAAAGTTCGCCGCCTGTCTGCAGATTTTCGAAAGTCACCTACTGCTTCAGCCGGCCTTGCCGGCTTAAGACGCCGTTTGCATCTTCCGGCACACAGACTGGTGTGTGATGTCCCCACGCATTGGAATTCAACTCTGCACAAGTTGGTCAGGATATGTGAGCAGAAGAGGGCAGTTGTTGAGTACCTGCATCACCTAAGCCGTCGGGAAATGGGTCAAACTCCACACATAACACCTGAGGAGTGGAGATGGATGTCCGACCTATGCACCATCCGCCAAAACTTTGAGGACTCCACCAAGATGGTGAGCGGCGATGACGACATTATTAGCGTCACCATACCGCTTCTCTGCCTTCTAAAATGGTCTCTGCTCAAAAAACAACCATGATGCATTGCAGGCGGAGCGCGATGAGTTTGAGCAAGAAACAGTAGTGGGTGTGGGTGATGATAACACACAGCCCAGCCTCGTCTCATCACAACGTGCAGTGGAGGACTATGACGAGGAGGAGGATGAAGACATGGAGCAACTCTCTGGCCAAATTGAGGATATGACATGCAGTCATATCCTCGGTTCAGCGTGGCTGGCCAGAGGACAGGGTAGATGATGAGGAGGAGGAGGAGGACAGCATGTTCAGTCATCGTGTTGGTCAGGATACTGAAGTGATGGCTGTTAAGAGTCTGGCACACATGGCTGACTTTATGGTAAGCTGCCTGTCTCGTGACCCTCGCGTTAAGAACATCTTGGCCGACAATCATTACTGGTTGGTAACACTGTTAGACCCACGCTAAAAGGAGAACTTTATGTCTCTTATTCCCGAGGTGGAGAGGTCAGGCAAAATGCAGCAGTTCCAGAAGGCCATAGTCACGGAAGTAGGCAAAGCATTCCCCTCACAAAACGCTAGCGGCAAAGGTCAGGAATCAGTGGACAACCAAGGCGTACAGCCGAGAGGGGCACAAGTCCAATCCGCCAGAGGTAGGGGAACAGTCTTTAAGATGTGGGACAGTTTTCTCAGCCCCTCACATACCACAGCCCCTGAGGTGAGGGGTAGTGCCACAAGAAATCCTAAGTTTGGCCAGATGCTCAAGGAGTACCTTGCAGATCAAACAACTGTACTCCGACATTCCTCTGTGCCTTACAATTAATGTGTATCCAAGCTGGACACGTGGCATGAATTGGCTCTCTACGCCTTGGAAGTCCTGGCCTGCCCTGCCGCTAGCGTTTTGTCAGAGCGTGTTTTTAGTGCCGCAGGTGGAATCATTACAGATAAACGCACCCGCCTGTCAACTGTAAATGCTGACAGGCTGACTCTGATCAAGATGAACAAGGGTTGAATTTGGCCAGACTTCACCACACACACCAACAGCAAATTACAGCGGAATTTAAAGTTTGTAACGGGAATTTGCCATGTACCTCCACTCACCCATGGTAACACACTTCTGGACTTTGGCTAATCGCTGGACTGCTCCTCCTTCTCCTCATGCGCCATCATGGTGACCGTTACAATAGTTAAGCCGTTGTTTCAGGTATACCCCCAGTGGTAAATTTTTTCGCCCATTCTTTCTGAATGGGCATTACAACGACAGGAGACCCGCTCCTTTGCAATGGGAACAATGTTTTGAGGCCCTCATGCACATCTCTATCCAGGGACAATGTGGAGCCTCCAAATTTTTGGCTGCCCTGCCTAAGGGCTATACTACAATAGACCCACTTCCTTACAATGGGCACTTCATGTTTACAGGCCATCATGCACGTCTCTATCCAGGGACAATATGGAGCCTGACGCTGCCACCGACTGCCACACACATGCTGTTTTTAAATGCAAGCACGGACGCAATAAGAACCTAACTGGTTTTTAGGAGCGACAATTACTGAGAAGTCTGACACTATCAGACACTGCTGACTGACGTGTATTATACACTAGACTTGTGCGTTATATAATATTTTGTGCAAAACGCACACCTGTACGCTGCCACCGACAGACACACACGTGCTGTTTTTAAATGCAAGCACGGACGCAATAAGAACCTAACTGGTTTTTAGGAGCGACAATTACTGAGAAGTCTGACACTATCAGACACTGCTGACTGACATGTATTATACACTAGACTTGTGCGTTATATAATAGTTTGTGCAAAACGCGCACCTGTACGCTGCCACCGACTGCCACACACGTGCTGTTTTTAAATGCAAGCACGGACGCAATAAGAACCTAACTGGTTTTTAGGAGCGACAATTACTGAGAAGTCTGACACTATCAGACACTGCTGACTGACGTGTATTATACACTAGACTTGTGCGTTATATAATAGTTTGTGCAAAACGCGCACCTGTACGCTGCCACCGACTGCCACACACGTGCTGTTTTTAAATGCAAGCACGGACGCAATAAGAACCTAACTGGTTTTTAGGAGCGACAATTACTGAGAAGTCTGACACTATCAGACACTGCTGACTGACGTGTATTATACACTAGACTTGTGCGTTATATAATAGTTTGTGCAAAACGCGCACCTGTACGCTGCCACCGACAGACACACACGTGCTGTTTTTAAATGCAAGCACGGACGTAATAAGAACCTAACTGGTTTTTAGGAGCGACAATTACTGACAAGTCTGACACTATCAGACACTGCTGACTGACGTGTATTATACACTAGACTTGTGCGTTATATAATAGTTTGTGCAAAACGCGCACCTGTACGCTGCCACCGACAGACACACACGTGCTGTTTTTAAATGCAAGCATGGACGCAATAAGAACCTAACTGGTTTTTAGGAGCGACAATTACTGAGAAGTCTGACACTATCAGACACTGCTGACTGACGTGTATTATACACTAGACTTGTGCGTTATATAATAGTTTGTGCAAAACGCGCACCTGTACGCTGCCACCGACAGACACACACGTGCTGTTTTTAAATGCAAGCATGGACGCAATAAGAACCTAACTGGTTTTTAGGAGCGACAATTACTGAGAAGTCTGACACTATCAGACACTGCTGACTGACTTGTATTATACACTAGACTTGTGCGTTATATAATAGTTTGTGCAAAACACGCACCTGTACGCTGCCACCGACTGCCACACACGTGCTGTTTTTAAATGCAAGCACGGACGCAATAAGAACCTAACTGGTTTTTAGGAGCGACAATTACTGAGAAGTCTGACACTATCAGACACTGCTGACTGACGTGTATTATACACTAGACTTGTGCGTTATATAATAGTTTGCGCAAAACGCGCACCTGTACGCTGACACCGACAGACACACACGTGCTGTTTTTAAATGCAAGCACGGACGCAATAAGAACCTAACTGGTTTTTAGGAGCGACAATTACTGAGAAGTCTGACACTATCAGACACTGCTGACTGACGTGTATTATACACTAGACTTGTGCGTTATATAATAGTTTGTGCAAAACGCGCACCTGTACGCTGCCACCGACTGCCACACACGTGCTGTTTTTAAATGCAAGCACGGACGCAATAAGAACCTAACTGGTTTTTAGGAGCGACAATTACTGAGAAGTCTGACACTATCAGACACTGCTGACTGACGTGTATTATACACTAGACTTGTGCGTTATATAATAGTTTGTGCAAAACGCGCACCTGTACGCTGCCACCGACAGACACACACGTGCTGTTTTTAAATGCAAGCACGGACGCAATAAGAACCTAACTGGTTTTTAGGAGCGACAATTACTGAGAAGTCTGACACTATCAGACACTGCTGACTGACGTGTATTATACACTAGACTTGTGCGTTATATAATAGTTTGTGCAAAACGCGCACCTGTACCCTGCCACCGACTGCCACACACGTGCTGTTTTTAAATGCAAGCACGGACGCAATAAGAACCTAACTGGTTTTTAGGAGCGACAATTACTGAGAAGTCTGACACTATCTGGACTGTTTTAGACTGTGTACACCAGCCCCAGATATGATGAAGGCTGGTATACGGTCACCACTAGGAATGGCTATATACCCTGCCTGCCTGCCTGCCTGTATACTGCTACAATAGTCCTGACAAGGACTCTTCTGGTCACTAGCCTGTATTCCGACCTGGCTATACCCTGCCTGCCTGTATACAACTAGAATAGTCCTGAGAAGGACTTTTGGTCACACTGTTTGCAGCCCTGCAACTGAAAAAGCTATAAAGGGCCGCAAAGCTTTCCCTGAATCAGCGACACTCTCCCTGCACTGACTGTCTGGATAGCTGTGAGCAGAGCACAGCGCGCCGGCCGGTATAAAGGCTCGGTCACGCTGTGCAGGCCGGCCAATCACTGCAATTCCACAACTAACAGGGCTGTGGCATTGCAGTGGTCTGCCAGCCAATCCCTGCATTAGGGCTGGCTCTCAAAAGAGCGCCAACATGCAGAAATGAAGACCACGAGTACAGCACGAGTATCGCGAGATTACTCGGTCCCCGCCGAGCAGCCCGAGTACAGCGATACTCGTGCGAGTACCGAGTAGTTACAAGCATGCTCGCTCATCACTAGTAATAATCAATAAATATGACAAGGACACTCCAGTAAATATTGCACAAGACCCGTTCCTAGGATTTAGACATCTGGCATGATAAATTCATTATATAGAGACACTTGAGACTAATAATGCACAAAATGAAAGATATGCAGATCAATGGACAGACCATAAGGTGTACAGATACAAGGAATGTAATAAAATATGAATCGTATCTCAGTATGGATCTATCCACAAAGTACATACAGGTCTCTATACATGCAAAATAGCTCTACAAGCATAACGTCCCAACATGGATGTATCCATACAGGCCCATACAATACATAACAATATTGAGTCAGTGTTTCTATCTGCATAGTATATATACCAGTATTTTGCCACACATAGCCGGTATCCTAGGTGCTTGAAGAAGTGCCCACCAATAAAAGTATATGCGGCAGATAAAGCAGCAGCCAGGCTAAAGGAGGCACAGGAGCGGACCTATACCCACCACCCCACTAAATAAATAGCAACCAAGCAGGTGGGGTAAATAGGAGGAGCAACCAAAGGGGTTCCTGGCATGGACACCCCACGCATATCGCCACATATACAGTGGTTTCCTCAGGGGAAAAAGAAGGCAATGTGCAATGGCACTGTGTGTCCTATTTAAGGGAGTATAAGCAACACTCACCAGTGTTTGCAGCTGCAAGATCTTAGACGCTGGAGGTAAAGCTCCGATGGCGGTCGCCATCTTGCTTGGTCACATGATATGAGGAACGTCCTCCCCTATCTTTTACTGCGCATGCGCGAGACCAACAAAGCTTCATTACACATCAGAATATGCTCAAAAACGGCACCTAGACTCGCTATTTGGTAGCAAAATTTATACATAAGGTCTTGACATTATAATTATAGGCGGATCGCATCACGATATGCTGATAGGGTCAGCAGCCCGGTCGGTGCTATGCGCATGCGTTAAGCAAACAGGGGGAGTTGATGTATTAACCCTTTTATATACAGGGCACTTTCAAATGCTCAAAAATTTGAAATGGTTTTTGGAAGATTTTTCAAAAACACACAAGATAGAGTAACTACATGTCCCTATCTCTTCAGACAGATTCTATCAGGGATTCTGTCAGTGATGCCCATGAGGAGACAGAGAAAGTCCAAAGGTATCGATAAATCCTCAGCCAAGTATTAAGGAATACCATCATTCTTATGATCTATATTGGAGGGATTTATAAGGGCAGCCATGTACCCATACAGTAACATTCATAGTTCTTACAGGAAAAGGATCATTAAATGTCCGATGGCGGCATGTCCCACTCGCTACTCCAGAGGCACCAGAAAAATAGACCTAGGTCTCTAAAAAGGACACCCCTGGATAATAAGTAATGACATATTGTACTCATTCCAATATAAGCATCACTGAGGACACCATAGGGTTGTCCCACTCAAAACACAAGGTTATCATGGTCACACATCCGGTGCCCTAGTCAGAGAAAAAAAAAAAAAAAAAAGGTCTTATAAGATCTTCAACAATATAGGACACACTATGGTGTATAAACACCAAACATGATAGTCTGCAGTACACCATGGATCCAAATGGGTTTCCATCATCCATGGTATACCGCCAAATTGTGGACTACATTAGTTGGTATACAGTCGATTTACTCATAGACATGAACGACGATTACTTACTACATAGTGGCATACCGCACCCAGTCCCACCAAGGCGTCGCCAAGGATACCATAGGGTAAATGTGCTCATAGGATAAACGTGCTCAAAGCGCAAGAGTCAAGTATAATTTGAGGTGGCATACAGACTGAGGCGGCATACAGATCGACAAAAAACTCATCTTATTGGAGGCCCATAAGAATAGACGTTGTAATATATAAAGAATAATCTGTTAACCCAGGGCCACCTATAGTGAATCTGAGTTATAAGGATGTATACTGACACCCAGAAGCACAAAAAAGTAAAGTAATACTAGCAGATAGAATTACAAGTAACTTGAATATATTTGAGTCATTACGTGCTTACATATACAGTCGACATAATAGAGTAAGATGTAATGAGTCAAGAAGGGAAGGGGGGGAGGGACCACTGCTACCCACATATACATAGGGCAACCTCTTAAGACCCTGTGTTGGTGTTGAAAATGGCAGAGAACGATGCTAGGGGTCTTCCCCACAATCTAAATAGCCAATTATTATCCTATATGACATTAGAGTACAATATTAGCTCCCCTTCTTCCAATGTGCCCATCAGTCCTTTAAATATTTGTCCAAGGTGATATCTCAAGCATCTGAAGATGGCGCCTCCTGTCGGATTTAAGGGGGTCCTTTGTGATTCTCTGTTCGTGTCTTCTTCGTCCCCTCTTCACGTTTTCCCCACTCATGAACTTCTAAATGGAAAAGAGACACGTGGGCTTTAGAGAAGAGAGATAGAATTCATCAGATGACATTATAAAACCCAGTATAGAGCAACTCTTCGTTAAGACCATGTGGGGCTAGGCTCTTAAGCGTATAAATCCACCTTGATTCCTTTTTGAGCAACTCCTTAGTGGCATTCCCCCCTCTAATATTCTGTTTAATTGAATACACGATGAGCACCTTGATTGCAGTATATCGCCCTTCATGGTGCGTAAGAAAGTGAGAGGCCACTGAGGTGAGTACTTTACCCTTTTTCAAGTCCATTCCTGTTGTATTTATATTAGAGAAGTGTTGCTGTACCCTCCTCCTCACCTCCTGCGTGGTTTCCCCAACGTAGATTTTAGGGCAATCACAAACGAGAATATAGATGGCGTTCCTTGTGCGGCAATTGTAGTAAGATCCACAAGTGATTCGTCTAGGGAAAATCGGTAGAGAAATATGATCACTGGCCAGCATATATGGACACACCGTACACGCCCCACAAGGAAATGTACCCTTCAGTCTCACGCCCGTTCCTAAACTCTGTATTGGTCTTAAAAAATGGCTCTTAGAAAGGATACCTCTGAGATTCTGGGCTCTTCTTGCTACCAAATTGGGTTTGTCACCAATAAAGGGGGTCAGTTTTTTATCACTCCGTAATATATCCCAATTATCCCATAAGAGTCCATATAGATCTTGCCATTGGTTGTGAAAAGGAGTGATAATACTCACTGTAGTTTGCTTGTTCCGTAATTTCGGTTGTAACAGGGTGTGTCGTGTCATGGTTCTGCAAGCTTGTAGAGCCCCAGAGACCACTTGCTTTGGGTATCCTCTTTTGCAGAATCTGTTGGTCAGATCAGAGGCATGAGTTTCAAAATTCGAGTTGCCACTGCAGTTCCTTTTAACCCTCATGAACTGACCCTTAGGTATCCCATTCTTGACATGAACAGGGTGAAAGCTGTTGTAATGCAAAAGGCTATTAGTAGCCGTTGGTTTGCGGTACAGCGTGGTAGTGATGTCATCTCCCACCCTAGAGACTCGGAAGTCCAGGAACTCTACCGCCTCCATGGCTATGTTAGAAGTTAGCCTGATATTGAGGGTATTTTCGTTCAGGGTAGCGATGAAATTCTCACAGTCTCCCAAAGATCCAGACCAAAAGTACAGAATATCATCTATATATCTGAACCACCATATTACATGGGCTTTATAGTGCTCCAGGGTGTACACCTGTGTCTCCTCCCACCACCCCAAAAAGATATTAGCATAGGGTGGCGCACAGCACGCCCCCATAGCGGTCCCAGATGTCTGCCGGTAATACTTCCTGTCGAAGACAAAATAATTCCTGTCCAGTACTAGATGGAGAAGGTCCAGAATAAAAGAATCATGTCTTCTATTACCGGTGGTTCTACGGTCCAAATAATATGACACTGCTCGTGATCCTGCCTCATGGTCAATGGAAGTATATAAAGCTTCCACATCAAGTGTTACCAACAAAGCATTAGACGGGACTTTAAGTTTGATCAACTGTTCGATTGAGTGGGTGGAATCTCTTACACAGGACGGTGAGGATTGCACCAAAGGCTGAAGATAAAAGTCCAAATATATGCATGGCCTCTCAAACAGGCCACCAATCCCTGATACTATTGGTCTGCCCGGAGGTTCCGGGCGACCCTTGTGAATTTTTGGTAACATGTAAAAGGTTGGTATGACTGGGAACTTAGTTGTTAAAAAGTTCCTTTCCTTCGGGGAGACGATGTTCACTAAACACTTGGCGGTCTTCAAGTGGAAGTGTATCCTTAAGTTCAGGGCGGCTGTAGAGGTACTTGAAAGTGAGCTGTCTGCAAAAAATGTATATGTCTTTAGTTATAGTGAACTTATCCATTTTGTTCATGGGCGCGAATGAAAGCCCCTTAGCCAGTAACTTGCTTTCCACATCAAACAATTGATACTGAGATAAGTTCACTATTTGTAAGTCACTTCCATTACCTACTACCAGTTCCGTCTCCGGCTCCTCATTTCCCTTTGGGGGGGCGACTGCCAAGGATGAACTCTCCTGTTTCTCCTTTTGGCATTTAGTTTTCCGGCGACCCCTCCTGGTGCGTTTTCCTGAACGCTGGTGTCGGTGGACAAAAAAACACTCGAGGAGGGTTCGGAGGCTGCAGGGGTGACATCAATTTCTCTGCTGACCGGTCTACGCTTATTGCCTTTATGAGACCACTTATAGGCCCTATTTTCAGCATAATCATTTTTATCTCTTTGAAACTTGCTTTTTTTCCCTTTAATAACATCCTTTTCAAAATTATCAAGGATACCTTTGAGTTTATTTTGAAAAGGGGTTACAACTGTTTGCAGGTCTTGCTGGCGTAAAATATGTTCTTTGTTGTTAATTTCTTCTTTTAATTGTGTGAGTAATGAACGGTCATGGTCAATTAACATGTCCAAGATGATAAATGAGCATGTTTGTAGACCCTGCTCCCAAGTAGTTACTCTATCTTGTGTGTTTTTGAAAAATCTTCCAAAAACCATTTCAAGTTTTTGAGCATTTGAAAGTGCTCTGTATATAAAAGGGTTAATACATCAACTCCCCCTGTTTGCTTAACGCATGCGCATAGCACCGACCGGGCTGCTGACCCTATCAGCATATCGTGATGCGATCCGCCTATAATTATAATGCCAAGACCTTATGTATAAATTTCGCTACCAAATAGCGAGTCTAGGTGCCGTTTTTGAGCATATTCTGATGTGCAATGAAGCTTTGTTGGTCTCGCGCATGCGCAGTAAAAGATAGGGGAGGACGTTCCTCATATCATGTGACCAAGCAAGATGGCGACCGCCATCGGAGCGTTACCTCCAGCATCTAAGATCTTGCAGCTGCAAACACTGGTGAGTGTTGATTATACTCCCTTAAATAGGACACACAGTGCCATTGCACATTGCCTTCTTTTTCCCCTGAGGAAGCCACTGTATATGTGGCGATACGCGTGGGGTGTCCATGCCAGGAACCCCTTTGGTCGCTCATCCTATTTTCACCTGCTTGGTTGCTATTTATTTAGTGGGGTGGTGGGTATAGGTCCGCTCCTGTGCCTCCTTTAGCCTGGCTGCTGCTTTATCTGCCGCATATACTTTTACTGGTGGGCACTTCTTCATGCACCTAGGATACCGGCTATGTGTGGCAAAATACTTGTATATGTACTATGCAGATAGAAACACTGACTCAATATTGTTATGTATTGTATGGGCCTGTATGGATACATCCATGTTGGGACATTATGCTTGTAGAGCTATTTTGCATGTATAGAGACCTGTATGTACTTTGTGGATAGATCCATACTGAGATACGATTCATATTTTATTACATTCCTTGTATCTGTACACCTTATGGTCTGTCCATTGATCTGCATATCTTTCATTTTGAGAGAGGGGAGCCAGCACGATCTGAAATTGGCATGCATCATATAAAAAGTGAAAATTCACAGATTTATTCCAACTGTACTACAATAAAAAAAAATGAGATTTTTAGCAAATAATTGATCAATTTTTTGAGCCACCCCTGCCAACGTCACGGCAAATCTCAATAGGGGTGACGTTGGCAGGGGTGGCTCAAAAAATTGATCAATTATTTGCTAAAAATCTCATTTTTTTATTATAGTACAGTTGGAATAAATCTGTGAATTTTCACTTTTTATATGATGCATGCCAATTTCAGATCGTGCTGGCTCCTTTTTTTCCATATCTTTCATTTTGTGCATTATTAATCTCAAGTGTCTCTATATAATGAATTTATCATGCCAGATGTCTAAATCCTAGGAACGGGTCTTGTGCAATATTTATTGGAGTGTCCTTGTCATATTTATTGATTATTACATACTATTGGTTCCTGGCGGATATGTTTTTTACGCCTATGGCTTTCTAAGTGTTTTTATCCTGTGTCACTGTGTGCTTATATTCTAAGTGTGACATTCTAAGTGTGGAGACATGTGTCTCGCGGTTTTGGCTACAAAATAATTCAATAAAATTTGTTTCCTAATTATATC
Source organism: Anomaloglossus baeobatrachus (assembly GCF_048569485.1). Classification (NCBI taxonomy): domain Eukaryota; kingdom Metazoa; phylum Chordata; class Amphibia; order Anura; family Aromobatidae; genus Anomaloglossus; species Anomaloglossus baeobatrachus. The sequence continues at coordinate 569,583 of NW_027441891.1, forward strand.
ATGGTGTGGTGATCCCGTGTTGGTATACCCTTTTCTCCTTGTTCCTTACCAATTGTTTTGTATACCAGGAGATCCCACTGGGTGGTGCCCTTCCTACCTCCTTTTTGGTCCTATAGTTGGTTGTTCTGTACAGCTTTTCTGGAAGGAGGCACACCCCTATATTAAGTTGTTTGAATTATCTATATATATATATATAGACTCTATAGAAATTCCTGATAGAATTTGTGTTTTATTGGTATTGTAGCACAGTCCATTACTCGAGTTTTCACATGGCTCTAGCAGCAAGGGAGGCAGCTTGGTCTAACCAATCTTCTGATATATTTGGTACTTCTAAGAGTCCTGGTATTCTGGGTGGGCCGGTTGGCCCCCAGGATGAGAATCAACAACTTACGCAGGACCTAATTAATTTGCATAAAAGAGTAGTAAAAGTATGGTGGAACATTAGGACCCTGGAAGAATACAAAAAACTCAAAATCACACCTAGGGGTTTAAGGGAACAAATATTCCCAGCTTGGGAGACAGACACCCAGTTCAGAATTACTTGGGAGCAGGGTCTACAAACATGCTCATTTATCATCTTGGACATGTTAATTGACCATGACCGTTCATTACTCACACAATTAAAAGAAGAAATTAACAACAAAGAACATATTTTACGCCAGCAAGACCTGCAAACAGTTGTAACCCCTTTTCAAAATAAACTCAACGGTATCCTAGATAATTTTGAAAAAGATGTTATTAAAGGGAAAAAAAGCAAGTTTCAAAGAGATAAAAATGATTATGCTGAAAATAGGGCCTATAAGTGGTCTCATAAATGCAATAAGCGTAGACCGGTCAGCAGAGAAATTGATGTCACCCCTGCAGCCTCCGAACCCTCCTCGAGTGATTTTTTGTCCACCGACACCAGCGATCAGGAAAACGCACCAGGAGGGGTCGCCGGAAAGCTAAATGCCAAAAGGAGAAACAGGAGAGTTCATCCTTGGCAGTCGCCCCCCCAAAGGGAAATGAGGAGCCGGAGACGGAACTGGTAGTAGGTAATGGAAGTGACTTACAAATAGTGAACTTATCTCAGTATCAATTGTCTGATGTGGAAAGCAAGTTACTGGCTAAGGGGCTTTCATTCGCGCCCATGAACAAAATGGATAAGTTCACTATAACTAAAGACATATACCTTTTTTGCAGACAGCTCACTTACAAGTACCTCTACAGGCGCCCTGAACTTATGGATACACTTCCACCTGAAGACTGCCAAGTGTTTAGTGACCTTCTGGATCTACTGGAGGAGGGCGAGAGAGACACTGGTAAGAAAATACCATTTACGGGGCGCCTCTTGTCACAGGCTACACCCTCCTTTGGTCTCTGTCCCGCTGTATGGATTTTTTTCAATAAAGTCTGTCAGTACATTAAAAAACTTAAATTTGATAACAACAGAAATAATAACCTTACAGCGGATGAGAGACGGATTTTGTCCAAATTAAGTAATAACCAAGAATTCCTCATCAAGGAGGCCGATAAAGGGGGGAATGTAGTTCTGTGGCCAGTAGAGATGTACTTAAGAGAGGCTAAGAGACAACTTTCCAACAGAGAATGCTATACGGTATTACCTTCGGACCCTACCTGCGCCTTCAAACGCAAACTAGATGGATTTCTTTCTATGGCCCATGAACATGACATCATCTCCCTGAAGGAAAGGAACTTTTTAACAACTAAGTTCCCAGTCATACCAACCTTTTACATGTTAGCAAAAATTCACAAGGGTCGCCCGGAACCTCCGGGCAGACCAATAGTATCAGGGATTGGTGGCCTGTTTGAGAGGCCATGCATATATTTGGACTTTTATCTTCAGCCTTTGGCGCAATCCTCACCGTCCTATGTAAGAGATTCCACCCACTTAATCGAACAGTTGATCAAACTTAAAGTCCCGTCTAATGCTTTGTTGGTAACACTTGATGTGGAAGCTCTATATACTTCCATTGACCATGAGGCAGGATCACGAGCAGTGTCATATTATTTGGACCGTAGAACCACCAGTAATAGAAGACATGATTCTTTTATTCTGGACCTTCTCCATCTAGTACTGGACAGGAATTTTTTCGTCTTCGACAGGAAGTATTACCGGCAGACATCTGGGACCGCTATGGGGGCGTGCTGTGCGCCACCCTATGCTAATATCTTTTTGGGGTGGTGGGAGGAGACACAGGTGTACACCCTGGAGCACTATAAAGCCCAATGTAATACGGTGGTTCAGATATATAGATGATATTCTGTTCTTTTGGTCTGGATCTTTGGGAGACTGTGAGAATTTCATCGCTACCCTGAACGACAATACCCTCAATATCAGGCTAACTTCTAACATAGCCATGGAGGCGGTAGAGTTCCTGGACCTCCGAGTCTCTAGGGTGGGAGATGACATCACTACCACGCTGTACCGCAAACCAACGGCTACTAATAGCCTTTTGCATTACAACAGCTTTCACCCTGTTCATGTCAAGAATGGGATACCTAAGGGTCAGTTCATGAGGGTTAAAAGGAACTGCAGTGACAACTCTGATTTTGAAACTCATGCCTCTGATCTGACCAACAGATTCCGCAAAAGAGGATACCCAAAGCAAGTGGTCTCTGGGGCTCTACAAGCTTGCAGAACCATGACACGACACACCCTGTTACAACCGAAAATACGGAGCAAGCGAACTACAGTGAGTATTATCACTCCTTTTCACAACCAATGGCAAGATCTACATGGACTCTTACAGGATAATTGGGATATATTACTGAGTGATAAAAAACTGACCCCCTTTATTGGTGACAAACCCAATTTGGTAGCAAGAAGAGCCCAAAATCTCAGAGGTATCCTTTCTAAGAGCCATTTTTTAAGACCAATACAGAGTTTAGGAACGGGCGTGAGACTGAAGGGTACATTTCCTTGTGGGGCGTGTACGGTGTGTCCATATATGCTGGCCAGTGATCATATTTCTCTGCCGATTTTCCCTAGACGAATCACTTGTGGATCTTACTACAATTGCCGCACAAGGAACGCCATCTATATTCTCGTTTGTGATTGCCCTAAAATCTACGTTGGGGAAACCACGCAGGAGGTGAGGAGGAGGGTACAGCAACAGTTCTCTAATATAAATACAGCAGGAACGGACTTGAAAAAGGGTAAAGTACTAACCTCAGTGGCCTCTCACTTTCTTACGCACCATGAAGGGCGATATACTGCAATCAAGGTGCTCATCGTGTATTCAATTAAACAGAATATTAGAGGGGGGAATGCCACTAAGGAGTTGCTCAAAAAGGAATCAAGGTGGATTTATACGCTTAAGAGCCTAGCCCCACATGGTCTTAACGAAGAGTTGCTCTATACTGGGTTTTATAATGTCATCTGATGAATTCTATCTCTCTTCTCTAAAGCCCACGTGTCTCTTTTCCATTTAGAAGTTCATGAGTGGGGAAAACGTGAAGAGGGGACGAAGAAGACACGAACAGAGAATCACAAAGGACCCCTTTAAATCCGACAGGAGGCGCCATCTTCAGATGCTTGAGATATCACCTTGGACAAATATATAAAGGACTGATGGGCACATTGGAAGAAGGGGAGCTAATATTGTACTCTAATGTCATATAGGATAATAATTGGCTATTTAGATTGTGGGGAAGACCCCTAGCATCGTTCTCTGCCATTTTCAACACCAACACAGGGTCTTAAGAGGTTGCCCTATGTATATGTGGGTAGCAGTGGTCCCTCCCCCCCCTCCCCTTCTTGACTCATTACATCTTAAGGGGGCTTTACACGCTGCGACATCGCTAATGCGGAGTCGTTGGGGTCACGGAATTTGTGACGCACATCCGGCCGCATTAGCGATGCCGTTGCGTGCGACACCGATAAGCGATTTTGCATCGTTGCAAAAACATGCAAAATCCCTAATCGGCGACATGGGGGTTCATTCTTAAAAATCATTACTGCAGCAGTAACGAAGTTGTTCCTCGTTCCTGCGGCAGCACACATCGCTGCGTGTGACGCCGCAGGAATGAGGAAGCTCCCCTTACCTGCCTCCCGGCTGCTATGCAGAAGGAAGGAGGTGGGCGGGATGTTACGTCACGTTCATCTCCGCCTCTCCGCTACTATTGGGCGCCGCTTCAGTGACGTCGCTGTGACGCCGCACGGACCGCCCCCATAGAAAGGAGGCGGTTCGCCGGTCACAGCGACGTCGCCGGACAGGTAAGTATGTGTGACGGCTCTGGGCGATGTTGTGCGGCACGGGCAGCGATTTGCCCGTGTCGCGCAACAGATGGGGGCGGGTACCCACACTAGCGATATCGGGACAGATATCGCAGTGTGTAAAGTAGCCTTTACTCTATTAAGGCAGCTAATAATAATAATCGGGTTCTTATTATGGGGGATTTCAACTATCCAGACATACAGTGGGACATAGAATCTTCTGGTTCTGCTAAAAGCTGTAAGTTCTTATCTACCATTCAAGACCATTTCCTCTCTCAGATGGTAGGTGAACCGACCAGGGGAGATAATTTGCTAGATCTGGTCCTGTCAAATAGACCGGATACAATTTCAGATCTACAGGTCCGGGAGCACTTGGGCACCAGCGATCATAATATGGTAAGCTTCGACATAATATTCAATAGAACATTTCAAAGGGGGAATGCTAAAACCTGGAATTTTAGGAAAGCTGATTTCAACAAATTAAGGGAAGAGCTTAAATGTGTAGATTGGGACAAAGTCATGGTAACTGGGGATACCGAACATAAATGGGGTAAGTTTAAGGATATACTACTAGAGTCCTGTAAAAAACGTATACCCTCTGGTAATAAAATGTCCAGGAATAAAAAGAAACCACTATGGATAAATAAGACTGTACAAAGTATAATAAAACAAAAACAAAGGGCGTTTAAAATCTTAAAGGCTGAGAATACAGAAATAGCATTGCAGGAGTATAAAGATATCAATAGGCAATGCAAAAAAGAAATCAAACAAGCAAAACTAGCTACTGAAACAAAAATCGCCAATGACATTAAAATAAATCCCAAAATCTTTTATAAATACATTAATGCCAAAAGGAAAACAAAGGATAGTATCGGACCCTTAAAATATAATAACAAGTTAGTTATAGAGGACAAACAAAAGACTGAGATATTAAATAGGCATTTCTCATCTGTATTCACCAAGGAACTGACTGTACCAGGGATCATTCAACAAGTGAAAAATCAAAGTCCACCACCCGATATAATTAATTTAACACAAGATGAAGTACGCCTACGTCTGAGTAAATTAAACATTGACAAATCCCCAGGGCCAGATGGCATTCATCCACGAATATTGAGGGAATTGAGCTCCGTAATCGACAGACCACTGTATCTCATCTTTTTAGACTCACTTGTAACAGGGTTGGTGCCTCAGGATTGGAGGATTGCTGATGTGGTACCGATATTTAAGAAAGGTAAGAGGGTAGATCCAGGCAACTACCGTCCAGTAAGCCTGACATCAGTAGTATGCAAAGTTTTTGAGGGCATTTTAAGGGATGACATGCAAAAATATATTGCAGAAAATAATATGATAACTGACAAACAGCATGGATTCATGAAAGATAAGTCGTGTCTAACCAACCTGTTGGGGTTCTATGAGGGGGTAAGTGCAAACCTGGATATTGGTAATGCAGCTGATGTGATTTATTTGGACTTTGCAAAGGCATTTGATACTGTACCACATAATAGCCTTATACTAAAGCTCCAGAAGCAAGGACTAGGGGACACAATATGCAACTGGGTAAGGAATTGGCTAAAAGATAGGAAACAAAGAGTAGTCATAAATGGTACATTCTCTAAATGGGCTATAGTCAGCAGTGGGGTGCCGCAAGGATCTGTGCTTGGACCGATTCTTTTTACTCTCTTTATTAATGACCTTGTGGATGGGATTGATAGTACAGTGTCAGTCTTTGCCGATGACACCAAACTATGTAGGATATTAAAAACTGACCTGGATAGTACAATATTACAAAAAGATCTGGATAAGATGTCAGAATGGGCAGATACTTGGCAAATGAGATTTAATGTTGATAAATGTAAAGTAATGCACCTAGGACGGAGTAATCCTATAGCTGCGTATACATTAAATGGAAGTAAACTCGGGACTACAGAACAGGAGAAGGACTTGGGTATTCTCATTACAAATAAGCTGAGCAGCAGCACTCAATGTCAAGCAGCAGCTGCTAAAGCAAACAAGATTCTAGGGTGTATAAAAAGAGAGATTAGATCCCGTGATCCCAACGTATTGTTACCCCTCTATAAATCACTTGTAAGGCCACATCTGGAATACGGGATCCAGTTTTGGGCTCCACATTTTAAAAAGGACATTCAGAAGTTAGAGTCAGTTCAAAGGCGGGCAACTAGACTATTACAAGGAATGGAGGCCCGCCCGTATGATGACAGGTTGAAAAAGTTAGATATGTTTAGCTTAGAAAAAAGACGTCTCAGAGGAGATCTCATTTATATGTATAAATACATGTGTGGTCAATATAAAGGACTGGCACATGACTTATTTCTTCCGAAAACAATACTAAGGACCAGGGGGCACTCACTGCGAGTGGAAGAAAAGCGATTCCGACACCTAAATAGGAAAGGGTTCTTTACAGTTAGAGCGGTCAGACTGTGGAATGCCCTACCACAAGAGGTAGTAATGGCAGATACTATAACAGCTTTTAAAAAAGGGCTGGATGATTTCCTCAGTACACAAAACATTGTTGGTTATAAATGACTTAGTGACTAAATGTAGAACTGGTGGAGGAAGGTTGAACTAGATGGACCTAGGTCTTTTTTCAACCTAAGTAACTATGTAACTATGTAACTATATGTCGACTGTATATGTAAGCACGTAATGACTCAAATATAATCAAGTTACTTGTAATTCTATCTGCTAGTATTACTTTACTTTTCTGTGCTTCTGGGTGTCAGTATACATCCTTATAACTCAGATTCACTATAGGTGGCCCTGGGTTAACAGATTATCCTTTATATATTACAACGTCTATTCTTATGGGCCTCCAATAAGATGAGTTTTTTGTCGATCTGTATGCCGCCTCAGTCTGTATGCCGCCTCAAATTATACTTGACTCTTGCACTTTGAGCACGTTTATCCTATGAGCACATTTACCCTATGGTATCCTTGGCGACACCTTGGTGGGACTGAGTGCGGTATGCCACTATGTAGTAAGTAATCGACGTTCATGTCTATGAGTAAATCGACTGTATACCAACTAATGTAGTCCACAATTTGGCAGTATACCATGGATGATGGAAACCCATTTGGATCCATGGTGTACTGCAGACTATCATGTTTGGTGTTTATACACCATAGTGTGTCCTATATTGTTGAAGATCTTATAAGACCTTTTTTTTTTTTTCTCCGACTAGGGCACCGGATGTGTGACCATGATAACCTTGTGTTTTGAGTGGGACAACCCTATGGTGTCCTCAGTGATGCTTATATTGGAATGAGTACAATATGTCATTACTTATTATCCAGGGGTGTCCTTTTTAGAGACCTAGGTCTATTTTTCTGGTGCCTCTGGAGTAGCGAGTGGGACATGCCGCCATCTGACATTTAATGATCCTTTTCCTGTAAGAACTATGCATGTTACTGTATGGGTACATGGCTGTCCTTATAAATCCCTCCAATATAGATCATAAGAATGATGGTATTCCTTAATACTTGGCTGAGGATTTATCGATACCTTTGGACTTTCTCTGTCTCCTCATGTGCATTACTGACAGAATCCCTAATAGAATCTGTCTGAAGAGATAGGGACATGTAGTTACTCTATCTTGTGTGTTTTTGAAAAATCTTCCAAAAACCATTTCAAGTTTTTGAGCATTTGAAAGTGCTCTGTATATAAAAGGGTTAATACATCAACTCCCCCTGTTTGCTTAACGCATGCGCATAGCACCGACCGGGCTGCTGACCCTATCAGCATATCGTGATGCGATCCGCCTATAATTATAATGCCAAGACCTTATGTATAAATTTCGCTACCAAATAGCGAGTCTAGGTGTCGTTTTTGAGCATATTCTGGTGTGTAATGAAGCTTTGTTGGTCTCTCGCATGCGCAGTAAAAGATAGGGGAGGACGTTCCTCATATCATGTGACCAAGCAAGATGGCGACCGGCATCGGAGATTTACCTCCAGCGTCTAAGATCTTGCAGCTGCAAACACTGGTGAGTGTTGCTTATACTCCCTTAAATAGGACACACAGTGCCATTGCACATTGCCTTCTTTTTCCCCTGAGGAGGCCACTGTATATGTGGCAATACGCGTGGGGTGTCCATGCCAGGAACCCCTTTGGTCGCTCGTCCTATTTACCCCACCTGCTTGGTTGCTATTTATTTAGTGGGGAGGTGGGTATAGGTCCGCTCCTGTGCCTCCTTTAGCCTGGCTGCTGCTTTATCTGCCGCATATACTTTTACTGGTGGGCACTTCTTCAAGCACCTAGGATACCGGCTATGTGTGGCAAAATACTGGTATATATACTATGCAGATAGAAACACTGACTCAATATTGTTATGTATTGTATGGGCCTGTATGGATACATCCATGTTGGGACATTATGCTTGTAGAGCTATTTTGCATGTATAGAGACCTGTATGTACTTTGTGGATAGATCCATACTGAGATACGATTCATATTTTATTACATTCCTTGTATCTGTACACCTTATGGTCTGTCCATTGATCTGCATATCTTTCATTTTGTGCATTATTAGTCTCAAGTGTCTCTATATAATGAATTTATCATGCCAGATGTCTAAATCCTAGGAACAGGTCTTGTGCAATATTTATTGGCGTGTCTTTGTCATATTTATTGATTATTACATACTATTGGTTCCTGGCGGACATGTTTTTTACGCCTATGGCTTTTTAAGTGTTTTTATCCTGTGTCACTGTGTGCTTATATTCTAAGTGTGACATTCTAAGTGTGGAGACATGTGTCTCGTGGTTTTGGCTACAAAATAATTCAATAAAATTTGTTTCCTAATTATATCATGGTGTGGTGATCCCGTGTTGGTATACCCTTTTCTCCTTGTTCCTTAAGATATGGCATCCGACTAAACATTTAATGACATAAAATACTCATATCTCTTAATTTTTGCCAGAGCTGTATCAATTATGACAACATTATTAAATAATGCTATCTCAAACATTGGTGTTGTGCTTTCTAGAATGTTGAACAATGTCAGTTTTGACACAAATCTTTTTTTATGTATTACTATTCCGGAATACATTCACATAACATGTTTAAACTCATCTGCATTGCTTTTAGTTGGTTTCATGACATAAAATACTCCTATTTGGGAACATTTCATGCTTGATTATCTATACAGCCAGGAAGTGACTCATTAATTCTGCCGGGACTAAAACTTTCAGTCATACCACGATAAAATGAAACATGACACATTAGACTTGGCTTGTCTTCTTTTGACATTTAACATTTTTCACTTCATTTTTAGAGAAGCTATTTGTTTAAACAAAATAAACAAAAAGGGATTTTGCACTATAGTGTGAAGTTTTATAGTGTAAGGCCTAAGACACACGGCATGAAAATCGGACCAAGTGGAATGTGTTTAAACATCGCATTCCTCTCTGACCAATATTAGCCTATGTGTCAGCACCCATGAGCGATTATTTTCTCGGCCCCAATCGGACCGAGAAAAGAATCGCACAATGCTGCGATTGTAATGCGAGACTCTTTCTCTTGCTCTTAATCAAAGCTATGGATCGAGAGAAAGATCGCACTGCACTCGTGGTACACCTGTGTACCGCGAGAGTAGTGCGAGAATCGGAATAGCCGGCTACAGAGGAGAGAGGGAGATAAATCCCTCCCTCTCATCCTCTGTGCTGGCACACCCCTCCTCAGTGCTGGCCCGCCCCTCCTCAGTGCCGGCCCGACCCCCGCAGCTGAGGTCCGATTGCATGATCGGACTTCAGTCGCAATGACACTCGCATGACACTCGGCTCCTGCTGTGCTGCCAGCACAAGCCGAGTGTCATGCAAGGATCGCATTAGCACCCGTGTGGCCCGGGCCTTAGAATAATCATAGAAATGGCTTTGAGAATCTCTTGAGTCGCAGAACAGGGTTATAATGATAATTTATAGAGACTTAATTAAAGGGGTTATCCGTGACTAAGCATTTATCGGCAATTGCTACCTATCTTCCTGTTCTGCTTGCAAAAGTCTCTTCTGCCTCAGAGAAGTTACAGACGGGACCTGCCATCTATCCAGATTCCCAACTTGATTTTCTATTTTTTCTGGACGGCTTACCAAAAAATCACAGCCAGAGAATATTTTTTATGGCCAAATTAGAAAACCATGATAAATCACTCATAATAGATGATACATGACCACAGCCCATAATTCTGATAATATGACATTACCTGCAATCACTGTAATCTGTAAAATGTAAATTAGAATCAAAATCTTCTATATACGGTAAGTTTTTTCAGCTTCAAAAAAAAAATCACAGGTGCCTTAAATTATTATCATTTGGACAGGTCAAAAAAGTACCTTATTTGATGGACTGTCCTACATTTTCAGGACATTTGCCAATCTTGCCAACAATTCTCCTGATTCCTGTGAAGAAACTTCGAAAGAGCATCTCTTCCATTCCACTATGTTGAAGGAGAGACACTGCCGGCGTGATGTTGATTGACAGCATGGTTCGTGTTGTTTGCTAAAGCCTTCACCATATGAAGTAGTCTTCACATCCAGTTTAAAAATCAATACAATAACTGAATGTGAGGAATCAAAACAGATTTTATAATTTAACTGCCAAACATGATTGTTATTTTCAATCTACTACCCACAGCCCAAGGACAGGGTCAGAGAGCTTAGACTATATCTGTCAAATTCTATTTCTGCACCAGAAACCAAAACAAGCTCAATAGTCCAAAGAAGATCATCGCTCTAACTTTATCACTGTCATATACAGTAAGTTCACAATGGAAACCTATATTGATTATAGTCAGCTGGATGCGGAAGTGGGGGGGTTATAGTTTATACAACTAGCTCCCATTTCAAGGAGACGTGCGCACACACGTAAATTCCACAGATTCAATGTCGTCAGAAGTGTCTCTTAGTATGGATATTGCTGCAGGACGTGTGTGTTCTCTTATCACACCCTCAGCTCTGTTGCTGCTCCCAGTATGAGAAAATTAGCAAAGTAGAGCAAATTATGAGAACACTCTCCAAATACACCCTGTCACACACTTATAGAATGGTATTGAAATCCTTTGAGGAAAAAACTAAAATATATCTTTAAGGGGTCCAAGTATAAGGCTTAAGTTGCTTAAATTTTGGGGCATATGTTAGGATAATCACCTAAATTATTCCTAATAAGTACCTACAGTCATATGAAAATGTTTGGGCACCCTATTAATGTTAACCAGTTTCATATATCTAATAACTGATGGACTCAGTAATATTTCTGGATTGCAATGAGGTTTTCCAGGACGCCACATGACAGCACGGTAGGAGTTGCTCCTTTGACCTTTACAGGGACAGGAAACGCAAGAGTTTAAAAGCCCCTCCCCATCCCCCTTTCCTCAGTGTTTTTCCTGTCCCTGTACAGGACGGACGCAAGTCTTACCGTCGGGATGTACGGGGTCCAGGCGGATCAGGGGGGGGCTTGCTCTCTCCTTCCGGCCTGTCAAGCAGCCCCTGGCCGACACCTCTAAAGGAGAGGTCCCTCAGCCGGCCGGTGGAGCAGGAGTTCCCGGCAAAAGCCGCTTCCCTCAGGTGAGGGCTCTCGGCATCCCGCTGTTTGCCGCGGCCATGTGGCACTTCCGGGTGTGCGCACGCCATACGTTCCAGCCTGACACGCTGATGCATGTGCAGCGCAAAGTCTTCCGCATTTCCTGGTCGGAATATGGCGGCGCCCAGGAAGGCGGCGTGTGATCCGGGTCGGAACACTGGAGGCGGGAACGGGCCCTGTCGTCGCCCAAACAGGTATCAAACCTTGGGAACGGGGAAATATGCATTCTGTGTGTTTCTGTATAACGACCTGCTCACTGCTTATTACAATGGATGAAGGTGACAGGTCTGATGCTAGCCCCCCTGACGAGTCCCAGGGTCACGTAAGTGCAGGTGCGTCAGGAATCTGACCTGTAGTGGTGTGGGTAGAGCCTGATTCAGTCTCCCCTTCCGTTTAGGATTCTTCCACGGCACGCACCGGCACTATCCCTAAAAAAGTTCAGAGGAAGTCGGCCAGAATAAAAAAGTGTGCAGTCTGTCATTCACATCTGTCAGAGTCCTGCACTAAAATTGGAAATTTAGCCTTGGAACTTTCTAAGTAGATTATGCTTCATGGTGAGGTTGCTGCCCCATGTTTTGCTGGGCTCAGCAGACCTCATGTTTAAGTTCAGAATTTACCTGTTGATGGAACCTTGTGTGGATCCTCCTGTTGTGGTTTAATAACACATTTGATTCCACTATTATCTCACCAGACCAGGTTCTGTCTGATTTACTCCTTCTATAGGAGGGAAAATTGTGGATATAACACATTATCTCGCATTGGAACTTGCCCTCCAGCTGAACCTCAGGGTGAGTTAATGGGTTCAGGTGTGACTAATTTGGCATTTAGGATACCACTCATGCAGTAGGTGTATCCTGAAGTTCACAGGTGAATTACACTCTTAGGGGTAACTCTGATCGGGCCTCACAACTCTGGCCTCGCGCCTCAGGGTTCTGGCCTCGTGATGACTCTGGCTCACGCCTCACTGCTCTGGCCTCCTGGGGCCTCGCACCTCCTGGCTCCGGCCTCGCGCCTCCTGGCTCGTGCCTCACAACTTGGGGCTCCGGCATCGCGCCTCATGGGTTTGGCCTCGGCCCACACGCCACACAGCTCTGACCACACGCTAGCTTGACGCCTTGGGACTGTCAAGGCCTCACTGCTTGACGTCTCTGGTCTTACTGTTTCTCAGCCTTGCCATTCATGGCTTGGCTTCACTGGCTTTTGGGCCTCTGGGCTTGTGCCTTGGGCCTCTGGGCTTGGGCCTTGTGCCTCTAGGCTTGTGCCTCTAAGCTTGTGCCTTGTGCCTCTAGGCTTGTGCCTTTGGGCTTCTGCCTTGTGCCTCTAGGCTTGTGCCTCTAGGCTTGGGCCTCTGGGCTTGTGCCTTGTGTCTCTAGGCTTGTGCCTCTGAGCTTGTGCCTTGTGTCTCTAGGCTTGTGCCTCTGGGCTTGTGCCTTGTGCCTCTAGGCTTGTGCCTCTGGGCTTGTGGCTTGTGCCTCTAGGCTTGTGCCTCTGGGCTTGTGGCTTGTGCCTCTAGGCTTGTGCCTCTGGCCTTGTGGCTTGTGCCTCTAGGCTTGTGCCTCTGGCCTTGTGCCTTTTAGGCTTGTGCCTCTGGGCTTGTGCCTTGTGTCTCTAGGCTTGTGCCTCAGGGCTTGTGTCTTGTGTCTCTGGGCTTGTGCCTCTGGGCTTGTGCCTTGTGTCTCTAGGCTTGTGCCTCTGGGCTTGTGCCTTGTGTCTCTAGGCTTGTGCCTCTGGGCTTGTGCCTTGTGTCTCTAGGCTTGTGCCTCTGGGCTTGTGCCTTGTGTCTCTGGGCTGGTGCCTCTGGGCTTGTGCCTTGTGCCTCTGGGCTTGTGCCTTGTGTCTCTAAGCTTGTACATCTGGGCTTGTGCCTTGTGCCTTTGGGCTTGTGCCTTGTGCCTCTGGGCTTGTGCCTTGTGCCTCTAGGCTTATGCCTCTGGGCTTGTGCCTTGTGCCTCAAGGCTTGTGCCTCTGGGCTTGTGCCTTGTGCCTCTGGGCTTGTGCCTTGTGCCTCTGGGCTTGTGCCTGGTGCCTCTGGGCTTGTGCCTGGTGCCTCTGGGCTTGTGTCTTGTGCCTTTGGGATTGTGCCTTGTGCCTCTGGGCTTGTGCCTTGTTCCTCTGGGATTGTGCCTTGTGCCTCCGGGCTTGTGCCTCCGGGCTTGCGCATTACGCTTCATGCTTCTGGCATTGTGCGTCTGACATTGCGCCTTGTGCCTCTGGCCTTGTGCCTATGGCATTGCGCCTTGTACCTCTGGCCTTGCGCCTCTGACGTTGCGCATTGTGCCTCTGGCCTTGCACCTCTGGCATTGCGCTTGTGCCTCTGGCCTTGCGCCTCCGGCCTTGCGCCTCTGGCATTTGCGCCACTGGCCTTGCGCCTCTGGCATTGTGCCTTGCGACTTGGGGCTTGCGCCTTGCGCTTCATGTTCCGGCCTTGCGTGTCTGGCATTGCGCCTTGTGCCTCTGGCTTTATGCCTTGTGCGTCTGCCTTGCGCCTCTGGCCTCTGGCCTTGCGCCTCTGGCTTTGCGCCTCTGGCCTTGTGCCTTGCGCCTCTGGCCTTGCGCTTCCGGACTTACGCCTTGCGCTTCCTGTTCTGGCCTTGCGTGTCTGGCATTGGGCCTTGCGCCTCTGCGCCTTGCGCTTCTGTGCCTCTGCACCTTGGGCCTTGCGCCTCTGCGCCTTGGGCCTTGCGCTTCTGCGCCTTGGGCCTTGCGCTTCTGCGCCTTGGACCTTATGCCTCTGCGCCTTTGGCCTTGCGCCTCTGCGCCTTTGGCCTTGCAGTGGCCTCGTCCCTTGCGCCTCGGGTTGCATACTTCGCATTGGGGTCTCGCATCGGCTTTGGTTAGAGGGGCCTCACACTTCTGGAACGGCACTTGGCTTAGCCGTAATAGGCTGTCATGTTTGAGTTGGCCTAGTTTTCTCCTTATTATGGCTCAGACCTGGAATCTGAGTTCAGCTACGGTCCTTCTTTTCTAATCAGTAGTATTCAGCGGTGCTTAATTGCTTAGCTCTGGTCTTTCATTTATAACTTATGACTAAAGAGAAATGTTATCGAGTTCATCCTATGGTGGAAAGAACTGAATGTAGCCAATCATGGTAATAGCCCGTTTTACTGTGACAGGTCCTTTGATGGCAATTGGACTGGTTTTCTGGCCATTGTTCAACATCCAGAATCTCGTAAATAACCTGTGAGGTTTTCCAGCCTCTTGTGGCAGGGAACTCCATAGTCTCCCTCATAGGCTCGCTGTTCTCACGAGAAAACATCCAGGGTCTCACCACTGTCAAATGAACTATCACTCTGTGATTATTGGAGGCCCTCACTCCTCTGGAGGATGTTCCCTGGTCACTATGGAAGACTGTGTGGTATGTTTACGCTAGTGTCCGATATAGTGGTACTTACAGGCTAATGGAGTATAGTGCATTTCTGGTTGGGTAGTCTACCCAGGTGGTAGTGGTTTTCTTTCCGCCAGCTCAGGGCAACACTAGTCTCCTGTGTTTGCTGCCACGGATATGGCAAACCACTTCTTTAAATTCCAATATATATACTGTATACAGTGTATCTATGAGGTTGGCCACCTACATTTTGTGGGACGCTTCCTCCCATCCAGATTCCATACCCCGCTGTCCTTGGCATCTGCATCTTGGGAACAATGCTTCCTTCAAGTGGTCGGATGATGTACTTGGCTTGCTAATATCGGTCGACGTGCCTTCCGGACTCCAACTCTTCACGTCTTTGGTTCATGATGGTCCTTCTCATTACTCGAGGTCCAGTAGTTTATGCCTTGTCATCTTGGGCTTCTGGAGCCAGGATATGAACTCTGGCGGTACGGTGGGCTGGTCTGTGACCAGGGGTAATCGTTTGAACCTCGGAGAGCTGATGTCCGTACTGACCTGGTTTATTAAGCTCGGACATGTTTATTCTTGATCTAGCCGGTGGTCATTCTATCGGGCTGTGGTTTATTCATTCCTTGATAGGCTGTTAAGGACTTTAACTCCTATTCTATAGTTGCGGTGTTCAGAATGTTCATTAACCCATTTCGGGCATGTCTCACTGTCTCTGGTCGCTGTAGTGTAAGCTGTCTACCTCGTTTATTCTCAGTCCCAACAGGCAGAGCTCCTTCGCTCTTGGACGTCAGACGAGCAGTTCTGGCATATTTAGAGGCTACCAGAGCTGGCGCATAGCTTCTGCCCTCTTGGTGCAAATTGCGGGAAAGTGCCGAGGGAAGACGGTGTCTAAGACAACTGTCTCGGTAGGTTAGGTCCGCTGTTTCAGCTACTTACCAGTCCGCGGGTCGGGACCTCCCAACTCGCATTGGGGCCCACTCCGCCAGGGCTCTGTCCACTTCTTGGGCGGAGAGGGTGGGGGTTTCCTTGGATCTGATTTGTCGTACGGCAACGTGGTCGGGTCCCCACACATTTTGTAAGCATTATAAACTGGGCCTTCTCAACGATCAGCACATGTTGTTCAGTAGCAGGGCTTTGCAGGCTGTGGTCCCCCCCTCATAGGGATTACTTTGGCATTCTCCTACCGTGCTGTCATGTGGCGTCCTGGAAAATAAGAATTACTACTTACCGGTAATGATGTTTCCAGGAGCCAACATGACAGCATGCTTATTTCCCTCCCGTCTGATTATGTACCGTGTGTTGTGCGTTCTGCATTAATAAAATGGTGTTATCTCCCATCCTGGTGTGGTACTTTAAAAAACACTGAGGAAAGGGGGATGGGGAGGGGCTTTTAAACTCTTGCGTTTCCTGTCCCTGTAAAGGTCAAAGGAGCAACTCCTACCGTGCTGTCATGTTGGCTCCTGGAAACATCATTACCGGTAAGTAGTAATTCTTATTTTTTGTACTAACCGAAAATGTGCAATCCGCATTTAAACAAAATTTGACTGTTGCAAAAGTATGGGCACCTCAACATAAAAGTGACATTAATATTTTGTAGATCCTCCTTTTGCAAAAATAACAGCCTCTAGTCGCTTCCTGTAGCTTTTAATGAGTTCCTGGATCCTGGATGAAGGTATATTTGACCATTCCTGTTTACAAAGCAATTCCAGTTCAGTTCAGTTTGATGGTTGCCGAGCATGGACAGCACGCTTCAAATCATCAAAAATAGCAACAAAAAGAGGAGCTAAAAACTCCCCCAAAAATGTATTATAAAATCTACTCACAGCAAAAAAGGGCAACCAGTCCAGTTAGCCCAGGCCAACACATGTAATGCACCAACAGGATGCAGACAAACCTCTCAACATGATGGACACCATCACCATGGTGTCCATCATGTTGAGAGGCTTGTCTGCATCCTGTTTGTGCATTAGATGTGTTGGCCTGGGCTAACTGGACTGGTTGCCCTTTTTTGCTGTGAGTACATTTTATAATACATTTTTGGGGGAGTTTTTAGCTCCTCTTTTTGTTGCTATTTTTGATATTTATCAGTGTAGGGACCCGCAAGCGTGAGGATCCGTGATGAGGATTGTGGGCTTACGTACATTTGCCAATTTACAAACTAATACCTCACATATATTTTATATGTATTTTTTGCACTTTGACTATGCGGGGTGCAGCCGGGCCTCTTAATACGGCCGTGCATAGTGGAATTTCTGTCCCTTACGTGCTACAGTGAGTAGTGTCCGGGTAACCCGCCTAATCTAATAGTAAGGGCGTGGTAATAGGTTGCTGGCTGGACACCATGCGCATACAAGTGTGAACAGTGCCCTATGCGCGCCACTGGTGTGCAATTTACCTTGCACCTGTGAAGTGTCCATCATGTTGAGAGGCTTGTCTGCATCCTGTTTGTGCATTAGATGTGTTGGCCTGGGCTAACTGGACTGGTTGCCCTTTTTTTGCTGTGAGTACGCTTCAAATCATCCCACAGATTTTCAATGATATTCAGGTCTGGGGACTGGGATGGATATTCCAGAACATTGTAATTGTTCCTCTGCATGAATGCCTGAGTAGATTTGGAGCAGTGTTTTGGATCATTGTCTTGCTGAAATATCCATCCCCTGCATAACTTCAACTTCGTCACTGATTCTTGCACATTATTGTCAAGAATCTGCTGATACTGAGTTCAATCCATGCAACCCTCAACTTTAACGGTTCCGGCATTGGCCACACAGCCCCAAAGCATGATGGAATCTCCACCAAATTTTACTGTGGGTAGCAAGTGCTTTTCTTGGAATGCCGTGTTTTTTTGCCTCCATGCATAACTCCTTTTTGTATGACCAAACAACTCAATCTTTGTTTCATCAGTCCACATGACCTTCTTCCAAAATGTAACTGGCTTGTCCAAATGTGCTTTTGCATACCTCAGGCGACTCTGTTTGTGGCGTGCTTGCAGAAACGGCTTCTTTCGCATCACTCTCCCATACATCTTCTCCTTGTGCAACGTGCACTGTATTGTTGACCGATGCACATTGACAGCATCTGCAGCAAGATGATGCTGCAGGTCTTTGGAGGTGGTCTGTGGATTGTCCTTGACTGTTATCACCATTCTTCTTCTCTGCCTTTCTGATATTTTTCTTGGCCTGCCACTTCTGGGCTTAACAAGAACTGTACCTGTGTTCTTCCATTTCCTTACTATGTTCCTCACAGTGAAAACTGACAGTTTAAATCTCTGAGACAACTTTTTGTATCCTTCCCCTGAACAACTATGTTGAATAATCTTTGTTTTCAGATCATTTGAGAGTTGTTTTGAGGAGCCCATGATGCCACTCTTCATAGGAGATTCAAATAGAACAACTTGCAAGTGGCCACCTTAAATACCTTTTCTCATGATTGGATACACCTGCCTATGAAGTTCAAAGCTCAATGAGGTTACAAAACCAATTTAGTGCTTTAGTAAGTCAGTAAAAAGTAGTTAGGAGTGTTCAAATCAAGAAATTGATAAGGGTGCCCATACTTTTGCACCGGTCAAATTTTGTTTAAATGCGGATTGCACATTTTCTGTTAGTACAGTAAACCTCATTTCAATCCAGAAATATTACTCAGTCCATCAGTTATTAGATATAGGAAACTGAAATAGCTTTTGCAAAAATCCAAATTGTTATAAAAAAAAAGGTTAACATTAATAGGGGTGCCCAAGCTTTTTCTTATGACTGTATGTGACACATTGCTGTATACCGCACCCTTACAGTAGCATGTAAAAGTTTGGGCGCCCGCCCCTGGTCAAAATTACTGCTATAGTGAACAATTAAGCAAATTGAAGAGTAAATTATCTTTAAAAAGCATAAAGCTAACGATGACACCTCTCCTTTGTATTTTGGAGGAATAAATATATACAGTATATATATATATATATATATATACAGTATATGTTTATGTATATCTATATATATCTATATATATAATTTCATCTTTTACAATTTTAAATTAACAATAAAAGAAAATAGGCAGATGCAAACATTTTGGCACCCTGCATAATTAGTACCTAGTAGCACCCCCTTTAGTAAGAATCACAGCTTTAAATACTTTTTGTAGCCAGCCAAGAGTCTTTCAATTCATGTTTGAGGGATTTCTATCCATTCTTCCTTGAAAAGTCTTCCAGTTCTGTGACATTCCTGGGTCGTCTTGCATGCACTGCTCTTTTGAGGTCTAGCAACAGATTTGCAATGATGTTCGGATCAGGGGACTGTGAGGGCCATTGTAAAACCTTCAGCTTGCACTTTTTGAGGTAGTCTATTGTGAATTTTGATGGATGCGTGTTTAGGATCTTTATGCATTTGCAGAAGCCATACTTATATGCTATCTATATTCTATGTGTGTACACCTTTCCATCTTATATTTATAACCAATGTGGTAGTTTGCTTCAGACAACAATGTTTTTATATTGTGTCCTGGGTCTGATTTTTGCATCCTACACATTCTCCTATTTTCTCTTTTTAGATGTTGTAAATACTATATGTACAGTGAGGGAAATAAGTATTTGATCCCTTGCTGATTTTGTAAGCTAGCCCACTGACATGAACAGACTATAATATTAAGGGTAGGTTAATTTTAACAGTAGAAAAAAGAATATTAAAAATAAAATCCAGAAAATCACATTTTAAAAATCATATACATCTATTTGCATTTTACAGAGAGAAATAAGTATTTGATTCCTCTGGAAAACAAGACTTAATACTTGTTGGCAAAACCCTTGTTGGCAAGCACAACAATCAGACGTTTTTTGTAATTGATGATGAGGTTTGTGCACATTTCCGGAGGAATTTTGGACCACTCCTCTTTGTAGAACCTCTCTAAAACATTAAGATTTTGCGGTTGTCACTTGGCAACTCGGAGGCTCAGCTCCTTCCATAAGTTTTCTATGGGATTAAGTTCTGGAGACTGGTTAGGCCACACTACATGACCTTAATGGACTTCTTTTTGAGCCACTCCTATGTTGCCTTGGCTGTATGTATTAGGTCATTGTCATGCTGGAAGACTCAGCCACGACCCATTTCTAATGTCCTGAGGAGGGAAGAAGGTTATCACTCACGATTTTACAATACGTGGCTCCATTCATTGTCCCATTGATGTGGTGAAGTAGTCATGTGTGGAGACATGGAGGTCAGTGGGTACTCTCGTCCGCTGGCCAAGCCGCCTTTAGAAACACAACATGGCCCCGGGCTCATCCCAACTGAATGCCCGACCTCCTTAACCGTGGGCTGGACACTACTCAGACAACACAGGGTGAGGGAATCACAATATTAAGACTTTATTGGATCCCCAAACAATTAACGGCACATAGCACATAACCAGAAAAAACACAAAATGCAACCGGCAACAGTTTCTCAACCTTCCGCTGGCTCATGAGGGATTAGAATGTCCGTGCCTCAGCGCTTCCAGGGCTACTTACTCCAAACCAGCAGCACCCTGCTTTCGGTGGGCACTCGCCAAGAATAGAATAACGACAGATTTAGGAAGCTGTCTGAGGTAGTCTTTGATATCTCAGCCGAATCCTTGCATTCAATGCTGAAAGTCATGTAGCATTATAATCCAGGTTTGGTTATGGCTTGCCAATCGGATCCGCAGGTCCTAGATTGGTAGCATGTAGCAAGAGTCTACCCGGGCAATGGACAGTCCTCCTTCTTATACCCCTGAGCTCTCCATTCACACCATTGGGGTCTTCACGATTGGTGGATAAGAAATATCAAAAAACTGCCCCACACATCCAACAAATGTGAACAGGTGCTAACTGAAAAAACATAATAACTATAAATGCATACAGTTGCACTCTGAAAAAGCCAAATATGTACAAGTGAAAATATGGCACTGCATTACTGCAAAAGAGAGATATTTAGTTTATGTATTGGCCAATGCATGTAAGCCCGGAAGCCAACGGCAAGGTATATCTCTGTAATCGGGGAACCTAACTTAAATGCCACTATCTAGGTTAAAAACATCCGTATATGGTCAAAATGCCACTATTTGGACTACAAACCTCCATGTATGGGCAGCTAGGCTCCTGCTACAATGGTTATGAATAGAGTTGAGCGCGGTTCGAGGTTCGAGGTTCTCCAGTTCTAGGCTCGAGTGATTTTGGGGCCTGTTCTAGATCGAACTAGAACTCAAGCTTTTTGCAAAAGCTCGATAGTTCTAGAAACGTTCAAGAACGGTTCTAGCAGCAAAAAAACCAGCTAATTCCTATCTGGCTTTCCGCTGTAATAGTGTAAGTCACTCTGTGACTCACACTATTATGAAATTTCAGTGTATAGTGTGCGTGAACAGCGCCTTCAGATCACTCCTGTTTGTATAATGGCGATCGCCATTTTTTTTTTTTCCTTGTCTTCCTTCCCTAAGCGCGCGCGTGTAGTGGGGAGGGCCATTATGTCAGCCAATCCCAGACACACACACAGCTAAGTGGACTTTTAGCCAGAGAAGCAATGGCATGTGTGATAGGATGTCCATGTCACATGTCCCTGCATTATAAAACCGGACATTTTCCTCCAGCACGCCATTATCTGCCTTCTGCGTCCTTGGTGTCAGACATCACTGGCGCAGCTCCATCCTAAATTCTATCGCCGATACAGCTGTATGCGCTCCATACACAGCGCTGGACAGCTTAGGGAGAGCACTTTCTATCAGTCCTTTTAAGGGCTCGTACCGGCAGGGTCAGAGCCATAGGTGACAGGTCCTGAAAACAGAGACAGCGTCTGTGTAGCTAAGGTCAGGGATTTCGTCGCTGCATTTCCCATTAGGAGGGAATAGAAAGGCAGGCTTCCATTCCTCTACCCAGAGCCCCACAATCCTGGCACTGTACCCTCCTGTCCTCTGCACACTCCAACTCATTATAACTAAGCCATTATACTAGCAAACACTCACTGTACCTAGTGGCATCCTAAACGTGGCTATTGGACTTTGCTATAGTCCCACTAGTGCAAAGATATTTGCAGCACCTCTGCCTGCATTGCACACTCCAACTCATTATAACTAAGCCATTATACTAGCAAACACTCAGTGTACCTAGTGGCATCCTAAACGTGGCTATTGGACTTTGCTATAGTCCCACTAGTGCAAAGATATTTGCAGCACCTCTGCCTGCATTGCACACTCCAACTCATTCTAACTAAGCCATTATACTAGCAATTGATGCTGCCAGTTTAAGGGCCGTAGTTGCATTGTCAGGGATATTTATTCTTTATTATTCTGCTGTTAATAAAGCTAGACCACCGCTGCAATCTACACCACCTCTCAATTTTTACTACCACATTTTCAGTGCACAATCTTGTCGCAATCAACGTGAGTGGCAAAATGACAGATGCTGGTGGAAAGGGGAAGAGGCGTGGTGGAAAAGGAAAAAAAGGGTTTGTCCGTGGGGAAGGTGGCAAAGCTCCATTATCATCTGCTGAAGAGAGACCATCTACCAGCAAAAGTAAGATGTCTACTACTTACTGTGGACAATCCGATGTGCTCCCTTTTTTACGGACACGAACAACAGGAACAAAGGTAGATGATGGCCAAAAAAGGAAAATGCTTGAATGGATCTCAAGTGGTCCAACAAGTGCCCTCTCAGCCACTTCAAGCACCGCATCCAAAAAACACCAGTCCTCTGAGTTGTCATCCCAATCAAACTTGCTTTCTCCCAGCTCTGAAGTCTCCATCAGCCCTGCACAGTATGGTGGAACTGAGATGGCTGAGTCTGCAGAGCTGTTCAGTCACACTATAGCCTGGGAATCAGAGGTCTGCTCCCAAGCTACAGTGAGTACAGAACAGGAAATGGTCTGCAGTGATGCCCAGAACCTTTGTGACTCTGATTCAGGCCGTGAGGACCAAGTTTCTGAGCATAATGTTGACCCTTTGTCACAAACTGTAACACCTGTGGTTATAGACAATGAGGAACATACTGATGAAGATGAGACGCAGATACCCGATTGGGATGACAACTTAAATATTCGGTCAGGGCAAGAAGAGGCTCAGTCTGAGGGGGAGGGGAGTGCAAACACAACAATTGATGATGAAGTTCTAGATCCCACCTATTGTCAACCCACAGTCAGGCACTCGAGGAGGTCAACAGAGGTGGTGGAGGAGGATGCAACTGATGACGAAGTTACCTTGCGCCTTCCTGGACACAGTCGGAGTACTGGTAGCATGTCTACAATTGCATCCTCAGCCACCACTCTGCCTCTGAGCATTATTCGGGGTGGATCAACATGTCGCATGGCCTCTAAGCCTTGCCTAGCCTGGTCCTTTTTTGACATAAAAAAAGATCGCCCAAATTATGTCATCTGTAAAATTTGTCATGGTTCTCTTAGTAGAGGTCAAAACCTCAGCAGTTTGACAACTTCTTCCATGAATCGTCACATGAATAAATATCATATGTCCCGGTGGGAAGCTCACCGTGCTGCAATGCGGCCTAGCGGAGCGAACCATCCACCGCCTGCCCCTTCCAGTGCATCCACGCGCTCTTCATCTTCTAGGACTGTGGGGACAGCTGTCACACCTGTTTTTCCACCCACAACTTCCACCACTGTAACCGCAACAGGCAGTTTGCTTGGTAGGTCGTCAGTTGGTTTGGAAGGGGAAACAAGTGAGTGTGTACAGCTCTCTCAGACATCAATAGCACCAACGTTGGATGAAGGCAACATCATGTCTCCGCCTGCACTTTCCTCACAAACCTGCATTTTTCCAGGGACACCCTACTCAACACCGTCTACACACAGCAGCCAGATCTCTGTCCCTCAGATGTGGTCAAATAAAAGGCCACTTCCTGCGACCCATGACAAAGCTAAGAGGTTGACTCTATCCCTCTGTAAGCTGTTGGCTACCGAAATGCTGCCTTTCCGCCTAGTGGACACACAGGATTTTAGAGACCTTATGTCTGTCGCTGTGCCCCAGTACCAGATGCCTAGTCGCCACTACTTCTCTAAGAAAGGTGTGCCCGCGCTACACCAGCATGTCGCACACAACATCACCGCTTCCTTGAGAAACTCTGTGTGTGTGAACGGGTGCATTTCACCACCGATACTTGGACCAGTAAGCATGGACAGGGACGTTACATGCCGCTGACTGGGCACTGGGTAACTATGGTGATAGATGGTGAAGGGTCTGCTGCACAAGTCTTGCCGTCCCCACGACTTGTGTGTCAATCCTCTGTCTGTCCAAGTTCCGCCACTGCTTCTGCCTCCTCCACCTCATCTGGGTCCTCCACCTCCGCCCCAAGCCTGCCTGGTCAGGCCACCAGCGTTCTCACTGCACAGAAGGAATCACGCACCCCTCATTACTATGCTGGCAGCAGAGCGCAACGGCATCAGGCGGTCTTTAGCTTGACATGTCTTGGGAATAAGAGTCACACAGCTGAGGAGTTGTGGTCAGCTCTGCGGTCCGAGTTTAATAAATGGTTGTCTCCACTCAACCTGCAGCCTGGTAAGGCCGTGTGCGACAATGCTGCAAACCTGGGTGCGGCCCTTCACCTGGGCAAGGTGACACACGTACCTTGTATGGCTCACGTGTTGAACCTTGTCGTCCAGCAATTTTTAACACACTATCCCGGCCTAGATGGCCTTCTGAACAGGGCACGAAAACTGTCTACTCACTTCCGCCGTTCAAGCGCCGCAGCTGAGCGACTTGCATCGCTCCAGAAGTCTTTCGGCCTGCCGGTTCATCGCCTGAAATGCGATGTTGCGACACGCTGGAATTCAACTCTCCACATGTTACAGCGACTGTGGCAGCACCGCCGAGCCCTGGTGCAATACGTCATGACGTATAGCCTGGGACAACGAGATGCAGAGGTGGGTCAGATCACCCTGATGGAGTGGACTCAGATCAAGGACCTATGCACCCTTCTGCACAGTTTCGACATGGCGACGAATATGTTTAGCGCTGACAATGCCATTATCAGCATGACGATTCCAGTCATTTACATGCTGGAGCACACGCTAAACACTATTCGGAGTCAGGGGGTGGGACAACAGGAAGGGGATGAACTACAGGAGGATTCATATGCGCAAGACACAACAACATCACCAAGGTCCAGACGTTCATCATCACCAAGGCGCCAGGCATGGGACCATGAGGGACAGGGATCAACAAGGGCGCATGGTAGCAGGCGAGATGTTGAGGAAGGTGCAGGAGAACATGAAGAAATGGAGGACGAACTGTCCATGGACATGGAAGACTCAGCAGATGAGGGAGACCTTGGTCAAATTTCAGTTGAAAGAGGTTGGGGGGAGATGTCAGAGGAAGAAAGAATGGTTAGCACCTCTATGCCACAAACACAGCGTGGACTTGGTCCGCATGGCTTCGCAAGACACATGAGTGCCTTCTTGTTGCACTACCTCCAACATGACCCTCGTATTGTCAAAATTAGAAGTGATGATGACTACTGGCTTGCCACACTATTAGATCCCCGGTACAAGTCCAAATTTTGTGACATAATTTCAGCCATAGAAAGGGACGCACGTATGCAGGAGTATCAGCAGAAGCTGTTACTCGATCTTAGCTCGGCTTTTCCACCAAACAACCGTGCAGGTGCAGGGAGTGAATCTCCCAGTTGTAACTTGACAAACATGGGACGGTCTCGTCATCTTCAACAGTCTACCCGTACTAGTAGGACCTTATCTGGTGCTGGTAACAGCAATTTTATGGAATCTTTTCATAATTTTTTTAGACCCTCTTTTGCAAGGCCACCAGAGACAACAAGTCTGACACATAGTCAACGGCTAGAGAGGATGATACAAGAGTATCTCCAAATGAACATCGATGCCATGACTTTGCAAATGGAGCCTTGCTCCTTTTGGGCTTCAAATCTAGAAAAATGGCCAGAGCTCTCCAGTTACGCCTTGGAGATTTTGTCGTGTCCAGCTGCCAGCGTTGTCTCTGAACATGTCTTCAGTGCTGCTGGGTGTGTGCTGACAGATAAGCGCACGCGTCTGTCCAGTGACAATGTGGACAGACTGACGTTCATCAAAATGATTAAGTCATGGATCCAGAAGGAATTTACTACCCCTGTGTCATCCTGGGGAGAGTAAATGCTTGTGGATTTGGAATGTGCTGATGCAAATCAAAACATCCTGTTTGCAACTAGGGCACAAATGCTGCCACTGAAGGGGTGGGTGTGTGTGGGGCCCAATTTTTTGAAAAAAGGGAGACTCCGCTTGGAGTAACCCTTGCTTACATTGTTTTTAAAAGAAGCCAAGATGAACAGAGCTGGGATCAGGAAAGACTTTGCTACCTACCCTGGTGTCATCCTGGGGACGGTTAATTATGGCGTATTTTTGAATGTGCTTGATGCAAATCTAGCTGTGAAGTGTACAACTGGGGCACAACTGCTGCCACTGAAGGGGTGGGTGTGTGTGGGGCCCAATTTTTGGAAAAAAGGAAGACTCCGCTTGGAGTAACCCTTGCTTACATTGTTTTTAAAAGAAGCCAAGATGAACAGAGCTGGGATCAGGAAAGACTTTGCTACCTACCCTGGTGTCATCCTGGGGACGGTTAATTATGGCGTATTTTTGAATGTGCTTGATGCAAATCTAGCTGTGAAGTGTACAACTGGGGCACAATTGCTGCCACTGAATGAGTGGGTGTGTGTGGGGCCCCATTTTTTGAAAAAAGGGAGACTCCGCTTGGAGTAACCCTTGCTTACATTGTTTTTAAAAGAAGCCAAGATGAACAGAGCTGGGATCAGGAAAGACTTTGCTACCTACCCTGGTGTCATCCTGGGGACGGTTAATTATGGCGTATTTTTGAATGTGCTTGATGCAAATCTAGCTGTGAAGTGTACAACTGGGGCACAATTGCTGCCACTGAATGGGTGGGTGTGTGTGGGGCCCCATTTTTTGAAAAAAGGGAGACTCCGCTTGGAGTAACCCTTGCTTACATTGTTTTTAAAAGAAGCCAAGATGAAGAAGTCATGTTTCAGCAAAGACTTTGCTACCTACCCCGGTGTCATCCTGGGGACGGTTGAGAATAGCATATTTTTGAATGTGCTTGATGCAAACCTAGCTGTGAATTGTACAACTGGGGCACAACTGCTGCCACTGAATGGGTGGGTGTGTGTGTGGCCCAATTTTTGGAAAAAAGGAAGACTCCGCTTGGAGTCACCTTGCGGTGTTTTACATGATTTTAGAAGGGCGTGCCATGCCTATATCTGTGTCTCCTCCTCTTTTTCCTTGTCCTGCTCTTTTGTTTTCACATGAGTATATGTCCTTGTCACTTTCTCATGTGTTTGTGTTGTGTTGTGAGTTGTTTGTCACCTTTTGGACACCTTTGAGGGTGTTTTCTATGTGTTTTTATGTGTTTGTGAATGACTGCCATTGTTTCCTATGCGGTTCGAGTTCGGTTCGTCGAACGTTCGACGAACCGAACTCGAACGGGACCTCCGTTCGGCGAACCGACCTCGAGCCAAACCGGGACCGGTTCGCTCATCTCTAGTTATGAACACAGCCAGGTCTTAGGGCGGAGTGCTCAATCAGAAAAAGACTCACTAGAAATATAAAAAAACTGACCCGCACATCCAACAAATGTAAACAGGTGCTAACAGAAAAAACATAGTAACTATAAATGCATACAGTTGCACACTGAGAAAGCCAAAAATGTACAAGGGAAAATATGGCACTGGTGGATAAGACTGGGTTCCTATTGGCTAGATTTCAAGCCGTATACAAAATATCCAGAGATGAGGGAAAGAAAGCTAAGTTACATCACATCTAGCAATTCACTTAGTAATACAATGGGACGTTCGCATAATTGATTTATCTGGGTGTCTGACCTTCATTAGCCAAGGCAATTACATGAGTCCATGTCGTCACAATTCTCCCCCTTCTTAATATTAGCCAGATATGATAGGCTTCCGATCATCCTTCTCCACCTGTCGGGAAAGCCCATCCGCATTTCCATGGTTCTTGCCTTGTTTATGGGAGATGGAAAAATTGTAGGATTGTAACGCCAGACTCCACTAGAGCAAGCATCCATTGTCCCCAGCAGTGCGATTTAGGGTACCTTCACACTTAGCGATGCAGCAGCGATCCGACCAGCGATCTGACCTGGTCAGGATCGCTGCTGCATCGCTACATGGTCGCTGGTGAGCTGTCAAACAGGCAGATCTCACCAGCGACCACTGAACAGCCCCCAGCCAGCAGCGACGTGCAAGCGACGCTGCGCTTGTACGGAGCCGCCGACTGGAAGCTGCGGAGACTGGTAACTAAGGTAAACATCGGGTATGGTTACCCGATGTTTACATTAGTTACCAGCGCTGTGTGCAGGGAGCAGGGAGCCGCGCACACTGAGCGCTGGCTCCTTGCTCTCCTAGCTGCTGTACACATCGGGTTAATTAACCCGATGTGTAATGCAGCTACATGTGCAGAGAGCAAGGAGCCGCGCACACTGCTTAGCGCTGGCTCCTTGCTCTCCTAGCTGCTATACACATCGGGTTAATTAACCCGATGTGTACAGCAGCTACATGTGCAGAGAGCCGGAGCCGGCAGCACAGGCAGCGTGAGAGCTGCGGAGGCTGGTAACTAAGGTAAATATCGGGTAACCACCTTGGTTACCCGATGTTTATCTTGGTTACAAGCTTACCTCAGCTGTCAGACGCCGGCTCCTGCTCCCTGCTCGCTTCATTTGTCGCTCTCTCGCTGTCACACACAGCGATGTGTGTGTCACAGCGGGAGAGCGGCTTTGAAGAAAACGAACCAGGGCTGTGTGTAACGAGCAGCGATCTCGCAGCAGGGGCCAGATCGCTGCTCAGTGTCACACACAGCGAGATCGCTAATGAGGTCACTGCTGCGTCACAAAAAGCGTGACTCAGCAGCGATCTCGGCAGCGAGCTCGCTGTGTGTGAAGCACCCCTTAGCCAACTTAATGGATTTTGGTCTCTGAGAACTGTGAACTCATTGCCATAGAGGTAGGGCTGCAATTTTTTCAGGGCCCAGATAATGGCAAGGCACTATTTTCTATGGTGGCGTAAGCCCTTTCTCGGTCCAACAGTTCTGGGAGATGTAAGCTATCGGATGTTCCTCACCATTATCCCCCACTAGGCTAAGTATAGCACTAGTCCTGTGTCTAATGCGTCTGTTTGGACGATAAACCTGCGACGAAAGTCAGGAGCAGTCAGGACTGGCCTCTGGGCCAGCCCGTCTTTCAACTGGAGGAACGCAGTTCTGGGGTCCAGATAAGGTTACGGGCATATCTTTTGATTGTGAGGTCAGTGAGTGGTTTTGCTTTGGTACTGTAATTGGGGATAAACATTCAATAATAGTTTGCGGTTCCTAGGAATGTGCGGACCTGTTTTTGGTTGACCGGGCGTGGCCACTGGGTAATGGCTTCTACTTTTGCAGGTTCGGGACGAATGCACCCACTTCCCACCCGATGTCCCAGGTACAGCACTTTGGTCATCCCCATTTGGCATTTGTCAGGTCGGATGGTAAGCTGAGCTTTGGCTACCCTCTGCAGCACCTGGGACACGTGCTGAAGATGCTCTTCTCAAGTGTCTTCTCAAGTGTCGCTGAAGAGAGCTATGTCATCTAAATAGACCTTCATCATTGCTAACACAGAAGGGGGTCACCCGGTAGGCGGGTTGTCTTAGTAGAGTGGCTGCCCCTGTGTTGACATGATGCTGGACCAGGGGGGTTCTACCAGGCTGACTCGTGAACAGGGATTCATATGTTCTGAGAATGTCTGATATCTGTCGCTTCTGTGATGGATAAAGCTGCTCCCCCAGTGTTACATCTTTTATCCCCATTTCCCTTTTGGAGTCCACTAATAGGTCTGGGATTTGGTCCAATTCTGGGTCATCTAACTCTGGACAACAAACTGCTAAATTGGTGATCTCTCGTTCCTCATAAGCTTTTAGCCTGTTGATGTGGAAGGTATGCTCACGAACAGTGTTCGATCAAGGGCCATGGTGTAGTCAGTATTACCACATTTCTTGGTGAATGGACCCGCCCACATGGCTTGCAGCTTGTTTTTCCGTACTGGTACTAGTACTACGACCTTCTGTCCACAGGCAAATTATCGGGGTCAGGTAGTGTGGTAATAACATAGTTTTTGCCTTTCCTGAGCCACTTCTAAATTCCCGTGGGCTAAGGCCATGAGGTGCCTCATCTTTTCCCTAAATTTTTGAACATAGTCCAGTATGGGAACCTCTTCTGTGGGGAAGATGCCCTCCCAACTCTCTCGTACCAGCTCTAGGGGCCCTCGTACCTTCCGGTCGTACAGCATTTCGAAGGAAGAGAATCCAGTGGAGTCCTGCGGCACCACCTGGTAAGCAAAAAGGAGCTGCTGCAGGTTTTTCTCCCAGCCCCCCCATTGACTCTACATAATGGCTAATGAGCTGCTTATGCGTTCCATTGAAGCGTACACACAATCTATTTGTTTCAGGATGTTAGGGGTGGTGTGCATGGGGCGGACTCTCTGTTTCTCCCACAGGGTCTGAATCAGTTCACTCTAGAACTGTGCCCCTTGGTCAGTCAATACTTCCTGTGGGAACCCCACCCGGCTAAAGATGTCCAGTAGAGCTTGAGCCACGTGCTCTGTATCTATGGAGGATAAGGCAAGGTCTCCTGGGTAACGGGTGGCAAAGTCTACCAGGGTGAGGATGAATATTTTTCCACTGCAGCTGGGAATGACTAAGGGTCCTACTACATCAATGGCAACTCTCTGGAAAGGTTCTCCTATCAAGGTCATGGGTTGGAGTGGGGCACGACATGGGGCTCCCCCCATACGTTGACACACTGGGCAAGAGGCTCTGTATTTTTGCAGTTCTTGAGTAACCTTTGGCCCTAAAAAACTGCGCAACAGGCGGGCCCGAGTCTTTTTGGCCCCCATGTGCCAAGCCGCAGGAACATCATGAGCTAAATGCAATAGTTGGGGTTGGTATTGCTGGTGTACCATAAGCTGATGTACACGGGTCCAGGGTTTTTCTGGGCAGGATGCGGGCTTTTCCCGATGTAAGAGGCCTTTTTCCCATCTATATATCTCCCCCTGATTTCCTTCCCCAGGTTGGGCAGCCACACTACGGATAAGCTCTATGGTGGGGTCTGTCAGTTGGGCTTCCCTGAATTCCTTACGATCTATCTCCCCCCAGTCAATGGCCACAGTTGGGTCTGAGGTACTCACATTCGTTGGCTCTGAGGAGGAGGCTGGAGATTGAGGAGGAGGGTTCTCCTCAGATGGGTTGATAGAAAGACCTGCCCCAGAATGGTGATTGGCTTGGGTGCGGGTGATGGCGGTGACAAACTGGCTGGATAGTCCTTGTCCTAGGTAATTTCCAAAAATAACAGTTGTGGGGAGGCCGTCCATGAGCCCCACTTCAACCTTTCCTTGGTCAGTTCCCCAGTCCAACTGTACTCGTGCCAGAGGGATTTTCGAGCAGTGGGCCCCAGCAAGGGAGATGGTCACTTGGCGGCCAGGTAAATGACGTTCTGTGGGAACAATATCTGGGCTGACCAGGGTGATGGAAGATCCAGTGTCTCGAAGTCCCTGAGCCTGTATATCACCGACCTTGACTGTCTGGATGTGTCAATGGAGGTTGGCTGGTGTACGGTGTCCGGCCTGCCGTAGGGTGTGGACTGGTTAAAGGGAACCTGTCACCAGAATTTTTTATATTAAACTTAAAAAATTATGGGTGGCTACTTGGATGACACTGGTGATGACAATGTAATCACCAGCGTCATCCAAGATTATGGGTGGCTACTTGGATGACGCTTGTGATGTCATCACCAGCGTCATCCAAGTATCCGCCCATAATCTCGCGCACGCGCGGTGGCACTATTGCTGGACAGCACTGTTTTCAAATCGCGAGCGCCGGTGATGTTATTGCACAGGCGTGAGATTATGGGCGGCTACTTGGATGATGCTAGTGATTACATTGTCATCACCAGCGTCATCCATGTACCCGCCCATAATCTCGCACCTGCGCAATAACATCACCGGCGCTCGCTATTTGAACAGTGCTCAGTCCCGCAATAGTGACACTGGGCATGCGCGAGACTTCAGGAGCACTGCATAACATGAGGGCGGCGGCCTCATCTATGTCAATCAACACTGGGGGACAGCGAACAGCGGCAGGAGGGGGAATAACGGACACAATACAGGCCTCCCCCGTGGCCAGCAAACCTCATTAGCATACCAATAGGTAATATTTTATAAATTGTTTATTTAGGTCTGAAAGGGGGGCCAGTAGCAAGATGAACCTTTCTAGAATGCAGCCCAGGAGCTGCAGAAGGGGATTCTTTTAGTTTAATAGCGAAAATTCTGGTGACAGGTTCCCTTTAAACCACATCCTCAGCTATTGGCATTTCTCGAGAGTAGCAGTCCTCAGGTCTTGTTGGTTCATCTCGGTATAGGTTGACTGGTTGGACCGGCAGATGGGCTCCATGCATGGGGCCCCGACTTTGAAAACACTCTTTGGAAATGTGTCCAAGGTGCCCACAAGTAAAACAGCGCCGTGGGTTAGACAAGTCACCGGCCCTGTTGGTAAACCTTTGTCTTGTTGGGGCTTCTGTGCTCATTTGGATCCATGGTTGAGGGACCTCCTGGCATTGGTGGGCCTAGCGGGCCTCCAGCTGGGTTGTTTGGCTGTAAATTCGTCAGCCAATCGCGCTGCTTGCTCTAAGGTATTGGGCTTCCTGTCAGCTACCCATTCTCGGATTCCCGGGTCCATCTTCTCCAGCAGCTGGTCGAGCACCATCACATCCCGGAGGGCAGCAGTGGAGTGGGCAGCCTGACCATCGAGCCAGCGGTTACAGTGTCATCTGAGTTGACTGCCAAATTCAACGTACGAGACCCTGGCGTACGTAGTCCGGAACTTAGTGCAATCTCTCTTGGGGTTGATGGTAAAAAAGGGCCAACAAAGTGTCCTTAATAATTCCATCGTCCAGGCAGTCCTGAGGCCCAAGTGATCAGAGAGCCTCCTGGGCCCGAACAGGCAAGCTTGTCCACAGGTATTTGGACCACTCAGCTGTGGGCATCTGGTGCATACGCATTAGCACCTCAAAGTTTTGCAAGTGTTCAATTATCTCAGTGCTGGAATCTTTAAACATTGGAACGTCCCTGTAATGAAGATGACTTCCTTGGTGGTGGTCTATCCTAGAGGTAGGTGCTGGTTGTAAGGAAATTGGAACTCCCAACACTAATTGCAGAACTCCAGCCCTCTCTTCCCTTGAAGCTTCAGGCCCCAATGCAGTCAACAATTCCTTGACTCTGTCTGCTTGAGTTTGGTTTGTTTCCAGACTGTCACTGGATCTAGGATGAGACACACAGTTTACATCCTCTGATACCACATCGGCGGTATCATCATCCTCTGCATCATTCTGGGTCTCCCAATGGACCAATTTCTGGATCAAGTCCGACCGAGTGTCAGTGTTCCTGTATTCAATCTTTCACATCTGGCACAGACCCTGTAGCATCCATTTACTGCTGTGGTCGTAACTCCTCTCCTGTCCTTGTCCCATGGCTGAGCTGGTGGGATTAGACATGGCAGCATCCGAAACCTGAACGCCTCCCCTATGGCCTGCTGGGTATGCTCCTGTGCCTCCCTGGTTGTTGAGCCCTGGACGGTGTCCGCGAACACCAGTCCTCTGCAGTTCCCCTGGATAAACCAGGCTGAATAGTATCCCACTGCTGCCACCAATTGTGGAGACACGGGGTTCAGTGGGTGCTCTCGTCCGCTGGCCCGGCCGCCTTTAGAAAGACAGTATGGCCCAGGGCTCATCCCAACTGAACGCCCAATCTCCTTAACCGTGGGCGGAACACTACTCAGACAACACAGGGTGAGGGAATCACAATATTAAGACTTTATTGGATCCCCAAACAATTAATGGCACATAACCAGCAAAACCACAAAATACAACCGGCAATAGTTTCTCAACCTTCCGCTGGCTCACCAGGGATTAGAATGTTCGTGCCTCAGAGCTTCCAGGGTTACTTACTCCAAACCAGCAGCATCCCGCTTTCGGCGGGCAGCCACCAAGAATGGAATAACGTCAGATTTCGGAAGCTGTCTGAGGACCGCAAAGCCTGTAGTAAGGTGACTGGATTGTCCCAAGCTGGATTCCTTCCTTAGGTACTCTTTGATATCTCAGCCGAATCCTTGCATTCAATGCATGTAGTATTATAATCCAGGTTCGGTTATGGCTTGCCAATTGGATCTGCAGGTCCTAGATTGGTAGCATGTAGCAAGAGTCTACCCGGGCAATGGACAGTCCTCCTTCTTATACCCCTGATCTCTCCATTAACACCATTGGGGTCGTTCACAATTGGTGGATAACACTGGGCTTTTGTTGGCTAAATTTTGTATACAAAATATCCAGAGAAGAGGGAGAGATAGCTAAGTTACATCACATCTAGCAATTCACTAGTAATACAATGGGAAGTTCGCATAATTTATTTATCTGGATGTCTGACCTTCATTAGCCAAGACAATTGCATGAGTCAACAAGAGTCTTGTAGAAACAATGAGGGGCTTATCCCCATCTATAAACAAACTATCTTCATGTCTGGCTGAATTTTAAGAAATTTAACCCATGCTAGGCACTGACAGAGTCCATGTCGTCACAATGTGCTCTCAGCAAAGAAACACCCATAAAAACATAATGTTTCCACCTCCATGCTTGACAGCGGAGACAGTGTTCTTTGGCTCATAGGCAGCATTTCTCTTCCTCCAAACACGGTGAGTTGAGTTAAGACCAAAGAGATACATTTTTGTCTTATCTGACCACAGCACCTTCTCCTAATCACTCTCAGAATCATCCAGGTGTTCATTGGCAAACTTCAGATGGGCCTGTACATGTGCCTTCTTGAGCAGTGGGACTTTGTGGGCACTGCAGGATTTTAAGCCATTATGGCATAATGTGTTACCAATGGTTTTCTTGGTGACAGTGGCCCCAGCTGCCTTGAGATTATTAATAAGTTCCCCCCGTTTAGTTTTAGGCAGATTTCTCACCTTCCTCATGATCCTGGATACCCAACGACGTGAGACTTTGCATGGAGCCTAAGATCGATGTCAAATGACAGTCATTTGGTATGTCTTCTATTTTCTTACTATTGCATCAACAGTTGTTTCCTTCTCACTCAGCACCTTAATTAAGTATTTTTAGCCCATTCCAGCCTTGTACAGTTCTATGATTTTGTCCCTGAGAGCTTTAGAAAGCTCTTTGGTCTTGCCCATGTTGTAGAGCCTTATTAATTGAGTCTGTGGACAGGAATCTTTTATACAGGTGACAATTTAAGACAGCTATTTTTAACCCCTTCACCCCCGGGCGATTATCCATCTTTCCCTTTTTTTTACTCTCCTTCTTCCGAAAGCCGTAACTTTTTTATTTTTCATCTCAATCTTGACTCATAAGGGCTTGTTTTTTGCGGGATGAGCTGTACTTTTAAATTAAAACATAATTTTTACCATTTACTGTACTGGTAAATAGCAAAAAAATTTCAAGAGTGGAAAAACTGCAAAAAAGTGTGATCCACAATAGTTTTTGGGATATTTTATTCACTGTGATCACTATATAGTAAAACTAATGTGTTGTTGTGATGTCTCAGGTCGGTATGAGTTCGAAGATACCAAACATGTATAGGTTTACTTTTATCTAAGGGGTTAAAAAAATTCACAATTTTATTCCAAAAAAGTGGCACACTTTTTGTGCCATTTTCCAAAACCCGTAGCAGTCTCATTTTACGGGATCTCTGGCTTAGTCATGGCTTATTATTTGTGTCTCGAGCTGACATTTTTAACGGTACCATTTTTGCGCACATGCTACGTTTTGATCGCCTGTTATTGCATTTTGCGAAAAATTTATGGCGACCAAAAAAATGTAATTTTGGAGTTTGGAATTTTTGCAGCTACGCAGTTTACCAATGAGATTAATTGATTTTATATTTTGATAGATCGGGCGTTTCTGAACCACATATGTGTATATTTTTAATTTTTTTTAACCCTTTAAGTTTCAATGGGCTGAATGGGGGGTGATTTGAACTATTATCTCTTTTTATTTTTTTTAATTTTTTAAAACTTTTTTTAACCTTTTTTTTTATTTTACTACTATCCATAGGGGGCTATAAGGATCAGCTGTCTGATCGCTCTTCCCTTTCTCCAGATCATAGCTACACTTTACAAATCTAGGTAATTTGCCTGAAGAAGGAGCCTTGGTGCTCTGAAAGCTTGCTAATATAATTTTTCTGGTTAGCCTATAAAGGTATCACTCCTAAAATACTTTTGTGATTCTTGGGACATAGTATTTCAATTGATATTTTTATCACAAAATTGTTACTTCAACCAGATAACTTGTTTCACAATGGTATCAGAAAAAAATGCACCATAAAATGTATAGTGCAATTTCTCCTGAGTATGCTGATACCTCATAAGTGATGGAAATCAACTGTTTTGGTGCATGGCAGGGCTTGGAAGGGATGGGGCACCATTTGACTGCAAAATTTGCTGTAATCCTTAGTGGGTGCCATGTTGTGTTTGAAGAGCCCCTGATGTGCCTACACAGTGAAGATAGCCCACAATAGACCCCAGTTTAGAAAGTAGACCCCTCAGGGAATTTATCTAGATTGTTGGTGAGCACCTGCAACGCCCGGGGGCTTCACAGAATTTTATAACGTTGAGCCGTGAAAATGAAATGAGTACATTATTAACCTCAAAAATGTTGTATTAACCCCAAATTTGACAAATTCACTAGGGTAACAGGAGATAATGAACCATACAATTTGTTGTGCAATTTCTCCTGAGTATGCCAGAAACCCATATGTGATCAAAAACTACTTTTACGCACAGTACAAAGGGAAGAAATGAGGGAGCACCAAATTGCAGATTTATTTGAAATGGTTTGCGGGTGCCATATCACATTAGCAGAGCCCTTGAGGTGTCAGAACAGCAGAAACCCCCCACAAATGACCAGAGTTTACAAACTGCACCACTCAATTAATTCATACAGGGGTGCAGTGAGCAGGGAGCCATAAGCGATTCCTCTCCCTGCCTCCTGAATGCTGCGATTGCATTGATTGCAGCATTTAGGGAGTTAATCTGCTGTGAGCGGCATGGGGACCACTCCTGGCAGTGAGAGCTGGGTCTCAGCTGTAAGATTAGGCAGAAACCCGGCAGCAATAATGGGGGTACTATGCAGTAACCCCCACGATCACCATGACGTAACTGTACGTCAAAGGTGGTCGGGAACGCACCGACTTCCATGATGTACAGTTACGTCAAGGGTCGGGGGAAGGGATTAAATAAACACTCCCCGTCACACTTTCCCTAGTTCATCATTTTATTAAAAAAAAAAATGTAGGTCCAACGTAGTCCTGGGATTCTGACGTAGTCCAGGAAACCTGATTTAAGGCCACGTCTCACTAAGCAACATCGCTAGCAACATCGCTGCTGAGGCACGACTTTTGTGACGTAGCAGCGATGTTGCTAGCGATGTTGCTGTGTGTGACATCCAGCAACAACCTGGCCCCTGCTGTGAGGTCGCTGGTTGTTGCTGAATGTCCTGGACCATTTTTTAGTTGTTGCTCTCCCGCTGTGAAGCACACATCGCTGTGTGTGACAGCGAGACAGCAACAACTAAATGTGCAGGCAGCAGGAGCCGGCTTCTGTGGACGCTGTTAACCAATGTAAATATCGGGTAACCAAGAAGCACTTTCCTTGGTTACCCGATATTTACCTTCGTTACCAGCGTCCGCCGCTCTCACGCTGCCAGTGCCGGTTCCTGCTGCCTGCTCACGTAGCTGGAGTACACATCAGGTAATTAACCTGATGTGTACTCTGGCTAGGAGTGCAGGGAGCCAGCACGAAGCGGTGTGCGCTGGTAACCAACGTAAATATTGGGTTGGTTACCCGATATTTACCTTAGTTACCAAGCGCAGCATTGCTTCCACGCAGCGCTGCTGGCTGGGGGCTGGTCACTGGTTGCTGGTGAGATCTGTCTGTTTGACAGCTCACCAGCAACCTGTGTAACGACGCTCCAGCGATCCCTGCCAGGTCAGGTTGCTGGTGGGATCGCTGCAGCGTCGCTTAGTGAGACGGTACCTTTAGTCCATCAATGGAAACAAAGACATAAAAGAAAAGAAATAAAAACAAAACAAGAGACTGTCCCTCATTCACTAGTTTATTAGAAAGCAAAGTTCCCAGCTCAATGTAGCACAAGGGTTTCCAAGACGTTTTTCGATTATATAGATCAATAGCTATGGAGCCTCAGACCAAGGCTCCATAGACTTTGAGCAGCAGCCATTCCTGACTCAAACTGTGCTCCACAAGACCAAGCGACTGTCATGAGCGGTAACATTCCTGATGTCACTACTGATCACAGTAGCCGGGCCTCATGGAGAGCAGCATGAGTCTGGAGTGGCTGCTGCCCAAAATTTATAAAGCCTCGTTCTGAGCTTACATAGCCTTTGATCTATGTAACTGAGGAACGTCGTGGGAAAAGCTATACTACGTCCATTTCCTGTTTCCATTTGTGAACTACGTGAGATTTCCTGAACTATGTTGGATTCCCTAGACTATTTTGAGCCCGTATGGTATTTTTTGGGGGTTTTTTGTGTAATAAAATGGTGAACCAGGGAAAGTGTGGAAAAATGTTTATATAAATAAACTATTTTTGTGGGTATGTGGTTTTTCTGTTTATCTACTGGGTTATAAATGGGGTTGTCTGATAGACATCTCTCCATTACTTATACTAGGGCTTGAAGTCAGCTGACAATACACAGCTGACATCAATCCCAACTACAATTACCCCGATTGCCACTGCACTAGGGCAATCGGGAAGAGCAGAGGGAAAGCGCCACTTCTGGGGTGGCTGCAGACTGGTATTTTTAGCCTGGGATGGGCCCAATAACCATGAGCCTCCTAAGCCTGATAATACCAGCCCACAGCAGTCTGCTTTAGCTTTGCTAGCTATCAAAAATGGGGGGGACCCCATGTCAGGTTTTTTAAATGTATCTAGTTAAATCATAAAAAGCTGTCCAATAAGCCCTACAGGGTGCAATTTTATTATATGTTCGGAGGTTGTGCAATTATATGTCTGTCTGTCTATATGTCTGTTTGTCTGTCTATATATATATATCTATTATCTATCTCTATTGCAATTCATTGGTGTCCAAAAAGCTAGAAAAACACAGGTGACATACACATGTAAAAACGCATCTATAGTGCTGCAAAAAAGACAGCATTTTTTGCCACTGCATTTTTCCTGCTGAGAGATGCAGAAATGGTGCAGAAATTTCTGCATCCAGATACTTAATGTGCACACATACCCCTACTGTTCTCCCTTCTTTCTCTTCCATCAGGGGCTTCATGTGACCTCTGCATCCAATCATCAGTTACTATTTGGCTGTAATGGTAGATAAAGTCTCCAAGCTCTTCAGGCTTGGATAGTACGTGACCGCTGCAGTGATCAGAGAGACCACTGGCTGAGCAGTTAAGGTTTTTAAAGTTTAAAATCTCATTTGCTGGTAAAAAGCAGGAGCAGGGAGAAAATTAATTTATATTGTGCAGCAAACAATTTCAGTCACCTTGGCAGGGCCACAGCATTGAACGGTCACTGCTGTATTGTAAGGTGCCAGAGGGCGGTTCTCATGGGTGAGGCCATATTGTTGCACCCTGGTGCCCTGGTTATGTTTTTGGATTGTAACAGACTCAGTACCTCTTCCCACAGATGCACGCTTTGTCCTTTTCCCCTGTCAGAGGAAAAATAAATGTTCATCCTGGCACCAAATTCAAGCCATCGGCTCCAGATGTTCAGGAGTTTAGGTCCCGTCACACGTAGCGACGCTCCAACGATCACGACAACGATCTGACCTTATCAGGATCGTTGCTAAGTCGTTACATGATCAGTTCACTAGTGAGCTGTCAAACATGTAGTTTTAAGCAACGACGGAGCAACGATCAATGGTCCATATAACGACCTCAACAGTCGTTGGGACGTGTCACACGCTTCGCTGTGCAACGACTCAGACCTTGATAGAGGCGTGGTGTTTACACCTTGACGTGTCTTTGCGTTGCCTTTTTCACGACCCTCTGTTCCGATTGGTGATCGCTACAGCACCTTTTCGTTGCCATTATCACGCCCCTCTGTTCCGATTGGTGATCACTACAGCGGCGCCTGATTGGGTGACAGTGCCAAACAATGGAAGACTCAGTAGCGCTTTCATTCATTGTTCCTGAGCCTTTTCAACCTGCGGTTTGCTGCAGCGTCCCCGTCTGGTTTGCTAGTGATTTCTTTGTGGATTTTCAAACTTCTTGTGATTTAAAGGTAGGTATTATTTATGTTATTTGTGGGCAGTATTATAGTAGTTATATTCTTGTACATGGGGGCAGTATTATAGTAGCTATATTCTTGTACATAGGGGCAGTATTATAGTAGCTATATTCTTGTACATGGGGGCATTATTATAGCAGCTATATTTTTGTACATGGGGCAGTATTATAGTACCTATATTCTTGTACATGGGGGCAGTATTATAGTAGCTATATTCTTGTACATAGGGGCAGTATTATAGTAGTTATATTCTTGTACATAGGGGCAGTATTATAGTAGTTATATTCTTGTACATAGGGGCAGTATTATAGTAGCTATATTCTTGTACATGGGGGCAGTATTATAGTAGTTATATTCTTGTACATAGGGGGCAGTATTATAGTAGTTGTATTCTTGTACATAGGGGGCTGTATTATAGTAGTTATATTCCTGTACATGGGGGCAGTATTATAGTAGCTATATTCTTGTACATGGGGGCAGTATTATAGTAGTTATATTCTTGTACGTAAGAGGCAGTATTAGAGTATTTTGACAAGGTAGTGTGTAGTATATTACAATGTAGTAATGTAGTATTTTGCTTATTTTTTTCAGATGTCTTCCAATAAACATGACTTCATTAGGGAGGTGATCGAAATGTATCGCTCCCTGCCATGTTTGTGGAAGATCAAGTCGGTAGACTACAGCAATCGGTATAAGAAGAGGGAGGCCTATCATCAGCTGATAGAAGTCTTCAGGCATCACAATCCGACGGAGACCATCACGGAAACCATAATGCAGAAGAAGATTAAGGGCCTTCGGACTGTATATGTCGCGGGCGGAGGGGTTGGGAACGCCACTCGCCAGGGGGTTCGCTTGCGCTCGGGTCCAGTGCTTCTGCGCCTCGGTGGCTCGAGCATGGGGCTGGACCCAGGGGCTCGAGCAGCGCCTCCTCGCCCACGAGTGAAAAGGGGGAGGTTGGTTTTGTGGTAGGATGTCGGTTGTGACGCCACCCATGGGTTGTGGTGATGGTGGGCACCACCGCTGCTGGTGACAGGGGATCCCGGGAGCGATGGCGGAGAGCAGCTAAGGTGTTGACCCCTCCGTGGGTAGGGGCTGTTGGTCCCGGGGCCCCGGTTGGGGAGTAGGGATGAGGGATAGGTGCAGGTGTTGATGTGGGGAGGCAGCGTGGACGCGGGTGCGACGTTGCAGTGCAGCGCGGTGCCGGATGGCACTGGTGTACTCACTCAGGTAGACAAGAACAGAGTCTCTGGTAAACCAATTGGCTGGTTGGATGGGGCCCGCAGTCAGCTGTGATGTCTTCACTCTCCCCAGACGGGTTGATGGTGGCTGTCGTTCCCTGCACCTATGTGTAAGTGTTTGACTCCTATGGCTTCCCACGGGTAGTCCGCTCCCCGGCTTGTACGTGTCAGGAGAGCCCGTTTTACCCGCAGGTGCTGGCCCTTGGATCTTTGGCTGTTGGCAGTGGCGCTTATCCAGACGTGTTGGGCTGTTGCCTTCTGACGGGACTTGGTTGGGAATGAACCCCTGAGGTCCAGACCGCAATCAGAGAATTTGACTTTTACGGCGGCTTACGAGCCTAGTCGGGGTCTGAGTAGCCTGCCTTGGTGCTTGGCTTCAATCTGCTCCCTGGTTCGGTACCGGCGGGCCACCGCCCGACTCCGGTCCTACGGTTCCGATGACTTCCACCAACTCCTGCAGATGGCCACCACCGTCTGCCGACCTTGCTGATTGTGCCTGGGCTCCGACCCAGACACACACAGTCTTACTCCTCTCACTTTCACTGACCACACTCAACTGACTACTTTTCCCGCCTCCAGGCCTGTGAACTCCTGGCTCTGGCCCACCTGGTGTGGACATCAGACTCTGGAGGGAGGCAACAAGAGATTTGTTTGACTGGTGTTCCTGACCAGGGGAGGGGGGTGTGTGTATGTGGTGTTGTTCTGTGACCCCTGAGGTCCAGGGCGTCACATATACAAAAAAGAAGTAAATAAGGTAGAGAAGTCCAGCAAATCTGGTGCCGGAACTGAGGAACTTTACGTCCCGAAGTTATGGTACTATGATTTGCTGGCCTTCACAAGAGACCAAGAAGTCCAGCGAACAATATCATCCAAGATGATAGTGGGTGAAGAACAACAGCCTGAGATCCGGCCTGACACCCCAGTTGGAGATGTAAGTACCTTATTGAAACTTTGTATGTACATGGCATTATTAAATTGAAAATAGTTACTACGGTTTTCTATGATTACTGTTGCAGATTTCAAAATTTATCCCTTCCAGTGAAGATAAGTATACTCCTTTACTAGTTTCACCCCACTCAATTTTCATACCGTTTAATGACATTTCATATCCTGTAGTACTAGTCCGCCCCTCACATTAGTTTACAGTGCACGTGTATCCATGTGACTGCTTCTCATGATATCTGGGTTTTGCTTTAACATTATCTTTCTGTTCCCGCAGGATCGTTGTGAAGCAGTGTCAACAACAACAGGTGGCAGAGAAGATGACATCGCCGGGACTTCTGAGGAGACTCCCGAAGAACCTTTACCTCGGCGGCTCTCCTCATGCAGAAAAAGGAAGTCCACCACCTCGTCTT
Source organism: Anomaloglossus baeobatrachus (assembly GCF_048569485.1). Classification (NCBI taxonomy): domain Eukaryota; kingdom Metazoa; phylum Chordata; class Amphibia; order Anura; family Aromobatidae; genus Anomaloglossus; species Anomaloglossus baeobatrachus. The sequence goes on from NW_027441891.1 coordinate 612,650, forward strand.
CCCCAGATCTATTGGCTTTGGCCAAACAGATAATGGATCAGCAGAAGAAACCGGCCATTTGTGGATTTGCCCAGCTTACGGATGAAAGACTCCGTAAGCTGGATGAAAACCAAAGGGTACATGCGGAAAGGGTAATGCTGGAGGTGCTGAACAAGGCGGTAGCGGGGAGACTCACCGACTCGTCTGCTGTCTTCGATCAGGATCCAAGTCGCCAATACTCATGGGAACAAGCGCACAGCATGGCAAGGATGAGGATGGAGCCTCCGCAACACCTCCAGCTTGCCCCCCCCTCGCAGTATCCCATGGTACCGCAATCTGCTCCATTCTTTAGTCCGCCAAGGCATCAATATGGCGACTCTACTTCCTACTATCAAAATTTGTAGTTTTATTGTTGGTTTATTTTGTTTTATCATTTATACTGTCATAGTGTTTTTTTTATTGTTTACATTATTTGATTTGATTGGAATAAAAATGTTCTTTTGCTTCAAACTTGTGTCCTGCTTTAATGAATTCTGCAGACCGTTATTAGCGGGGTAATGGGCTGGGTGGAGGTCAGGGCCGCCATCATAGCAGTACTCTACAGATGCACAGATATAATGTGTGTGTGTGTGTGTGTGTGTGTGTGTGTCTTTTGTTGAAGGTTTTTTTTTCTTCTCTGTTTTAAAGGTTTTTCAAAAAATTTACACAACAGCGAATATAAACTAGAAATATTTATGTATAAGATACAACACAAAAAAAAGTAAACATTTACATAAATTTAGTGGCTGCCATCCTGCTGTTGGGCCGCCACAAACTTTGCCAGCATCACCCCATGTTGATGCATGGCATCCAACATCCGCCTGTGTGATGTCAGCAGGTCCTGTAATGTAGGGATTTCTGTGGAGGGAATGGTAAAAGTTAACCAGGCTAATTCTGTTCAAACATCTAACTGACAGGTATGTGATTGTTGTTTAGCACTTAGTGTTTTGGGGTTCCTCAGCTTCTTCCTCGGATGGTGATGAGGAGCTGATGACCAACCCGGATCCTGTGGCACCACTGGCTAAGGAACACACATAAATTAATATTACACGACAGCCCTCCATCATTTTAACACCCATGTATCCTTTACAACTTGTAGGGACCCCATATTATGTGCTTCAATTACCGGAAGGGTAGCCTGCACCAATGTCACCAACTGATGCCGGTGAGAAGGCCACATCTGGAGACAGGGTAGAAGGTAGAGACAGGGTAGAAGGTGGAGACGGGGTAGAAGGTGGAGATGGGGTTGCAGCTGGAGATGGTGGAGCAGCTGGTGTAGTGGAGCAGCTGGAGGTGGTGGAGCAGCTGGAGCAGCTGGAGATGGTGGAGCAGCTGGAGGTGGTGGAGCAGTTGGAGATAGTGGAGCAGCTGGAGATAGTGGAGCAGCTGGAGATGGTGAAGCAGCTGGAGATGGTGGAGCAGCTGAAGGGGTGGAGCAGCTGGAGATGGTGGAGCAGCTGGAGGTGGTCCTAGGTATAGGAGAAAACTTCTATTGAGCGGATAACTCCAGGCCGCCATGGCTTATTCATGTATGTTTTCCAAACCTTTTCTCTCGGGGTACCAGCCACACAGACACATAGGGACCCCTTGCCTGAAAGTAGCAGACATGCTGCATTCATTGCTGCACTTAGATTCTAATACATGGGTGGGGGGATGACAGGTCCTCCTTAACCCGTTCAGCACCCGGGCGTTCTACGATTTCCTTTTTTTTTCTTTTGTTTTTTCTGTATTTTTTTCCCTCTCATTTTTTCAAGAGACATAACTTTCTGATTTTTCAGTCAATCTTCCCATATGTTTTCTGCGGGAGTAGTTGTACTTTTAAATGAAACCATAAGTTTAACCATATAGTGTTCTGGAAAATGGAAAAAATAAATATCTTGTGTCGAAAAGCTGCAAAAAAAGTGTGATCCTACAATAATTTTTTGGGATGCTACATTCACCATGTTCACTATATGGTAAAACTGATGTATCGGTGTGATGCCCCAGGTCAGTGCGAGTTCGGAGACACCAAACATGTATTGTTTACTTGGGGTGACGTGACCTCCGATGGGGGCGGGGGAAGTTATCCTAATGGCGATGCGCATATAGCTCTTGCTGCCAGATTTTGTCACAATAAAATATAAGGGGTTAATAGTCGTGGGTGGAACCCAATTCCACCCGTGACTACACATGTCAATTGTTGAAATTAGCTTATATCTGTACGGATCACCACGTCATGCTCACGGCAGGAGGTGGCGATTAACCCCACACGATCCATGACGTACCCAGTAAGCCATGGGTCGTTCAGGGGTTAACAAAACAGAACCTTGCCAGAGCCGCTCAACAGCACTCACCACGATGCCTCTGGATCTGTGCCCGGATGCTGGCGATGAGCTCACTGGACCTGTAGCGCAGGTCCGCGAGCTTCTTCCTAATCTGGGTAGTGGAACGCTCCACCCCAAATCTTCTGGCCAGGCCTCGGCTGATCCTCCCCAGCACTGCCTGTTTGTGCAGAATGGTATGGTCATGATGTGCATCACAAAAGTAATCCTTTCTGTCCATCATGCGGATCAGATAATGGACCTCAGCATGCCCCCAGGGTGAACAGAGTCTCCTGGCCGCCATATTCCCACCTCTGAGCACAACATCACATGAACGCCGCCCACCAGACTTCAAAGATGCCGGGAGAAACGTCATGACGTCACGTCGTGCGAGCGTCTGCAAAGCGGTCTGAATGTCACCTAACCCGCTTGAACCGAGTCACAGCAGCGTTCCCGTCTGTGAAGTTAGCGGTCTGAATGTCATCTAACCCGCTTCAATCAAGCTACAGCAGCGTTCCCGTCCGCGAAGTTAGCGGTCTGAATTTCACCTAACCCGCTTGAACCGAGTCACAGCACCGTTCCTGTCCGCGAAGTTAGCGGTCTGAATGTCACCTAACCCGCTTGAACCGAGTCACAGCCGCGTTCCCGTCCACGAAGTTAGCGGTCTGAATGCTAACTATCCCACCTGAACCGAGCCACAGCAGTATTCTTAAAGTACCGCTCCCTTGCTATAGCGTCTCCGGTCTGGCTGTAGCGCTGGTGTGTGCATGTTGTTTTTTAAATGTATTGATTTATGTTTATTGGATTTATGTGTTATGCATATTGTTGTTCGTGACGACACCCAGGATGTGTAGTGAGGTGGGACACCACCGCTGCTGTTGTGGGGCACCTGGGGAAGAGGTAGTGGCAGCTGGATGTTAACCCCTCCGTGGGTAGGGATGGTTGCCCCGGGGCCCAGTGTCTTTGTACAGGGTATAACGATTGCATAAATTGTCAGCGGTACCATTTTGATTTAAATATCTATTATAGGAAGGAGAATAGAACGCACATGGTATTATACCCGATGGGGTATCGATACAGAGGACCTAAATGGTTGTTGGTACAAATGACAGTCAGTGTAATAAAAGTCATCACCCATTAGAGTATATATATCAAATTTTATTGAACAAATGTAAACAGTATAATCTTCAGAAAGAAGAAAAAAAAAATCTTAAAAGAAAAATATATTATTATATATACAGTATAGACAGCAAAGCGTTCAGTAGGCCACTATAACATCTGATGCTGCCAAGTTACAGCACCAGGACCGTTAAAATATCGGCAGTAGTTGTCTCGGCAGGCCTTCGCATCATCCTTGTTTCTGCCATGTATGACCAGTTGAAGGCCTGCGATTGCGGGATCGTTAGCACACCAGTCACCGAGCACCACTTCCCCATTTGTTGGTTCCAGAGAGTCCACGAAACCAGGCGGACTGTACGCATTTGCATCTTGCCGACAAAGGAAGTTGTGAAGCATGCAACAGGCAAAAACAACTGAGTCTATTGATTCAAGCTTCAGGTTAATAGGAGTGTGGAAAACTCTGAAGCGGTTGGCCATGATCCCGAAGGCATTTTCTACAACCCAACGTGCCCTTGACAAGCGGTAATTGAAAATGCGTCTTTCCTCCGTAAGAGTTTTTTGTGGAAACGGTTTGAGAAGATTGGCATGAAGTGGGAAGGCTTCATCGCCGACAAAAACAAAATTAAGGTTGCCTGTGGTTTCAGAGTTGGGAGGCAAGTGCAGGGCACCCCGTTCTGCTAATGCTCACCAAACATTGTGTGCTCTAAAACCCCACCATCAGAAACCCTGCCGTTCATGCCAACATCAACATTTATGAATTCGTAGTTGGCGTTAACAAGGGCCATCATGATGACGCTGAAATAGCCCTTATAATTGTAGAAATAGGATTGGCTGTTCCGTGGTTGCGTGATCTGCACATGTTTCTCGTCCAAAGCCCCACCACAGTTAGGGAACTGCCAAAGCTGCTCAAAATCTTTGGCAATTTTTTTCCATGCCTCCTCCGTTTTGGGAAACTGATTATCGCTACGTAGACTGCGAATAATTGTATTACATGTCTCCGGAATTATAACACTGAGCAGGGACCTTGAAACAGCTGCAGAAAAATGTAAAGGCTGCTTTAAACGCTACGACATCGCTAGCAATTGCTAGCGATGTCGAGCGTGAAAGCACCCGCCCCCATCGTACATGCGATATCGTGTGATCGCTACCGTAGCGAACATTATCGCTACGGCAGCGTCACACGCACATACCTGCTCTGCGACATCGCTGTGACCGGCGAACTGCCTCCTTTCTAAGGGGGCGGTTCATTCAGTGTCACAGTGACGTCACAGCAGCGTCACCGAACCGCCGCCCAATAGAAGCGGAGGGGCGGAGATGAGATGGGATGTAACATCCCACCCACCTCCTTCCTTCCTCATTTCGGGCGGCCGCAGATAAGGTGAGGTTCCTCGTTCCTGCGGTGTCACACATAGCGATGTGTGCTGCCGCAGGAGCGACAAACTACTTCGTACACCAAGCAGCAGCGATATTTGAGAATAGGGGGGCATGTTACCGATGAGCGATTTTGACCGTTTTTGCGACGATTCAAAATCGCTCATAGGTGTCACACGCAAAGACATCGCTAAAGCGACCAGATGTGCGACACAAATTCCGTGACCCCAACGAGATCGCTTGAGCGATGGTGCAGCGTGTAAAGCAGCCTTAAGTCTTGCAGGGAGCGTCCGGTGGCCTGGAATCGCAGTGTGACTGCCAATCTTTCATCTGTCGGGATGGCAGCACACATCGCTGTATCCTTCCGTTTAATAAGTGGCGTAACTCTTTCCAGTAACAGTTTGAAGGATTACTCTGACATCCGCAGATAGTTGCAGAAATCATGGGGATCCTTCTCCTGCAGCTCTCTTATAAGTTGCATGTGGGAGAATTCGGACCTCCTCTGCAGCCACTCTCTGGTCCACATGTGACGCTTTAGCTTGGAACGCCTCCCTAGCATCCGTGCCTCATCTTGTCGCCGAGCTTCCTCAACCAGCAATGCAGCAAGCACAACAGCACGCTCCGTATCGTTCATGATGTGCAAATTGCAAAAATAAAATGAGATGAGAAAGGTTTCAACAATAACGTGATTATTATAACTGTACATGTTGAATGTCATGGTAAACTGTGTTCCAGTCCGTTGACGAGCATGCCATGTAAGATAAAAATGCCAAGACACACACAAGAATTGAGTACAGCGTCTTGGGAAAGCACAGCATGAGTATAATGCTGAGAATATATATATATATATACAGTTAGGTCCAGAAATATTTGGACAGTGACACAAGTTTTGTTATTTTAGCTGTTTACAAAAACATGTTCAGAAATACAATTATATATATAATATGGGCTGAAAGTGCACACTCCCAGCTGCAATATGAGAGTTTTCACATCCAAATCGGAGAAAGGGTTTAGGAATCATAGCTCTGTAATGCATAGCCTCCTCTTTTTCAAGGGACCAAAAGTAATTGGACAAGGGACTCTAAGGGCTGCAATTAACTCTGAAGGCGTCTCCCTAGTTAACCTGTAATCAATGAAGTAGTTAAAAGGTCTGGGGTTGATTACAGGTGTGTGGTTTTGCATTTGGAAGCTGTTGCTGTGACCAGACAACATGCGGTCTAAGGAACTCTCAATTGAGGTGAAGCAGAACATCCTGAGGCTGAAAAAAAAGAAAAAATACATCAGAGAGATAGCAGACATGCTTGGAGTAGCAAAATCAACAGTCGGGTACATTCTGAGAAAAAAGGAATTGACTGGTGAGCTTGGGAACTCAAAAAGGCCTGGGCGTCCACGGATGACAACAGTGGTGGATGATCGCCGCATACTTTCTTTGGGGAAGAAGAACCCGTTCACAACATCAACTGAAGTCCAGAACACTCTCAGTGAAGTAGGTGTATCTGTCTCTAAGTCAACAGTAAAGAGAAGACTCCATGAAAGTAAATACAAAGGGTTCACATCTAGATGCAAACCATTCATCAATTCCAAAAATAGACAGGCCAGAGTTAAATTTGCTGAAAAACACCTCATGAAGCCAGCTCAGTTCTGGAAAAGTATTCTATGGACAGATGAGACAAAGATCAACCTGTACCAGAATGATGGGAAGAAAAAAGTTTGGAGAAGAAAGGGAACGGCACATGATCCAAGGCACACCACATCCTCTGTAAAACATGGTGGAGGCAACGTGATGGCATGGGCATGCATGGCTTTCAATGGCACTGGGTCACTTGTGTTTATTGATGACATAACAGCAGACAAGAGTAGCCGGATGAATTCTGAAGTGTACCGGGATATACTTTCAGCCCAGATTCAGCCAAATGCCGCAAAGTTGATCGGACGGCGCTTCATAGTACAGATGGAAAATGACCCCAAGCATACAGCCAAAGCTACCCAGGAGTTCATGAGTGCAAAAAAGTGGAACATTCTGCAATGGCCAAGTCAATCACCAGATCTTAACCCAATTGAGCATGCATTTCACTTGCTCAAATCCAGACTTAAGACGGAAAGACCCACAAACAAGCAAGACCTGAAGGCTGCGGCTGTAAAGGCCTGGCAAAGCATTAAGAAGGAGGAAACCCAGCGTTTGGTGATGTCCATGGGTTCCAGACTTAAGGCAGTGATTGCCTCCAAAGGATTTGCAACAAAATATTGAAAATAAAAATATTTTGTTTGGGTTTGGTTTATTTGTCCAATTACTTTTGACCTCCTAAAATGTGGAGTGTTTGTAAAGAAATGTGTACAATTCCTACAATTTCTATCAGATATTTTTGTTCAAACCTTCAAATTAAACGTTACAATCTGCACTTGAATTCTGTTGTAGAGGTTTCATTTCAAATCCAATGTGGTGGCATGCAGAGCCCAACTCGCGAAAATTGTGTCACTGTCCAAATATTTCTGGACCTAACTGTATATATATATATATATATATATATATATATATTGTAGCGGGGTGGGGGTCCCCCAGGACGACAATGAGGCAGTGACCCAAAACAGTCTGATCCAAACAGTTTTATTGTCCTTGCTGTACAGGAAAAGTCATCCGGAACACAGCCGGGTTACTCACAGTCCATACGGTTCCCCGTCACACAGGCACGGCTTGCCGTAGGAGACGGTCTTACTATACTCCGTTTTGCTATTCCCGGGGGTCCACAGACCTGTGTTATAGTTCCACACAGGCCTGAACTCTCTTCAGTTTCCTGCTCTGCAGCTTACACAACAGGTTCTGCCCCACCCAGGGCTTTACAAAGAGCTTTTAAATTAGAACTGTGGACATGAGCCACCTGCATAACCCGGCCTGGAGGTTTCCGGACTGACCACTATGTAGGGCTCTAATATGTTTCTGTGCGCATTCTGGGAGATACGTACCGTCCGTCACATATCAATGGCCCCGCTATCTCACTATATATATATATATATATATATATATATATATATATATTCCTATGTACAGGAATACAACAGCTGTAATACTTCCCCCTATGTACATAAATAAATATAGGTACTATAATACTGCCCCCTATGTACAAGAATATAACTACTAAAATATTGCCCCTGTGTACAAGAATATAACCACTATAATACTGCTCCCTATGTACAAGAATATAACTACTATAATACTGCCCCTGTGTACAAGAATATAACTACTATAATACTGCCCCTATGTACAAGACTATTATAATACTATCCCCTATATACAACAATTTGAGAACCCAAAACATACCTACCTTTTTAATCACAAGGTGTTGAAAGATCCACAAAGAAGAACGCACTAGCTACACAGACAGAGACTCTACGGCAAACTGCGTGGAACAAAGAATGGAACAAAGAATGAAATCACTGTAACGTCTTCGGCAAGTTACCCAATCGGAACGCTGTTGTGACCACCAATCAGAGTTGAGGGGGCGTTGTAAAATACACCGCAAAAACACGCCCATGTCACTGCCTTCAGGCCCAGGTCACTGCCTTCAGTGTCGTAGCGATCGTCGTTGCTATGGCGTCAAACACAAGGATGCATGTGGCGCAGTGGGATAGCAGTGATCAAAAAATGAACTGGGATATTCAAGAACGAGCAGCGATCTCGCAGCAGGGGTCTGATCGTTGTTAGATGTCCCACATAACGATGTCTCTGGCAAGGTCGCTGCTACGTCACAGAAAATGGTGACTTAGCAGCGACGTCATTGTCGCTGTCGTTGTGTGTGACAGGGCCTTTAACACTGAGAAATCTGGTAACACCTCGCACCTAAGCCAGCACTCCGCAATATTCTCAGTCAAATACCCTAGATGAATTACAAGATGGAGACTGTCCTTTTTCTAAGCACTAGCTCTGCCCCCAAAGCTATTCCTAACTGTCAACTTTCCCTTGCCCTGCAGTCGGTTGCTTGGCAACATATCTTATACCATTCCATATGGATACGTGCCCACGATCAGGGTTCACAGCATTTTGGATGCAGCATGTTTTCACTGCATCCAAAATACCGCTTTGTACAGTACAAGCACAGTGGTTGTGATTTCTAGAAATCCCATGTCCAGTGTGCTTGTTTACTCCCATGTGAAAATTGACCTGCGGTGTGGCTTACCGAGACACAGCATGTCAATGCTTTGCTACAGAAACACAAGCCATCTTTGTAGGGAGAACAGAGAACAAGACAGCAGAAGCCCAAACCCTGATCATGGGCATGAGCAGCTGCTGTCACCTGCGGAGGAGACTCACAGTCCTGCAGGTCAGGACCTGCCGCATCCAGGTCCCACTCTTCACCCTTCACCAAACCCTAGTCACAGCCGCAGCAGAGGGCTATGTGCTGGACTGGAGACTGGGTCAGTGGCGCAGAGGGCGGGTGAGGGCCTTTGGAAGGGGAGATGAGTGTTAGAGGGCGCATCTGGTGAGCATAAGCACACTGGGGGACCAGACATGCTGGCAACCCATGCCCCTCCTGTTTCATTCTTCTACCCACTGGTCCCCAGGGGTGGTGACCAGAGCCGAATATAGAGTAAGCAGGCGGGTGCAGCTGGCAGGGGGGTGCCTGATGTGGGAGTTCGCGGTGTCTCCCTAGTGGTGCATTGGAGTCTGACGTTCTCTGAGCTGCTGTCACGCTAACAGCGGCCCACAGAATCTGCAGCACTGGCTCCCAGGGATCAGCTGTACTAGTGTCTATTAGACACAAGTACAAGCCCTGACCCAGTGATGTCAGCAGTGTGATCTGGTCAGATCATGCTGCTGACGTCACTCAGCACTGCAAAGGCGCAAACAGAACTGGTGGAAAGTGCTCCAATGGAGCTGAAGACACCAAAGATTGAATGTAATTAGGAGTCAGGGTGTGTATGTGGAGCAAACGAGGGCCATTTGAGAACCCAGAAAAGGGAGCAAGGGGGGTAATAAGTGCACACACAGTATGGGGACCGAATGGAGGGGGAATATAGGGAGCCATGGGTTCAAGGGGTTATCCAGCTTATTTTGACTTTTTTTTTATTATATCCCTGTTGGGCTACATTGGAGCAGGTAATATATATTTAGAGAATGTGGGCAAGATGTGACGTAAAATATTGCATTAGATGCAGACTACACCCTAATAGTCAATATATAAATGGGAGAACAGAGGGAGTGGTAGTCAAAGGTCATACAAAAGACCAGCAAATCATGAATAACGTCAATCACTGCTTTTTTGCAAAAATATAACAAATATTTATTAAATTGAATAAATAGCAAAAAAGTGACATAAAGACATAAACAAGTACATTACACACAGATCAGGCTCAAAAGGAGATGTCACTGAAGTTCAATAAACCAAGGGTCCATATCCCATCAGGGGAGCAGTGTCGCAAGATAGTAAAGGAGGGCATGGTCTGATACAGACTCCGGACAATAGATTAAATATAACTCCAATGTCTCAAAGTGTGCACACATATTACAGTAGGCACTCAAGGGGACAACAACTATAAGGAGTCTAATAACCAGAGAATCAGACCATGAACCATATATTAGTCATATCGCAAACAGGTAACAATCATTAAATGTACAAAGTGGAATTAGTCCCTGTACTGCACTCACCCATGATGATGGAAGTGGAACCCGAGCAAAACGTGCCCCGACGCGCACGTTTCGATGTCTTCTTCGGGGGGCCGTGGTGTGATATGACACAGTATAACCGCGTTTAAATATACCGCTCCATGCTTTAGCCGGGCCGCGATTGGTCGCGTGCGGGGTGGGGACTCCGGCAGTGGGCCGCGCCATAGGGCATTCCCGGATCCGACGCGAGCACTTCCTGTGTCGTCACACAGGGCGCACGCGTCACTCCGTACGGAACCTGGCTGGCGCGAGCATGCCTGGAGTCCCAGCGCGCACGCGCTTCACAGCTACGGCCATTAGAGAAATGGGCAGAAAAGAGGGCAAGTAGAAAACAAGTAGAAAAAAGGCGAATATGTAAAAATTCATGCAGCCCAATATTAGATCTTAAGGGACTGCATATACGGGAATCATCCCACCTAGTATTGCCCAAAGTAGACAAAGCATAAATCTGGGACACTGGAAATAACATCTATCAATAATACCGGTTACAATTGTAAACCTACACACAGATATGGAAACAATCTAAGTGGGAGCAAGTATATATAATATAATGGAAGGAAGCTGAAAGAAGACATGTGTATATTTTATATTATCATATCCATACAAATGCCCAATAAATAGCCATCCCAATCAGGTGACTATGGGCATAATCACTGTATCATGGTGTAGATAGAGTCCAAGTGCATCTACCAATTCTATACAACAAAAGAAGGTATATGGGAACATGCACAATTCCTTCTTCAATGCCTTTTTCTTTTTTCCTTTTAACTCCTTCATCTCTCTCCTTGCAATCCTCCCACCACAGATTAATTGGAGACAGGATGTGTCGCCAGCACATAACCCGGATCCATAGATGTGAATATATTCCGTGCACCCTGAGGATGGTATCTCTTATGATAATGGATGTACCAGTGTCTCATCGGAAGAAAATAATGAAACGGTAAAAATTCAAACGCAGCAGGTAGAGCCTATAAATAAGGACAAAACAAAACAATAGAAAACACACCAACATTAATAAAAGGTTTTAAAAACAGGACAATGAGGCAAGTCACTAAAAGAATTACAAATCGACCTAAATCAACCAAAACTGAGTCAGGTGGAAATCGCAAAGTTGGAGCAAAACATCATAAAAATGGAGCGAAAGACAACTTCTCGTTAAGTCCCCCAGGTGTCATGGTGCCCAAAATGACAATCCATCTGCATTCGAGACGCGACAATGCCTGCTGGTAATTGCCGCCCCTCGAACCCAGACGTAATTTGTCAATGGCCTTCACTCTAAAAGATGCAGGATTACAGTCATGGTGCATCTTATAGTGTCGGGGGATGGTTCGAAGGGCGCTCAAATCCTCAACATCTCTCGCCGCTATAATGTCTCTGACATGTTCGCGTGTACGCACACGAAATTGTCGAGTTGTCAGACCAACATACAGCAGATTACATCCGCATTTTGCCAAATAAATTATGTGGTCTGTACTGCAAGAGATGTACTGCCTGATTACGAACTCTCTTGTACCATCCACTGATGTAAACGAGGAGGCCCTATCAATGTTCTTACAAGCCACACACGAACCGCAGGGGAAACATCCCCATCTTGGTTTCCCGATGTTAAAGGGGAGGACATCTCGATGCACATAGTGACTGTGCACCAAGATGTCACGCAAATTCTTACCCCTCCTTGCTGTCATAAGGGGATGGTCGGAGAGAGCACTCGCCAATGTCGGTTCCGTTTTTAGCACAGGCCAATGTTTGTCAAGGATACGTCTTATCTCCCCCCACTGGTTGTTAAAGGTAGATATAAACCGTATTGGTCCAGTGGCAGACTCGGTTTTGTTGGGTATAGATAACAATTGGTGTCTGGAGGTGGCCATGGCCCTGGAATGAGCTCGTTTAATATTCCGTGCACTGTATCCTCTATTTTTGAATCGCTGGGAAAGATCCCTAGCCTGTGTATCAAAGGACTGATTGGATGAACATATCCTCTTAATCCTTAAAAACTGTCCCACAGGAATCGCCCTGATGGTTGAGGGGAGGTGGGAGGATGATGCGTGTAGTAGACTGTTCACTGACGTCTCCTTCCGGAACACGTCAGTGTGAACAGACCTATCAGATTGGATAGAGATATTGATATCCAAAAAGTCCATGGTCTCCGAGTTACTCCTGAAGGTCATCCTGACATTTCGATCTTTGGAATTTAAAGCAGAAATAAAAGATGATAATTCAAGGTCGGTTCCCCCCTAGATGATGAACACGTCATCGATGTATCTTAGCCAGCACTGCAAATGGGAAGCGGCGCAGGCGCCGTCACCGAAAATCTCCCTCTCCCAATAGCCGAGAAAGAGATTTGCGTACGACGGCGCGCACGCCGCGCCCATTGCAGTGCCACGCTTCTGGAGGAAGAACCGATGCTTGAAAAGAAAAAAATTCCGTGTCAGGATGAACTCCAGGAGTTCAAGGACCAAATCCTGCATCGATGTCTCCCAGCGACTCATTCGCAAAAAGAACTTGGCTGCCAACAGCCCATCTTTATGCTGGATACAGGAATAGAGGGACTCCACATCTGCTGCCACCAAGATAGAGCCATGATCCAAATACAGTCCGTCAATCCGCCTCAGGACGTCTGAAGTATCTCTGACATAGGAGGGGAGCGTTTCAACCAATGGATGTAGATAGTATTCTATAAATTTACAAATTGGGTCGCATAGCCCTCCTATGCCAGAGACAATGGGACGCCCTGGGGGACAACGTGGGTTCTTATGTATCTTGGGCAGCAGATAGAAGGTCGAAGTAACCGGAAATTTAGTATGGAGACCCTCATAAACTTTCTTAGTGATGATTCCCTGGGACAAAGCCATGTCCAGAACACCAACCAATTCAACCATAAATTCACCAGTGGGGTTGTAAGATAATGGGGTGTATGCCTCCTGAACTCTAAGCTGTTTAAAGGCTTCACGCTCGTACATCTGGACTGGCCAGATGACCACGTTCCCACCTTTGTCCGCAGGTTTGATTAAAATCCCCTCCATTGATCTCAGCTCGCTCAAAGCATTTCTCTGTTTAATGGAGAGGTTGTGATGGTGACTTGATCTATCAAGTTTTTTCAGATCTTCCATCACTAGTTTGTTAAAAATCTCCACCTGCGGGCAAAGGGCCATAGGAGGGAACGTGGTTGATTTAGGGTACACCTTGGGTGGAAATTTACCTGTGGGAGTACCCATAGACTCTTCCTCCAATTCCTCCAACGTAGCAATTGCCTCTAATTCTCTTGATGAAAGCTGTTGGGAATCAGTATTGCCTCGAGAGTGCAGCTTGTGGAGAACTAGCTTCCTTGAAAACAAGTGAAGATCTTTGATCACTGTGAAAGAATCAAAGTTAGAATCGGGAGAGAAGGACAGCCCCAATTTAAGAACCTCCACCTGATCTTCACTCAAAGAAATGTTGGTTAGATTAATCACCTGAAGGTCATTTTTACTTTTCTTGTCAAGTGATTGTGGAGGGGTCAATTTCCGTTTCTGATTGGGGCCTCTTCCCCCCGAATTTTCGGTTCTTACTGGTAAATGAAATCTTTCAAGGAATTTGTTAGCCTTGTTTCCCACCGGCTGCACATCTTCTGTTGAAGAAATTGAGGAAAAAGAGCCGGAGCGGGAGCGTGTACCTTGTTTCTTAGAGGAACGATTATGTCTCCACCTATATACATAGCCGTTACTGTAATCAGATGCATCTCTCTGATATTTTTTTCGTCTTAACACCAATTATCTCCTTCTCCCACTTGGCGAAATCTCTCTCCAAATCCATATTCAATGAGGAGAGTCCCTCGCTAGAAAGAACCGACGTGAGTTTCTCATAAATAAGATTGATCTCAGTCTCTAATTCACTCAGAGTATTCGTATTGTGCTCAATGAGTAAATTCATATATGTAACAGAGCATACATTAGATGCCGCTTCCCATCTTTCTTTGAAAGTTGCCTCCTGAACCACAAAAGAGGGGCAAAAGTTGGATACGTAATCCCCGAGGGATAAGGACCTTTCTCTACATAGCGCTCCATAAAGGTTTTATTCCACCAGACCCTAGTCTTTTGGTTCAATAAGGATTTCAATTTGCTCGTTAGTGAAATAGTTGCCTCAGTGTCTGATTTAAAACCAACAACAGGACTCTCCTTGAAAACCTGGTCAATTTTTTGGAGCCATGAACGTTCACGTGCTCCTAAGTCCATCTGCCCACTAGAAGCGGCTGTGAGGGAACACAGAAAAGAGACATATATTTAGAGAATGTGGGCAAGATGTGACGTAAAATATTGCATTAGATGCAGACTACACCCTAATAGTCAATATATAAATGGGAGAACAGAGGGAGTGGTAGTCAAAGGTCATACAAAAGACCAGCAAATCATGAATAACGTCAATCACTGCTTTTTTGCAAAAATATAACAAATATTTATTAAATTGAATAAATAGCAAAAAAGTGACATAAAGACATAAACAAGTACATTACACACAGATCAGGCTCAAAAGGAGATGTCACTGAAGTTCAATAAACCAAGGGTCCATATCCCATCAGGGGAGCAGTGTCGCAAGATAGTAAAGGAGGGCATGGTCTGATACAGACTCCGGACAATAGATTAAATATAGCTCCAATGTCTCAAAGTGTGCACACATATTACAGTAGGCACTCAAGGGGACAACAACTATAAGGAGTCTAATAACCAGAGAATCAGACCATGAACCATATATTAGTCATATCGCAAACAGGTAACAATCATTAAATGTACAAAGTGGAATTAGTCCCTGTACTGCACTCACCCATGATGATGGAAGTGGAACCCGAGCAAAACGTGCCCCGACGCGCACGTTTCGATGTCTTCTTCGGGGGGCCGTGGTGTGATATGACACAGTATAACCGCGTTTAAATATACCGCTCCATGCTTTAGCCGGGCCGCGATTGGTCGCGTGCGGGGTGGGGACTCCGGCAGTGGACCGCGCCATAGGGCATTCCCTGCGGTTCGTGTGTGGCTTGTAAGAACATTGATAGGGCCTCCTCGTTTACATCAGTGGATGGTACAAGAGAGTTCGTAATCAGGCAGTACATCTCTTGCAGTACAGACCACATAATTTATTTGGCAAAATGCGGATGTAATCTGCTGTATAATGGTCTGACAACTCGACAATTTCGTGTGCGTACACGCGAACATGTCAGAGACATTATAGCGGCGAGAGATGTTGAGGATTTGAGCTCCCTTCGAACCATCCCCCGACACTATAAGATGCACCATGACTGTAATCCTGCATCTTTTAGAGTGAAGGCCATTGACAAATTACGTCTGGGTTCGAGGGGCGGCAATTACCAGCAGGCATTGTCGCGTCTCGAATGCAGATGGATTGTCATTTTGGGCACCATGACACCTGGGGGACTTAACGAGAAGTTGTCTTTCGCTCCATTTTTATGATGTTTTGCTCCAACTTTGCGATTTCCACCTGACTCAGTTTTGTTGATTTAGGTCGATTTGTAATTCTTTTAGTGACTTGCCTCATTGTCCTGTTTTTAAAACCTTTTATTAATGTTGGTGTGTTTTCTATTGTTTTGTTTTGTCCTTATTTATAGGCTCTACCTGCTGCGTTTGAATTTTTACCGTTTCATTATTTTCTTCCGATGAGACACTGGTACATCCATTATCATAAGAGATACCATCCTCAGGGTGCACGGAATATATTCACATCTATGGATCCGGGTTATGTGCTGGCGACACATCCTGTCTCCAATTAATCTGTGGTGGGAGGATTGCAAGGAGAGAGATGAAGGAGTTAAAAGGAAAAAAGAAAAAGGCATTGAAGAAGGAATTGTGCATGTTCCCATATACCTTCTTTTGTTGTATAGAATTGGTAGATGCACTTGGACTCTATCTACACCATGATACAGTGATTATGCCCATAGTCACCTGATTGGGATGGCTATTTATTGGGCATTTGTATGGATATGATAATATAAAATATACACATGTCTTCTTTCAGCTTCCTTCCATTATATTAATATATACTTGCTCCCACTTAGATTGTTTCCATATCTGTGTGTAGGTTTACAATTGTAACCGGTATTATTGATAGATGTTATTTCCGGTGTCCCAGATTTATGCTTTGTCTACTTTGGGCAATACTAGATGGGATGATTCCCGTATATGCAGTCCCTTAAGATCTAATATTGGGCTGCATGAATTTTTACATATTCGCCTTTTTTCTACTTGTTTTCTACTTGCCCTCTTTTCTGCCCATTTCTCTAAAGGCCGTAGCTGTGGAGCGCGTGCGCGCTGGGACTCCAGGCATGCTCGCGCCAGCCGGCTTCCGTACGGAGTGACGCGTGCGCCCTGTGTGACGACACAGGAAGTGCTCGCGTCGGATCCGGGAATGCCCTATGGCGCGGCCCACTGCCGGAGTCCACCACCCCGCACGCGACCAATCGCGGCCCGGCTAAAGCATGGAGCGGTATATTTAAACGCGGTTATACTGTGTCATATCACACCACGGCCCCCCGAAGAAGACATCAAAACGTGCGCGTCGGGGCACGTTTTGCTCGGGTTCCACTTCCATCATCATGGGTGAGTGCAGTACAGGGACTAATTCCACTTGTGTACATTTAATGATTGTTACCTGTTTGCGATATGACTAATATATGGTTCATGGTCTGATTCTCTGGTTATTAGACTCCTTATAGTTGTTGTCCCCTTGAGTGCCTACTGTAATATGTGTGCACACTTTGAGACATTGGAGTTATATTTAATCTATTGTCCGGAGTCTCTATCAGACCATGCCCTCTTTTACTATCTTGCGACACTGCTCCCCTGATGGGATATGGACCCTTGGTTTATTGAACTTCAGTGACATCTCCTTTTGAGCCTGATCTGTGTGTAATGTACTTGTTTATGTCTTTATGTCACTTTTTTTGCTATTTATTCAATTTAATAAATATTTGTTATATTTTTGCAAAAAAGCAGTGATTGACGTTATTCATGATTTGCTGGTCTTTTGTATGACCTTTGACTACCACTCCCTCTGTTCTCCCATTTATATATTGGAGCAGGTAATTAGATAGTGACCACTTACCTGACCTGCTGTCAGCCCCTCTCCCCCGGCTCAGGGGCATAGCGGCAGCTGCTGCTGTGTCACCACCAGCATTGGCCCCCTGCTCAGGATCACATCAAATTTATCGGCATCACAGATGTCGCTATATTGGAAAGCACTGATGAGATGCCGTATGTCCGTTCCGTTAATATGGAACATGTCCTATTCTGTTCCGTAATAACAGACCGTGACTCAATACAAGTCAATGTGTGACGCCCTGGCCAGCCAGGTAGTCACAGATAGGGCCCCGCATTACACCTGTCCCTCATAGGTAACATACAGCCAAACACATTTAAACCCTAGTCACCCCCTCAGGGCTTGATGGACACACCAGGGGGCGGAACCAGGCGATTGGAAGATGCCCACCTAGGAGTCTCAGACAACCTGAGGTGGGAAAGTAAATAAGAACAAGTCTAGAGTTCAAGTTGGAGAGGTGTGTGGGCTGGAGCTGTGTGCAGCTCCAGCAGAGGAGAGAAAACCCAATTTGAGCAGGTGCCAGGGTAGGAGCCCTGGTACCTCTGGCTAGGAGGCAGACGAAAGCCTCTGTCTGCAGGAGCCGGGAAGATGGCTCAGTGGAACCGAGGTGGACTGGGACAGGGTAGTGGCCCGCCGGTACCGACCCAGGGAACCGACTCGGAAACCGGAGCACAAAGGGGGGTACTCAGACACTGAAGCTAGGTCCCAAAGCTACTGGGGGCTAGCTAATTAACTGATTGCGGCCAGGACTAGAGGTCCTGTTCCACCCAAAGTCCCGACTGAAGACAACAGCCCAACGAGGGGGATAGAAAGCCACCGCCACGGCTCAGAGATCCCACGGGCCAGCGTCTGCGGGCAAAGGGCTCCTTAGGCAACCACAAGCCGGGAGGAGACTCCTGAATTTGCAAGCACAGGCAGACATCACACACAGGTGCAGGAGAAAGACAGAGACCACCAGCTGGGTGGGGGACCAGACTGCAGCCGCCTGTAGGCACCGACCACCATCACCTTGGTTTACCAGAGACTTGTGTGTTTACTAATAGTGAGTACATCAGCACCCTCCGGTCGCCCATCTCCCTGCACCGCCAAACACTCCCAACGAGTCCCAGGGCCACCATCCCTGCCCACGGAGGGGTTAACAACTCCAGCTCCGACCGTACACCTACGTCCCCAAATCACAAACCCCCTTTTGATTGGAGTGACCGCAGGACCCCCGGGTCCGGATACCCTCAAGCCACCCACTGAAGGTCCGGATCCGAGCGGCTCGGCTGCCGAGCACGGGGCGGTTCAAATGGGCTCGCAAAATCCCTGGAATCCGCACAGAAGAGCACTTCCGTGTGACCTCCGTCGGGTCCCCGTGCAGTCTGTGTCCCGCTCCCACACTGCAGTGTTCCAGTGTCTGCCCGCCGTATCAGCAGCTTCTCACACTGTAGTGCGGGCAGCCGCGGGGATGACGAGCGCTGCTGTCAGGAGGTTAGATGAGATCATTACCTGCTGTTACGATCTCCTGCACTCCTGATGTCAGCACTGTCACTGCCTTCTATGCCCGCCGCATTCTCACTTCACGTCTCGCAGGCGGCCCGAGATTGTCACTAGCGGTGATGTCACGGGCTCCCGCGATTTTGCTGAGAATGCGGCGGGCAATGGAAGTCAGTGATAGCGCTGACATCAGGAGTACAGGAGATCATCACAGCAGGTAATGA